>NW_022196900.1:20074123-20089249 GCF_008632895.1 Mastomys coucha | reverse complement strand
GAGGCAGAAAGATAGGAAATGGGAGTAGAGAGAGTCAACAAAAATTGCCATAAAGGAATCCAGAGCTTTGTATATTAATTTCAAAAAAGAAAATGTTTCTTAAGATATTTATTTAAAAAGGAAATAAAGGGTTTTTTCTTTTAACTAGGACTTGCATGAACTTTTTTTCTTTTTTTTAAATACTTTACAATATGTCACCAAATACCTTTCAGTTGAAAAGAACATTATATAAGGCAATAGTCTGGAGTGAACATCTAGAATGCAGTGAAGATGCTATGGAGGGAAAATGCGTGTTTAGCTGGGGGTAGGGCCACCAGACATCCCCTATGCACAGCCATAGGGGCAGCTCAGCAGTAAGAGACCCCAGGGACTTGAGAACTGCCTCCTAGGAACAAGAGTGCTCTCAGCAGGGTCCCTCCCACGGGCAGCAGAGCTGAGGTCAGGAAAGCAGGGCCGAGGCAGGAGGGGCTGTGACGAGCATGCTCTGTAAGCCCTGCACTTACCTGTTCTAAGGTGGCAGCAAAGCCTTGTCTGTCGGCTACATACGGGAGCCCATGTACCAACCCCACTTTCTCTGTCATCTGATTGACCATGTCAGTTAATGTGTCTGGAATGACTAATTTAGGGGGGGGGAAAAAGGTGAAAACAGAGAAAGAAAAAAAAAAAGAGAAAAGTTTTGTGAATTATACTTAAGTTATAATAAAATATATTCTTTTGGACATTTGGATTTAATAAATATCAACCACTTATTCTGAGAATATAAAACTTCAAAAAGCTACACATTTTTGCCCAAGAGAAACTTCTTGCTATAACCATCTAAATACATTTTGGGGGGGGGGGTTGTTTTTTTGAGACAGGGTTTCTCTGTGTAGCCCTGGCTGTCCTGGAACTCACTCTGTAGACCAGGCTGGCCTCGAACTCAGAAATCTGCCTGCCTCTGCCTCCCAAGTGCTGGGATTAAAGGCCTGCGCCACCACTGCCCAGTGATCCTTCAGTTTTTAATGGTTGAGATTTTCTCTTCAAAATGCAAAGGTTTTAATACATGTACCATCTAGGTTAGGTTAAAAAAATTAAAATCTTACCAAGTACACCTAACATATACCATACATGATGATGGAGTAAGTTATTGGGCAAACACCACAGAATGATAAATAAATATTTTCAAGATGTTTTTGGCAGTCTATCACCAAATGAATAGTTTTATAAAATAGGACAAACCTCACCTCTTATTCCGCTATCACAAATCCATATGAGATCATATTTTGCAACTTCATATGCAGGCATCAAATTATTAATTTTAGGATTAATGCCAACCTTTTTGCCACCTAAAAATGCAAAGGCACAACAGTAAGACATTCATAGAGCTGGAAATGCTAAAAAGATACAGGACGGAGAGAGAAATCGAGTCCTGACAAGTTTCATAATTTAAAATTACCCATAACTCATAGTAGAAATTACTGTAAAAATTACTCATTCACAAAAGGAGTTTTTAATTTCTTTGAAAAATCTAGGCTCTGTTTTCTAACTTGCAAATTCTTCCACTAACTTGATGAACTGATACCTAATGATAATTGGATGATACAATGATATTATAGCAGCCATGTGCTGAGTATCTGCAAACTGCTGAGATCACTCATCACAAATCAGTGTGTTAAGTATGCATGTTAATTAATTTGATTTAGCCATTCTATAATATATACATATCTTAAACCATCATGCTACATAATACCATATTATAAACACATTTTATCTAGTGGTAGGGAATAAATGCAGACAAAACCAACAAACAAAAAGTCCACAGGACTCATTTTGAAGTTACCCTACTTACAACAATAGGAGAAATTGACTATCAGAGTAGAACACAGGCCATGCCCACTTTTACACAGAGAAAAGACCACCATTAAAAAACACCTTAGAAACAAAATAATATGGGAACCACGGGGAGGGGCAGCTATAGCTCAGGGCCATTTGAAGGGCTGTATGGAAACCTAACCCAGTAGAAGCTACTCCAGATGGCTAGGTATATGAAGGAACTCTAAAGGAAATCACCAAATAACCGGAGCCAAAGCCGCAGACAGACACCTCTCTCCACCGAGTGAAACCTCAAATGCTGGGAATGGGGTACATCTAATCAAGTTGTTGGCCACTGGGGCTCCATGACATCCCCCACACAACCTAGGCTACTACAAGGCTCTCCACTAACTGCTGGTGAGGCCCCACAGTTGAAGACAGCACCTATGTAACTCACTGAACATGAAGAAGTCGAGGCCTATCTACAGCCTTCACCCCTGCTGGTTAGTGTTCGTGGTACTGGAAGATACTCAGAGAACACCCGGAGGCAAACACTGGCTTGCAAGGTGCGCTGGTGGAACAGCCCAGGAAAGTTGTGAAAGTAACCACCAAGCATCTAATTGTAACTGAAGCATACTCTGTTAAGATGGAAGCCACGCCCAGCACTCCTCCGGTGGCCAGAGTCTTACACTAGATAAACCATGGACCAAGGGGTAGACAGAAATAGAAAAGGGAAAAGAAGTTAGAAGACAACAATAACTACTACTTCTACTCACACCTGACTACTGAGTAAGATATTATTTTTGTGTGTGCCATTTGGTAACCAAGACCTTTTTTTTTTTTCATAACTTTCCTTGAAGGAACAAAAATATCTTTTCCCCCTCCAGGAAACACACTCAAAGCAAGCATGCCATCTAACAATTTACTGAGGGCCTTGTACCCTAATGTAGAGCTGGATACAGGAAGACTTACTGATAGTTAAAACTACCCAAGTAAAATGGCTAACGTAGACTTTGTTACTTACCTATAAACAATCTAGCATCAACATTTGGGTATTTTCCAAGCAGTTTCTTACATACATCGATAGCTGGATCATCATGGTCTTGCACACAAAGGAGTATTTCATACTAGTCAAAAGAAAACATTGAACATTAAGAAACCTCTGTTAGCATGTTTAGAGTGATCAAAAACTAAATGAAAGGGAAAAAAAGGAACTGTGTACATAAAGTTTAAGAGTTTAGGGAGGAATCCTGAGGGACCCAGCTGCTTATGCAAGTGTTGCTTGGGTGGAGACTGCTTCTCCAGATCAAGGACCTGTCTGCCAGCAGCAGGAAGAGCCTGGAGTGCCTGAGGTTGACACCTGTCAATTCTATGACGGGCCCTGTCCCAGTGACAACCTGCGTATCAGGTTTGTTCACAACCTGCACCATTTAACATGCACTCAAAGCTTACAGGACGTGCAGGAGTGTAAAAAGCTACACTAAAAAGGAGCAAAACCAAGCACACTTCCTCTTCTGCAGAAACTCTGCCCAGAGTCCAGCCTCGCTTCAGGAAGGTCCTACAAATGGTAAATAAAGCCCATAAAGGACAAGATGTGATTACATTCCTGGCTTGTTTTTTAAATTTTATTTTACTGCTTAAATTTTTTTTTAATAAAATAACATTTGACTGACGTTTACTCCCATGAAAAGCATGCTTCACTGACCTCATGAGTATGGAAACATCCAGAATCTCATTTTGCGCAACGCTATGCTTAGTTAGAAAGGCATCCCTGAAAGCTCAAATGGCCCTGCCAAAACCGCCCAGTAACTCTGGAAGTGCTTTAATCACAGGGGCGGACTCAAGCCACGGAGAAGCCCATCCTGATTTACTTACTTCTACTGATAAGTATATAAAAGCAAAAAGCAGAAACAAGATACTCGTAATGCCTTTAGCATGCATCTTACCTCGCCAAAATACTGGCAGAAAAGAAATCTGTGGTTGAACACAAGAGAACCAGGACTAAAGTCAAGAAAGGTTTCATCAATAAGGTGGGGATTTTTTTTTAACTTAAAAAAAAAAACCTTAATAACAACTAAGCAGATGGTGAAAGTGGGGGCATCTTCTCATGATCTCTACCATTTACGATTCTATCCAGTATCCACTTCAGTGATGACTGATCAAGTGCTACTCAGGAAGGGTTCAGCCAGTCATAGTCATCTGGCCTCAAAAGACCAGATGAAAGTCAGAGAGAGCAAAGGGTGCCAACCCTACCACACTCCTGAAACTTCCCAGAGGGCCGAGTCTATAAGCAGCCCTGACGTCTCAGAACACTTAACGGAGGAAGACTGTGTCCTTGATAGTGGCGATTAGAAAGGCTAAGTGACTTTTTAAAGGGCCAAGTAACAGCTAGCTTTCCTCCTGTCTACTAAGCCACACAGCCAGGCACACCCTAGAGGATTCCTTACTGCTTTATAATACTACTGCTCAGCAGGTGTGAACAGCAAGGCGGAGGAGGGAAGTACTTCTGAGCACCAAGACTCTGTAAGACACGGATGGACGGAAAAGGCGTACTGTGGCTTCCTACCCAAGCAAGACAGAACTTTATAAAATGTAATAGTAAAATACACTCGATGGGAAGAAAAAAAGATAAACTGGCTCACACCAAAATCTTAAAAAAAAAAAATCAACTTTTCGCCGTGTGTGTATCTCTCTGTGCAGGTTTCCAGAGTTAGAGTTATGGGCAGTTGTGAGCCCATACTGATACTGGCCTGATGCCAGTACCAGGAATTAAACTTAGGTCTTCCGCAGGAGCAGTCTGCTCTCTTAACTACTGAGTTGCCTCTCTAGTTCCATAACAACATTTTTTGAAGGGAGATATAGAGCTCATTGTTATTTCATCACAAGGCTTGATAAAGCTTCCAATCGTGATTATACCTTTCTCAAACTTAATCCCAAAATTAAAAACAAAAATGTGTTTATTAGCCACCCTGCAAATAAAACTCAATTCACATTATCCAAGAGCAGACACTTCAGACAGGGTTAAAAAGGGAAAAAAGAATTCTAGCAAACTGAAGAGTCACTGTTTTCTGAAGCATCATATGGTAGTGAGGCATCATCACCTCTGTATCCTCATGGTGTGTGGAGAACCATTTTATTTGCTAGGAATCTCTACGCTGAAACAGTTATAACTGGCTAAACACTAGATGTGGTTAGATGCTTTCCTAGCTAATACACAGAATAACTTTTTGGGTGTTTTTTATATTCTAAAAGACTAGGCATATATACATATTAAAAACATGATACATACTGAAAAATATTCCTTCACGATATTTTTAGAAAGACTGATTTTCTAAATCTTCAGGAGATGGAAGAGCTAGTGAACTACTGATCTAGACTATAGGCTCGGGAGGGAGAAGGCAGCCCAGCAGCCCCTGAGACTGTAATCGATCACTTTCACCTTCTCTTTTCAGACTGTGAAATGTGCAAAGGCAAAAAGCAACATGGAGAACTACAATAAAACCTTTCAAAATTAAGAATACTTAATCCTTTGATATTTAAGAACTTAACACTTGAAATTACAGTACATGGAATGCTACCTTTTGTATTTATGAGTAAATTTAGATGCATAAATAACAATTTAAAAGTGTGTGAGAAAGCCTCTAACTGATTCAGACCTGTAGACATTAGGGAAGCAGAACTTGTCTATAGTAAAGACAAAATGCCATTCAGAACAGAATACCCAGGGCAGTTCTGGGAGCTGAAGCCAGGGCCTTGTACATTCTAAGCATACAGGGTTTCTCTGTGTAGCCCTGGCTGTCCTGGAGCTCACTTTGTAGACCAGGCTGGCCTCGAACTCAGAAATCGGCCTGCCTCTGCCTCCCAAGTGCTGGGATTAAAGGTGTGTGCCACCACCGCCCGGCAAGCATACACTCTTATTACCAAGCTATTCCCTAAGTCATGAAATGTGCTTTAATATATGAAATCATAATACTGCACATAAAGCAAAAATACCCACCCACCACTCCCCACCCCAATTTGCTTCATGGAACCAATAGTGGCCTCAAATTCTCTATGTACCAGGAACCATGGTTTTAGACCTGTCTCTCCAAACCTATGTAGCCCGGTGATGGATGGATTCCAGAGCTTCGTGCATGCCAGGCATGCGTTCTACTGGGGTACATCATACTCTTCAAGTACAAATATTTTAAATTACTATTTATAAAGAACTACTTTACATATCAGGTTTTATAGAACATGTTGTGTTTGAACTACAATAGAATATACATCCTGTAACAAAAGGGACTTAAGACTTTAGTCCCTACAACAGTGGCTGGCCCAGGGCAGGTAACAAGTTCATTTGTTAATTCATTTGTGTAACTTCTGAGAGAAGGAGCACGCATAGGAAGATTTTAAAGAAAATACCTTTGAACTCAAAGCTTTAAAGAGCAATTTTGAATATTTGTTTTCTCTACTCAGGAACTAGATGGTTTTGTCCTACATTTACCATTGTGTTAATGTTTTTAAAATAAAATATTGTCTGAACAAAAGTTTCCCTTAGATGTAGGAACCTGACAGATTTCTCTGGCTCTCTAATTCAGTAACTGAACTATACTTTGAAAGACTAGAAACTGTCTCTGGCATATGCTGTTATTCATTTCATACTAAAAATCAATACAATTTTCTCTTCTGCCAATTTAAATACACAAGGACATGATATAACATAAAAAGATCCACAGAGCGGGGCGGTGGTGGCGCACACCTTTAATCTCAGCACTTGGGAGGCAGAGGCAGGTGGATTTCTGAGTTCGAGGCCAGCCTGGTCTACAGAGTGAGTTCCAGGACAGCCAGGGCACAACAGAGAAACCCTGTCTCAAAAAGACAAAAACAAACAAACAAACAAAAGACCCACAGAACTAGGTCTCTGAACTCTGAGATAGGATAATGCAGAGGAACCAAAACGTGAGATACACTGCACATCAGAAGCACATGAGCGTCTAAGGGAGAGGCTGCACATGAGAGCATACGGGACCCTAAGGGACAGGCTAGGGTGTCTGCATAAGCAACACAAGTATCCTTTCATTCCCCAAAATTGGCCTTTCTTTACGTTCACTTACAGAATATAGGCTGGGAAAATGTCCAACTTTGATGATTATAAAACCTTAGGGCTTCTGCCTCATATACAGTGTTAAAATTCCCAAGATAAACAAGTAAACCCACGATGTAACCCATCTCCCATGGGTACAGCACTATACTTACTTTGGGATAATCCAGTTCAAAGAATGTCTCCAAGTTGTTGATTAGGTTAGGATCCACCCCCTTCAGTGGTTTCAGAAGAGAGACACCAGGGAGCTTGCTATACGGCTGTTTGTCTGTGGCCTTCTTATTGAGGTGTAACCGGCTAAAACACAAAAACAACACATGAGTTATTTCTAGAGGACGTGCTGGTGCTAAACCAAAAGGAAACACACACTGATAAGTCACTAAACAGAGCTGGGTTAAATATCTTAATAAATGCTTAAGCACAAGGGTCAGGAGAAAGAGAGGCAGGCAGAGAACAAAGTGGAGGCACACCCGAAAAGCATCAGGCTAGGCACCGCAAGGGAAGGGGCTTTTGCTTTGGGTATTTTTGTTCTTGTTTTAAGATGGAATCTCATATAGCCAAGGATAATCTTGAACCTTGAACCTCCTCCTACCAGCTTTTAAGTATTAGGATTATAGGCATGCATATCCATGTCCAGTTTGTGGGATCAAACCCAGGGCTTCATACATGCTGGGCAAAACCCTCTGCCAACTGTGCAACAACCCCCCAGCACCTAGAGAATTTCCAATGCTGACATCTTTCTGACAAGGAGATCTGGAAAGGAAGAGAAGACAAACCAAACGAGCTTCTAGTTTAGGAAACCCGGGAAGAAGGAAGGAAGCAGAATGGCTGTTCCCATGCTGGGCAGGCAGCAGTGAATGCTCCCTCGATGTTTATCCTTCACTGCTGTGCTCTTCTCAGTGCTTAGGAACCACGGGCTCACAGAGCAGGCACTCACAGACACTGAAGCGACCAAGGGCACGTCTCAGGGGTATAGTTCAGTGGGTGAGATGTTTGCTATGCATGAGGACTTGAATTCAGTTCCCCTCATGTAAAAAAACTAGGTGTGGTGTGTGAAATCCCAATGCTGGGATGTGGATACAGTGGCACCAGCAAGCCAGTGTAGTCAAGCAGTGCGCTCCAGGCTGAGGGAGAAGAGCCTGTCTCAGTAAAATGGATAAGATACCCAAAGTCAACTTCTAGCCTCTGCAAATACAAGGACAGTCATTCTCCACCCCCCACACACACACCCGAATAACAAATGACAGTATTTGCCAACACATAACTATCCTGCTTCTCAAACTGCCAAGAAGTAACCAAACAGCTATAAAAGTAGGTAAAACCTTTATATGTACTGTGTGTGCCAGAAGAATATGGGAGTGTGTAATGAGCGTACTTTAAGAACTGGAAAGATGAAATGTCTAATGGCAATAAGCTCAGGCTGGCAGGGTAGAAAAGAGGGTTGGAGGAAAAACAAAACCTCAGATTTAAAAACAAACAAAAAAATAAAGTGTCTTAATGACACCAGAAGATATACCAGCACCAGTGAGCAGATGGCTCAGGTTCACATCCCTGGTCCATGCCTAAGGTGTTACAGCTCCTAATGAGGGGCACCCAGCCACAGAGCAGGCCCCATCTCATCAGCCAGTCTCGGCAGCAATAAGATGCGGGAGCACTCCTGGATCTGTCTGTGATCCAGGGATCCAGTCATCAGCGAGGGTAGTAATGAGATGCGGAAGCACTCCTGGTTCTGTCTGTGATCCAGGGATCCAGGTGTCTCCGTGCTCCGACATCTCTGGAATCAGTGGCATCTTAGAAGTGCTCTAGCCACACAGTAGTCCTGCCAAGAATGTGCAAACCCACTGAGATCTTCCTCTAGGAGCGCAAAAGCCCGTTAGCGTCAGGACATGTGCAGTTCAAGGAACTGTACTACAAATGCTGCGAATGTGTCCACATTTGGAAGCGCACCAGTGGTCTGCATGAGAGAACCACATGCAGACCAGTCAGCTCAGGCCGGCTCCCTGAGGAAGGCAGGGTGCACCTCAGCAAACACCCGCCTCACTTATGTCCACAGAATCACCTCTGCTGAAGAAACCATGCTACTGACAATAGACAAAGCAGGAGCCCACAACTTAGCTCTTCAAACTTCTGCTCTGCAGCAGCAAAGGCTAGATGGCTGGCTGACCATCGCCCAAGGGTGGACTGACCACAGGCCGGCCGGGTGCTCTACTGCTGTACAATGACAAGAAACAGAAGAGAGTCTTTCAGAAAACATAAAACGTAGCCGATTTGACATTATCACGATACCCAAGCATGTGACTAGCAATTTATTTTTCATTGGAAGTACGTCAAAGTGCCACACCATGGCAGATTGGAACAATCTCAATTTTTTACTTCTTTGTCACTGA
The DNA here is from genome assembly GCF_008632895.1 of Mastomys coucha. Lineage (NCBI taxonomy): Eukaryota > Metazoa > Chordata > Mammalia > Rodentia > Muridae > Mastomys > Mastomys coucha. Next base: position 20,079,988 of record NW_022196900.1, on the reverse strand, counting down.
CAGTTTGGAAAATATAGATCTACAGGGTACATCCACGGTGTTAAACACAACCAAAAGCAGAACCTGACACTAATGACCACAGACACACAAAAACATCATTTTCCCCATTGCTAAGAAAATAGCAGACTAGATGGATGTCCGCAGAAACCCATCTGGTAAAGGGCATCTATCTGGACTGCAGGCGTAAAGAAAAGTTCACATTGCAGTTTAGCTACCTGAACCCCATAATGTGGTTGAAATCATGAGAAATAATGAGTGCCACATATACACCTCTGTCACTCCTGTAGGGACTATGACTACTATGACTGCGGGCTGGACCCCAAGCTTGCCTTGGAGCTCCTACTAACAATACTATATCTTGTCAATCTCGAAAAAAGCCTGCTGTAAGAAAGGAATCTGTTTTGACACCCTTGTGTCTGGAATTCCTAAAAGACAAAGCAGAAAACTCTGGGCCCTGAGAGGAAGTTGGAGATGCTGCTTATCTTAGATTTTGTGACACGGGACATGAAGACTATGAGGACAAGTTTTCCTAGAAGACCTCTTTGTGGTCTTGGGCCTGGAGAAGGAACACGGCAATGCCAAGACAAGCAGGACTACATAAAAAGAACCAAGTGCAAAGCACCCTCCTGTGTCTGCAGTTCTCAACCTGTGGGATGTGAAACAAGGCTCTCACAGGGGTCACCTCAGATTGTCAGGAAACACGGATACTTATACAATGATGGCTCATAACAGTAGCAAAACTACAGCTATGAAGTGGCAACAAAATGACTTCATTGGGGCGGGGGAGGGGGTGTCACCAAACATGAGGAGCTGTCTTAAAGGGTTGCAGCATCAGACTAAACAGAAGACTGGACACAGCAGTAGAAGACAGAACTAGACACTGGATTTGAGGAAACTACCCCAAAATGCAGAGAGAGTAAAGTGCCCCTAAGCCCATCCAGAAATCATGAAGAGGATATGATGAAGATAACAGAATGAAAAGGTCTAAGGCTAGTAGCGTATTGGCCCTTCTTCACTCATCAAAGGGACATGTTTCTATCTGGACACCGTGTACTTTGGTCGACAGTCACTGCTCCCATTATTCTCTCTCACCCCTTTTTCTGTCCCTACCTGCCGCTAGAGTCCCCCCTTCTGTTTTCATCATACCTTATTACTGTTAGGCCTCAGAAGGTCAGAGGGTCCAGAAAGGAGCTCAGGCTGGATTATAAGAGGATTTCTGGTGGTTAGATAAAAGCCAGCATTCCTCAGGAACTTGTGAAACGGGTTCCCCATCCCCAAAAGGGGTCATTTCCTTGGACTCTGGAGAGGGGCAACACCAGCTGGCCTCCAGGTTCCCTCAGTCTCTGCTCACAAGTACTTGTTACACATCTCAAAGGCTGGTCCTTCTCAGCTCAGGCTTCCCTCCCTCCAGAGTCCCATTTGGTCTCTATCTATATAATGGCACAGACCCCACCTGCCCTCCTACCACTTACCGCTCCCTAGCTCCACTACTCTGTGCTCTCTTGCTTCTGGCCATGTCCAGTCTGCTTCTTTTTGTCTGCTCTGGATATTCTCTTACTCACAATAAAAATCTCTCCCCTAATAATGGAGCAATCATCTGGGCAGTGACCACTGCACCCCACACATACATTTATTGTTAGTATTATTATTATCATCATCATTTTGATTCTACATATGAAAAAAATGGTATTTGTCTGAGTCTCACTAATTTATCCTAAGATGATGATCTCCAGTTCCATCCACTTTCCTGCAAATGTCGCAATTTTGTTGTTCTCTAAGGCTGAATAAAATGTATACCATATTTTCTTTACCCATGTATCTGCTGATGGATAACTCGTTAGGCTTTGTAGCTTGACTCTTGCAAATATACCTCAATAAATGAGTATGTAGGCATATCTACTACATGTTGACCTGGATGTCTGCTGGTATTGACCCAAAAGTGAAATGAGTCATCTGGTAGTTATTTTAGTTTGAAGAATCCCCATACTGATAAAATCTGGTGATTCATTCCTACTGGTCCATTCTGTGCTAAAAAATTGTCTCAAATCTCTCGTGTGAATGTGCTGACCAATAAATTTATAGACAAACTCAGTGCCTTAATAATTCACTGTATCTGCAAGGCTGTAATTAAGCCAGCAGCAACGACCTTCTGAGCTAAAACGATTTTGCAACTTTTAGATTTGAGCATAAGCTTAGAGAAGCCCTCCTTTCTTTCCCCCCTTTTTATTAAGATATCTTGCTTTAAGAATACTGATACACGCAGGGCAGTGATGGCGCACGCCTTTAATCCCAAGCACTTGGGAGGCAGAGGCAGGTGGATTTCTGAGTTCGAGGCCAGCCTGGTCTCCAGAGTGAGTTCCAGGACAGCCAGGGATACATAGAGAAAAACCAAAAACCAAAAACAAAACAAAACAAAAAACAAACAAACAAACAAACAAAAATACTGATAACTGATATACTTCCTTTTTCTTGGAATTTTTTATATTGATAATGCACTTTTGTTCACTTCTAGGTTTATGGATAAAAAGAATTGTTGGAGGCCATATCCGAAATTTCTCACAAAATTAAAACCAAACCACTCTGTAGAACCTTAATAATTTCCTCTACTTCCATTTCTCTCTGCCTAACCAGTCCTTGCTATTTCTTTCTGTATCCCAAGGGATCAATATGGAGTACACCTTCCCTAGAATAAGCAAGCCCACTTTGGAGAACACTGTTTTGAGTTTATGTAATACAACAACTGACAAAGGTCTTTGGTGAGGGGTACTTGAAATAGTTATCAAAATCACAAAAGAATGTCCATTTAGTAAAAGCCAGGCAGATTTAGCACTATGCTTAACATTCTTTTATTGAAAAACAGACTGAGCCCCAGTATATGCTAGGTTACTGTTTGCACTTGAGTACAGACACACACATGTTGAACAGACACATTATCTACTGTCTGAGACTTGTAGTTTAAGATGGGGAACTACAAATTCCATACAACTCAGACATGTCAACAAAACTATGTCTAGAGCTAGAACAGGGTACCTTTGCCTATCATATCTATCACATACACAAAGAACCCCACAGACGGTGCCATCATACACCAAATCCATAGTTATAGTTTTCAAAATCGTGTAAAGAGGCCACTTGCTTAGTGGTCGGCAGGCAGCAAGGATCAGGCTCTTGAAGCAGGTGACTTGCTTGTTGCCGGGACCCTACTGGCACTTTTCCCTTCCGGGCTTCACGCTGGGAATCCAGTTCTGCTGAACCACTATTGCATACAGCTTGTCCTTGACCTTTCGTTCACACTGTTTGTTTTTATTGGTAACTAATGTAGAGTGACACATAAATATACAACTCAAGGAGTTTGCTAAGGCAAAAGCCCCTGCAGCCTGCGCCCAGGTCATAAACAGCAGCATTAGCAAGACCCCCTCTGCATGTCCCATTTTTTTCCCTTTTTACATCAGGCTTCTTTTGTTTACCATTACATTAGAGTGAGATTTGCTACACTGGTCATCTGTATCTTATACATCCATCCTCATTACAGAATTCCTTCTATTAATGTGCCCGCATCATCATCTACCTGCTGCTGATACCTGGTAGCTTTCGGTGTGAGGCTATTACAAACAACACTTTTAACTCTTTTAACTTTAACAAAGCATCAGAAACCCAGTCTCTCTGGACTTCAACTTTTAGACAAAATAAAGAAACACAAATTGGATTTGCCCTCCTACCCAAAAACATTCTGACAAAAATCTCAGAAAGGATGGTTACAGATACTGAGCACTAAGTCAAGGACTCCAGTGGTCATGAGACATGGGAGCCAAGGAGGAGAGCGCCACAACCAGGAAAATAGCCAGGACTCAGGAAAGTGAAATTCAAAATGTCTCCATCGTGTAAAAAGGGCCAGGCATGTGAAGCCCAGGGAAAACACAGTAGGCTGCTAAATCAGGATGCTGAAACCAGCCTGGGAATGTCACTGGGACTATAGCTTGTCCTCCTGGACACTTAAGGTCTGCTTTTCATTGTCTCTGTGCTTCTAAGACACCAGACTTCTGCTGTGTGCTCATCATCACAGTGGTTCCAGGTACTTAGAGCAGGTGTTTCTCACCTTGTTCAAATTAGTGCTAGAACAGGGTTCCAGCAAAGCTTGAACCTCCATGGAGGGGGTGTGAAGGACGAGGCTTTTGCTGGGTGTGGCCTGAGCGTGCGGTCCACTCCACTGCCCCCACCATTCCTAACTTCTGAAACACAAAGTGTGCTTTAGCACATCCCAACATGCCGGGTGGTGGTGGCACACGCCTTTAATCCCAGCACTTGGGAGACAGAGGCAGGCGGATTTCTGAGTTCGAGGCCAGCCTGGTCTACAGAGTGAGTTCCAGGACAGCCAGGACTACACAGAGAAATCCTGTCTTGAAAAACTAAAACAAAACAAAACAAAACAAAACAAAACAAAACCAGCATATCCCAACATGCTGGCCCATGCCTCTTCCCCGCTGTGAACTCTGCTTCCATTTCACAGGCAAGGTTGAAGAGATGACAAGAAATAACCAGGGAAGACCCAAATCAGATGACTGGGATTATGTTTGCTTTAAGTACCGGGTGGGGATAGACGGCAGGGTAAGATGCTCTAGCTGTCCAGAAGGACGAAAGCAAAGGAAGGCCACATGGTTTAAAACACCAGCAGCAAGGCACACAGGGACAGAGGAGCGACAGGAAATGCAGATCAAGAATCCACAGGGCTCCCAGGGACTGGACCAACATCCAAAAAATACATGCAGAGTGACCTATGGCACTGGCATAGGATATGCCATATGTGGCAGAGGATGGCCTTGTTGGACATCTGTGGGAGGAGAGGCCCTTGGGTCTGATGGTGTTTGATGCCCCAGTGTAGGGGAATGCCAGGATGGGAGGATGAGAGTGGGAGGGTTGGGGAGCACCCTCAGAGGCAGGAGGAGAGGGGATGGAATAGGGGGTTTCTGAAGGGGAGAACTAGAAAGGGGAAAACATTTGAAATGCAAATAAAAAAAAATATCTTTTTTAAAAAAAGAAGGAATCCACAGGGCTTGAGTGACCATGGAGGAAGAGATCATGTGGGCCTGATGATTCAGGGTTGGACTCAAGGAACACGTGGTGACAGCCATAAGATGAAAACAGCACACACAAACAAGTGAGCATGCACAAGCACATAAATAAAAACAGCAATAGATGATGCCAAGGAGACAGTTCAGGAAATGAAATGTTCACTATTATTAAGGATGCATGTGGTGAATCCTGAGCACTTTGAGCAAGGAGGCATCAGATGCAGCTCAGAAGGAGGCATCAGATGCAGCTCAGAAGGAGGCATCAGATGCAGCTGAGAAGGAGGCATCAGATACAGCTGAGAAGGAGGCATCAGATGCAGCTGAGAAGGAGGCATCAGATGCAGCTGAGAAGGAGGCATCAGATGCAGCTGAGAAGGAGGCATCAGATGCAGCTCAGAAGGAGGCAGATTTCTAAAAGCAGATTAAAAACTAAGTACCTAGAGCCAACAAGATGGCTCAGGAGATAAAAGGCAATTATTGCCAAGACTGGCAAGTCTTGGGTGCAGACCCAGGGACTCACACAGAAGAAAGAGAACTGACTCTTGAACGCTGCCCTCTGACCCCCACATGCTTACCATGGCATCCCCAAATACATATGCCACTAAGTACTACATAATTAAATACTACATAATTTAAAAAAACTTTACCAGAAGGAAAGAAAATTAAGTAAATGGGAGGTGATGCATAACAGTGAAACTGTTGTTTTCCTAAAACTACAGAATTGAGAGGAAGGCCCCAAGAGAGGCTGGATGGGACAAGAGGACTTTCCTGGGGGGGAGGGGGGGGCTTGTAATAG
>NW_022196900.1:20067095-20074075 GCF_008632895.1 Mastomys coucha | reverse complement strand
GGGGGGGCTTGTAATAGCATCTGCATATACAGATACAAGGCCAAAGAGCTAGTTAGAAGGTAAAGAAAAAACACCATTGGCCTGACAGGATCCACAACACAAGCCAAGAATTCAAACTATCTGCCAAAAATATGGTAGGATGGTGAAGACACAGAAGGTGCAACAGACAGCACGAAATACGGACAGACACCAAGTGCTGCCAGACAGGGACCAGAGACCATGAATGTGAAGTAGTAATCATCCACAGGGCCAGCCACCACCCTCTGCAGGATCATGAAATCCGAGAAGCTAAAGCCACGGGATAGATCCAGGACAACTGGACAGTCTGATACGTGACGCCAAGCAAGGTGAGCCAAGGCAAAGGGCGAGGGCAAACTGTGGCTTCTGAAGTAAGTAGAGAAGTGAAGGAAGAGGGGTGGGGGGTGGGGTGCAGGGACAGGTGACAGGTGGCAGGTGCAGGACACACCTGTGGATAAACAGCCACCAGGGGCTGTTCATCAAAATCACCCGGGGAGCTAAAAACTTCAGGTGCTGAACCTCCAGGGGTGAGACCCAGGCAACAGAGGTTTTGTAAGTGCCCAAACCCCTCCCTGCAACTCCAAAGTGCAAAGCAGAGAACCATAGACCTCAGAGACTGGGTCACTGTGAGGAGAAAAGGCAGGAGGTGGTGGCAGCTTTCACAAAGGGCAGCAGCTGCGAGATGGACAGACTAGTCGGAGGGACAGTGCACTTCTGTGAAAAGGGGAGGAGCATGTCACCCCTTGTCAGACAGGTCCCTTAGCCATCACATGGCCCGCTTCAGTTCACTTCCGGGTTATTTTTAGGTTGCCTCTGGCAGTGCACAGCTGAGCTGATTTAGAAGCCTGAGCTGGTGGCAGGTTGCCAGGGTTTCTAACGCAGAGCACTAGCAGTGTGCCCTTGGGCAAGTTGTTTCTTTATGTGTTCATAATAGTGTCTACCTTGCAGAGTAGTTCCAGAAATAAACATTCGATGACAGCTAATAACAAATACAACTCAAACAAACAAACAAATGGAAAAAATGAAGTTAAAATGAAAAGGACTGGGCTGGAGAGATGGCTCAGGGGTTAAGAGCACACTGACTGCTCTTCCAAAGGTCCTGAGTTCAATTCCCAGCAACCACATGGTGGCTCACAACCATCTGCAATGGGATCCAATGCCCTCTTCTGGTGTGTCTGAAGACAGCAGTATACTCACATAAAATAAATAAAATAAACCTTAAAAAAAAAAAAATGAAAAGGACTAGTGTTGGCATTCAAGGACATTTCCTGCCATGGGCAACTTCTCTCAATTACCAGGGTTCAGAGACATAAATGTAAAGATGTTGTTGGGTGGTGGTGGCGCACGCTTTAATCCCAGCCCTTGGGAGGCAGAGGCAGGCGGATTTCTGAGTTCGAGGCCAGCCTGGTCTACAGAGTGAGTTCCAGGACAGCCAGGGCTACACAGAGAAACCCTGTCTCGAAAAAAAAAGAACAAAATAATAAATAAATAAATAAATAAATAAATAAATAAATAAGAACGGCCTAGCAGGGCTCTTTGGTTTGCTGGTTTGTGCTGAGCTCTTCTGAGATGGGTTCTCCAGCAGACAGGGGCTCTGCAGAGTCCCACTCTCTGTACCTGCCACCCTTCAAACCCCTCAGCCGTTGGGTCCCCAAACCACAAGAAGCTCCTTCATTTAGCCCTGGTAGGTGAAGAAGCTGAGATACAGGCAGGATAGTATCTGCTCTATAGCAGATACAATATTCAAAGTAGTTCTTCCTTAGTATGCAGTTCCAAGCCAATCTCACTTTGGAAAGGATATGGAGAGAGACGGTGTATCTGGTCTAGCAGTCGCCAGGAGCAAAGGCCACCCACAAGCTTTCTGCTCCGTTTGAGGTGGGAGCCCCTCTCCATGACTAGTTTAATACCTGGAAGTCTAGTTCTTGCTTAGGGGAAGCATGAGCTTTAATTGGGATTTCAATAATATTCTTTGGTTTTTCAGAGACAGGGTTTCTCTGTGTAGCCCTGGCTGTCCTGGAACTCACTCTATAGACCAGGCTGGCCTCGAACTCAGAGTTCCTCTATTTCCAGAGTGCTGGAATTAAAGGCGTGCACCACCACTGTCTAGCCCTAGTTTTTTAACAATATTCTTTATCCTAGTGAAGTATCTCCCCCTCTTAACAAATATATCCATTCAATATTCATAAATCAGCTTTTATTACAACTTCAAGAATACACTGAGCACAGAGTGAATGGCCCTATTATACAGTTAGGCAGTGGCTTTGGTTTCACTCTTTATTGAGCAAACTTAAGTGGGCAATTTGGGGGAGCTATTAAATGGAGTAAATTTTCTTAAAAAAAAAAAAAAGTATACTTTTTCAAGAGAAATTATTTCCAAACTAAAGCTTCCAACTGGGAGCTAGTGTCACCCTCAAACAGTAACAAAGGCATTCAGGTTATTGAGGCAAGGCCACTGTCAAGTCAAGGCCAGGAAGAGAGGTATTTATAAGTGCTGTGAGCAAGGCTGGCCCTGCTAGCTGCAGGGCAGTGAAGCTGGAGTAGAGTCCAAACATTATGAGCAATGAGCCATGGGCAGAAAGGGACCAGCCTTTGGACTCCCACCCTCTCCACTGAACTAAAGCACCATCTCTTCAGAGCAGCAGGTGGAGCCATGCAGGAAGCTCCCTGTGCTTTGACTTGACTCCCAACAACTCCCAGGGAGTTGAGAGGGACTGAGAGGGAGGGCTGCATGGCGGCCTCACCCTGACATCCAAGTCTCTGGAAAGTGCTGCTGAGGTTTTCTTGTTGTAACCCATCCTTTCTGCCTTCCCATCTTTCAGGCTCACTCACCAACAGCTCTGACTGGATGTTTCCCCCACTTGAAATTTTGTTTGGGCTAAGCTGTGGCAGGATGGAAGCCTAGAAGAGGGAGCAGCCTCTGGGAGAGGCCAGACTAGTCTGAAACAGGGTGAGGCACCAGAACTTTGCTTATGGCTTCCCAAGAATATAGTCTGAAGGGGCAAAGGCCACCTTGCTTTATAGCTCCAGACTATGCTCTTGTTTTGTTTTTGTTTTTTAAAAGTTGTGCTGTGTGATTCCAACAAACCAACTGCTCCAAGGCCAGGAATTTATCCCTGGTGTTCCACACCATGCTTGTTAATATTTCACATCAAATTGGGCTGACTGTGGGATCAGCTTGCCCATGACAGTTATCCCCAATGATTAGTGGCCTCCACTGCTGCCACATATAATTGGACTCTGGAAGGCTGTTGCTGTGTTTATGATCAGTGTGGGTCAGGTTGTGACTCATGTTATTGCCACGGAGCTCTTAGCATTTCATGATGGGCATCTGAATGCACTTCATAGCAGCTCTTTGAGTCTACCTTAGTGCAACTGTAACTGCTGACACAAGGTTCCCGTGAGAAAGAGAGATAACCGGGAGTTAGCTAACTGTATAGGAAAGCATAAATTGTCTCCACTGGACAATGGACTGGAATATCACAAAATATAGAAGAGTCATATTACTACAGGAAGCCAGCAGGAGATCTCAATAACAAACTCACAAACAAAACTAACACACCTCACTAACCTCTGGTGAGGCTACAATTAACTCTCGTCCACAGCAGAGAGTGATGTTTTACTGATAGCAACCAACAAAGGCAGCTCATAAGAAGGACCTACCAGATAATGCTAAAAACTACACAACATCCATGAGTATACCATGAAGGCAAAAGCCACTGGAAGTAATAAAACCATTCCCCATTGGTACACAATTCCCATTCAAAGCAGACCCTAGCCTTTAAACCATTCAGTATCTGGAAAACATTGTGGATGGAGAGAGAATAGGGACCCTCTGTGGCATTTATATTTGTGAGCCAACCCTGGCTAGCCTTGGGCTCTGCACTCACCAAAGGATGAACTGAATGTAAAATTTTTTTAGTAAGACAACTGGTCTCTTAGGAAATCTTTTGAGAAAAAATTTAACAGACTCATGTAAACAGAGCAACATGAATCAGTTCCTATTTTACCTGCAACTGGTTTAGACAAAGTGAGAACAAGATTTCACTTGGTCCAACTTGATTAAAAAAATCTATGCCCGCTGGGTGGTGGTGGCACACGCCTTTGATCCCAGTACTTGGGAGGCAGAGGCAGGTGGATTTCTGAGTTCGAGACCAGCCTGGTCTACAGAGTGAGTTTCAGGACAGCCAAGGCTACACAGAGATACCCTGTCTTGAAAAAAAACAAAACAAAATAAAATCTATGCCCAATAAATACATCCCAAATTTTGACCATTTGCCTTAAACCGAAATCACCACCAGAGAGACGGAAATAATGGCTATGAATCCATTATATAATAACATATATTATATATAATTTTATATAAATATTATATGAAACCCATGTGTTTGTGTGTGTATGTGTGTACGGCTATTAGAGAAACTCAAAAGATCATACATCCATTAAACAAGTAGTGGTTTAATGTTTAGTAGATCCTGAAGACACAGTGGTAAATGAGTCAATATCTATATCCTCAAAAACTTACAATGTATACAGAAAAGAGAAAAGTCACTCTGCTTAAATGAGTAATGCCCCCAAGCCCCAGGATGACATGAGAAGTGACACTCCAAAGCATTCACAAAACTCTATAAGTCTTGAATTGGCTTGATTTAGTATGAAGGAAAAAAAAATGTTTTAAAGAGAGAGAGAATGGGGAAAGGGAGGGGAAAGGGGAGGAAGGAGTGATAACCCTGGAGATAGAACAGTAGATAGAACCAATGCTGCTGATGAAGAAAAGGGGCAGGGTCCTGGCTCCATTTCCAGGGAACTGTGTCAAGAGGCTGAGTTTTAACCTGAGGCACTGGGAGTCACGTAAGATCTGAAGCACATGACCCAGGATTTCCAAATGATAACTAGCTTACAATGTGAAAAATGAAGCAGAAAGGGAGATATGGAGAGGAATGGGGCCACTTGTGTGGGGTGCAGAGGACAACCATTAAGAGAGCCACTACCAAACAGTAAAACTGGGTTAGCATTTGTATTTTGCTCTCTAGGATCAGCACTTGGGAGGCAGAGGCAGTCGGATTTCTGAGTTCAAGGCCAGCCTGGTCTATAGAGTGAGTTTCAGGACAGCCAGGGCTACACAGAGAAACCCTGTCTGGAAAAACAACAACAACAACAACAACAACAAAGCACTATTCCCATGCTGGCCACTTTCAATCAGCTAACAAGAAAGGAGTATCTAATGCTAATCAGTAGAGCATCCACACAGAGGGGAAAGGCAATCATTACATGGAGAAGGAAGAAGAGAGAACAGGAATGGATGGGGGAGAGATCAACCATCCCAAAAGATGCCTTCCACATGGCTCCAGGGGAAGAAAACAACTACTTTCAGACCTTTGTATGTCTTCATTTCAGTTCCCAACTTGGAAACCAAACTCACTCTGACAAAAGGAAAAACAAAATAACCCATAAAGACCACTTAGCTCTTGCTGACTGCTTGAGACTATAATCACCTGCTATTTTTGGAAAATCAAAAATCTGGGAAATAAGACCCTTCCCATAATTATCTGCCATCTAAAATAATACTGTGAAATGACTGTGCCTCCGTTTGGTATTAAAGTTAAAGAGGAACAAAGTGGGTGGTAGAGATATCCATCAGTAGAAACATATTCAAAACATGGGAAACACCTGTTTCCATTTTATAGACTATTACTACAACTACTATTGGGGGAAGTGGTGCTTATGGGAATTGAGAGACACTGTGAAATCAGAACAAATAACTTCACTGAATAAGAAACAGTCAATGTGTTAATCAAAGGTTAGCTCCATTGTTGAAAATACAGACCAAGAACTTTTCTCTAACTGTAAGAAGATACAATAGAACAGATTCAACAGTTGCCATTGATACATTGTATCTAATATTTTTTAAAAAGCAACTTGCCAAAATACCTTGCGTTCTTATTGCAATATTGTTGCTGCTCATGCTTCTTTAACAGTTGGGAGTTCACCCTCCTGCCGACCTGACACCCAATACAAAGCTAAGTGTTTAGAAACTTGGCAACTGCTAGACAACCAGCTGCAAGCACAAGTTCTCACAGAGAGGGCACCAACATCTGCTTACATCTTTGTCTTATTTAAAAGGACAGCAGAGCTGGGCGGTGATGGCGCACGCCTTTAATGCCAGCACTTGGGAGGCAGAGGCAGGCAGATTTCTGAGTTCGAGGCCAGCCTGGTCTACAGAGTGAGTGAGTTCCAGGACAGCCAGGGCTACTCAGAGAAACCCTGTCTCGAAAAACAAAAAACAAACAAACAAAAGGACAGCATACATTCAGAAAATATATCCTTTTATTAAAATAAAAATTATTTTGCACAGCATTTTAACCAAATTACTATTTCCATAGTTCTTCAACTTTTTTAAATGCTGAGACTCGACTGCAATTTTACATATACAGTTAGGAAAGGGAAAGCAAAAAAAAAAATAACAAAAAGCAACCTCGTTTTCCACTTGAAAACAATTCCCATCAAACTAGCAAAAAAAGTGACAGTGAGACCGGACTGCAAAAAAAAAAAAAGAAAAGAAAAGAAAAGAAAAAAGAGAAAAGGAAAGAAAGAATGGAAGAAAGGAATTTATCAAACAGCAACCTCAGAAAGAGTATGGCTGAATCTGTACACAAATTTGTCGCTAGTTATTTGTCTCAAAGTTTTTGGTTTTGTGACACGGGGTCTTATAATATTCCTTTGGGCTAGTCTTCACTGCAATCCTCCTGCCTCAGCCTTGTTGAGTGCTAAGTTTACAGATGTGTGCCAAGTATTATATATGTTAATTATGTTAAGTCTGTTTTCTTCTACTGTTGTGAATTTTCCTTTTGAATTTTCATATACTACACTGTGATTTTTCTCAGCATTTTTTTGTTATACAATGAGATCTAGATACTTGGGTGTTTGGTTTGCACATCTCTTTCCAGGAATTTTTTTTTTTTTGG
>NW_022196900.1:20051724-20066971 GCF_008632895.1 Mastomys coucha | reverse complement strand
GCTGTCCTGGAACTCACTCTGTAGACCAGGCTGGCCTCGAACTCAGAAATCCGCATGTCTCTGCCTCCTAAGCGCTGGGATTAAAGGTGTGCGCCACCTCTGTCCGGCAGGAATTTTCTTCTTTTACTTGTTTGATTTGGTGTTTTGAGACAGGATCTCTCCATTATGTAATGTTCTGGCTGTCCTAGGACCCACTATGAAGACCAGGCTAGCCTTGAATTCGGAAATCCACTTGCCTGTGTGCCAGCACACTAACCCAGAACATGTTCTTATCTGTATAAAAAGGGTAGGCCATATGGCTCAGTAGGTAAAGATGCTTGTCACCAGGCCTGATAACCTGAGCTCAATCCCCAGCCACAAGTACCCTCATGGTAGAAGGAGAGAACTGAACTAACTCTTGCAGGTTGTGAGGTTGTAACACACACACACACAATTTTTTTTTTTAATTTAAAGGTAATGCCCTGGAGTATTTTAAAAAAATAATTACAAAGCCTTTTTATAGCACTTCAACAAAGCTAATATTTGTACTATGCAAATGTATCAAAAATGTAAAATTATAACTAGGCATGGTTAGCAGAGGCAGATGGATCTCTGTGAGTTCAAGGTCAGCCTGATTTACATCATAAGTCCCAAGATAAACTGAGCTGCCTAGTAAGACCCTATCTCAGAAAAGGATTATTATGCCCGGGTGGAGGTGGCACACGCCTTTAATGCCAGCACTTGGGAGGCAGAGGAAGGCGGATTTCTGAGTTCAAGGCCAGCCTGGTCTACAGAGTGAGTTCCAGGACAGCCAGGGCTACTCAGAGAAACCCTGTCTTGAAAAACCAAAAAAAAAAAAAGAAAAGAAAAGGAAAGGATTATTAATTAGGGTTCTAGATCTCACTGTATAACAAAGAAAAATGCTGAGAAAAATCACAGTGTAGTATGTAAAAATTTAAGGGGGAAATTCACAACAGTAGAAGAAAACAGACTAACATATATAATTAATATAAGCAGTACTTGGAAATGCAACCAACAAAAGGAAACATAAAACACAAGACTTGTTTAGCTTCAAGTTGAGAGACAATAAAATAGTCAGGAGATGCAACAGTACATGACAGATTAACATAGGAGTTACCTCCACAAAAACAGAGGAACTTGGCTACAGACTGCAGTATAGGCAAAAGACTATATCCACATAATTTATGACTAAATGAAATTAGCACATATACATCCGAAAAGCTACTCAGTGGAACCAATAACTAAGTGAACGAAAATCAAAACAAAAGAAACAGTGAAGAGCCAGGCGCACGCCTTTAATTCTAGTGCTTGAGAGGCAGAGGCAGGTAGATTTCTAAGTTCGAGGTCAGTCTGGTTTACAAAGTGAGTTCCAGGACAGCCCGGGCTACACAGAGAAACCCTGTCTCAGAAAACAAAAACAAAAAACAAAACAAAACAAAAGAAACAGTGAAGAATAAGGGACACAGAACAGGGAAATACTCATTATCCAAGACAGCTATTACATTTTATAAGGCAACATTGTATCAAAGATTAAAAGATGTATCATTTCTGGTCCAATACTTTTTCTCCCTCTGAAAAGTGAACTAAGGAGATGCAGGTATAAGAATTCATCACAGGAGCTAGTAATATATCTTTGGGATAAACACTTGCACAACATACAGAAGGCCCTGGGTTTGGTTCCCAGCATAGGAAAAAGTTAAGAAATACAAATATAACAGCTTCTTATTAAGTGTTGTTTAATAGTAACTGGAATCAACTGAATGGCCTACCAAAACAATAAATAAATATTAAAAACTCATAAGCTAAGATGCTATGCTTCTCCCTAAGCCGATGGAGAGAGCTCACATATTTGTTGATATGAGAAAAACAATGGTCAGGTTACTTTGCAGGCAGCTCCCCACAAGCAGCAGCCTTGGGGTATTTGGTTCTTCATGCTTAACTTCTAGCACCGAGAACAGTACCCAGTACCGCTTGCTCCTCAAAAATCACTTATTCAGCAGGTAGACTTTAAAACAGGCTATATAGAACAAAAGTCATGACACAGTACAATCTCCTCTCTCCTCCTTTGCCTGTCCTCTTCATATATAAAAAACATAATTGGGAAGGTAGGCAAAAAAGGCTAACAAGGTAATATTTTGGTATGTGTTATAACTATCTTGTTTATTCCTTTCTGTATTGTCTAAATTCCTGATAAAGTAGCCATTGCTTTTTAAAGAGCCCATGTAGTTAAAATGAATACTGCTTAAGTTTCTAAATTCTGAACGGGGGTATGTTTTCTTTCACTTTCAAAAAAGAAAAAACAAAACAAAACAAAACAAAAAAAACCCTGTCTGCTTATCTAATTCAGGTGTCATCTTTCTCAGTATCAGGAAGTGGCACACCAAATGGAGAAAAGCACATGTTTTCTATAGTGGAAAAAAAAATCTTAAAGTAATTACCTAACATCCTTCCCTGTTTTTCATTAACATGCATCCTATTCGAGCCTATTCCCATTTGGTAGTTAAAAAAAAAAAAATTCCTTCCCCCTCTTTTCAGGCTAAAATGCCAAATGAGTTCATCTCTCCACATTTAAATAGGCTTCATTTTAAAGGCATTTCATTGATGGATCAAAACTCAGCCACCTATATCATGTCCCTCTCTGCCCCTTCACCCTGTTCTGTTTTAGTCATGAGCTTTATAGGGAATAACCTTATTTAGATTTTTATCATGTTTCATCCTTCTAGAACGTAAGCTTCACGAGGGCAGGAGTTTTGTCCTGCTCTCTCAACTGTGTCCCCAGCCCAATACCAGGTAGTATCTAGTAGGCCTTGGGGAGGAACCTGTCAAATGAAAAGATGTGTGTGGAAAACGGATTAAGGATGCAACTCCAAACAGGTCCATAAATAATAAAGACTTGGAAAAAAGATAAAGAAATAAAGCCATGATACTGAAATGCCACCCTGACAGGACTCGAAGCTATACAACACTGGCTTACACAGGCTCGGCGACCGACGTTCTTCAAGGCGGGCAGGTGCTCCACACCTAGCTAAGTACATAGCTCTTCTAGGAAGGAGGTAATCCACTGGGAAGTCTCCGGGTGCTGGTGAGCAGCTCCCGGAAGAGTGTAAAGGACCATCTCCATAACAGAGACGTGGCCCGCGCGGAGGGAGGGGAAAACCTCACAATACACCATACATCTTCGACCAGATGGGAAGAAAAATCGCACGAATCTACATTATCAGACCAAGCAGACAACCCTCCACCAGACAGAGAGGCAGGCTCCTTTCCTAGAGCTCGGTAGTCGCCTGCAACCCAGGAGTCAGGTCGCGACTCCAGCGCTATTCCTTCTCCAGGACCCCGCGCCGCACCGCCCCAAGGAGACCGATGGAGGGGACCGTTTGGGGATCAGCTCTCTCTAACCCCGCAGAACGCTACCTTCCACCGCACACACGCCTACCAGTCCAGCTCGTCCCCGAGGCCCCGACCCTCCAACTCACGTGTAGATGATGGACATGAAATGCATCAGCCACAGCACCACGAAGAGCACGAAGCCGAACAAGGCCATTCCCTCCTGGGCCAGGTCCAGCAGCGCCATCCCCCGGCCCGCTGGCCCGGCCCGGCCCGCTCCGGCCGCCGCGGACAGCGCTGCCGCGGGAGGAGGACGCGGGGGCCGCCGGGTGCGGGGCGCGGGCCGCGAGTGGAAGGTGGGAGAGGAAGGGCCGGCGGGGCGGCGGGCGTGCGGACGGAAGGGGCGGGCAGGGCCTGCGCGCCCCCGGCCGCTCGGCGCGCGCTCGGCACCGCGCACCCCTTAGCGTGCGCGCGCTGGTGTGCTGCGAGCGCAGGCTGACCGCGCTGCGCGCTCCAGGCGGCCGTTGCCGCGCGCTCGGGCTCCCGTGGTTTAGACCCTCCCGGCTGCCGCCGCCGCCGCCACCGCCGTCCCTTTCGCTTGCCGCGGCTCCGCGTTCTGGTTCCTGCCCGCTGCCGGCGCCCGAATCCCAGAACGATGCGGTCCGCCCCGCCCCGCCCTCGGGAGCCCGGTGCCCGCCCCCCAACCCCACCTCGGGGCGGCGCCCTCGCGCCTCGGTCCCGGCCCGCGCGCCCACGGGTGGAGCTGCCCCCGCGTGCTCGCCGCCCGGCAGCTACCAACCGCTGCCGCCGCCCGCGCCCGCGGGTTCAGTCTTCGGGAGCACCCCCGCCCCCATCCCCTGCACGGTCTCTAAGCAGCACGCGCCGCCTCTACACTTTATCTTGGCCAAATCCGGAGGAGCCAAGAGACTACTGTGTTATTTAAGGAATCCCCAAACTCAGAATTGGAAGAATGGCTTGGTGCTGAATTCGCGCAAGATTGTGCGTCCTCTAGGGCCGCTGTGTGTAATTTGGCTAAGATG
Organism: Mastomys coucha; assembly: GCF_008632895.1. Taxonomy (NCBI): domain Eukaryota; kingdom Metazoa; phylum Chordata; class Mammalia; order Rodentia; family Muridae; genus Mastomys; species Mastomys coucha. The sequence continues at coordinate 20,062,604 of NW_022196900.1, read as the reverse complement.
TAGCCAAGAGAGTTAAGGAAATGTAGCTAGTTCCAGCAGCAGTGCTCGGCTGTTAAGTGTTGCCAGTACAGCGCTGACAAACCATCTCATTCATAAATCTTGTGTTTATTTGCTAGGATGATAGATTTTAGACATACTGGGTTAAATTACATTACTCCTTTTTAAAAGGCTGTTAAATGGTGCTATTACTAAAACGTTTAATTACACATGTGCACGATACTGAAAATGGGGAAATAAAAGCTAGGCTGTGTGAGAAGCCTGTATATAGCCCAGTTACTCCTGGGACTGAAGCAGGAGGATTGCCTGAATTTGAGCACACAGGTTCCAGGCCACGCTGGGCAAATTCAGTGAATCCCTGTAGTGGAAAAACAAGAGTCGGAACTGGGAGAGACTACTAGTAGTAAGTGTTTCCATTTTTTTCTTCAGCCTGGATACATCTATATTGTTTGCAATTGTTCTGTGTTTAAGCTGTTTATTATTCAAGTTACTTTTTTGTTTGTTTGTTTTTGTTTTTTCGAGACAGGATTTCTCTGAGTAGCCCTGGCTGTCCTGGAACTCACTCTGTAGACCAGGCTGGCCTCGAACTCAGAAATCCGCCTTCCTCTGCCTCCCAAGTGCTGGCATTAAAGGCATGTGCCACCACCGCCCGGCTTCAAGTTACTTTTTAAAAATAATCCATGGCCTCCCTCAAGGAATTTTAGAATTGAATTCACTCTTTGTTTTGCTATTGATTGTAGTTAATAATAATTGAGTGGCTTCAATCTATGATATACATAATAAACTACAATTACACAGACTTAAAGTTTGCAGTGTCCTTTTTTCTACTGCTGAAAAATCAGTGGGAAAGAACCCACTTAGAAATTAATTTCCCACCGGGCAGTGATGGCGCATGCCTTTAATCCCAGCACTTGGGAAGCAGAGGCAGGTGGATTTCTAAGTTCAAGGCCAACCTGATCTACAGAGTGAGTTCCAGGACAGCCAGGGCTATACAGAGAAACCCTGTCTCCAAACAACACCCCCCAAAGAAATTAATTTCCAATTGTTGAGAGTTATTGGTTAATAGAGTTACAGCAGGATGGAATCCATACATGGAAATAATAACATAAGGTTTTAAATGCCACGATTGTGATTAATCAGTTCTAAGGCCCATTTTTAAAGCATTCTTAACGCATTTTCAAGAATCCATTATTTCCAAGAATCCAAAATGGAATTGGGTCTTATACTCAATGACATTTTACAAATAAAAATAATAGGCCATGTTTCTTTTTCTTAAAATGTGCTTGTTCGTCATATTCAGAACAAGGCTGTGTGTTATTAGTACTTCCTTGGACTTGGTCAAGGATATGAATTTCTCAATTTGAGCATTTTGTAGCATGTTCATTTTTCCAAATCTTTCCTAGACCCTTACAGCAAAGGATTTCATACAGTATGGTGGGTAACACAGAAAGGACAAAGAAAGTTGGTATAGTTGGGTATAACCAAATAAAGATCAACTATGTTGCACTTCATTTTGGTTAAATTTAGTCTGCTCAAACCTGGCTTTCTAACCAAAGCTCTAGGGGCTGGAAAGATGGCTCAGCTTTTCAGAGCACTTGCTAATCTTTCAAAAGACCCAGGTAGGACTGTGCATGCAGTACCCATGGAGAACAGAAGAGGGCGTCTGATTCCCCCATCTGATTCCCCCAGAACTAGCGTTGCAGATGGTTCTGAGTACCAAGAAGGTACTGCTTTGCACAGGTCCTTTGGAAGAGCAGCCAGTGCCCTTAAACGTTGAGCCATCCCTCCAGCCCAAGGAAAATATAATCTCTAATGAAATGTCTCATACACCAATCTATAAAGTCAACATACTTTATGATTTCAACATTGATACTCTTGAGAATGGTAAAGTAAAAAACAAAAGATCCCAGTGATTGCCAATTGTTTTGTAGGATCCTGTGATGATCCAGGTGACCCATGACATACACTTGTCATGGGTGGGAAAGTATGCCAAGAGTGAATGTTAATATTAAGTGTGACTTTGGGTGATTGTAACAAATGTATCACAGCAGTGTGAGATTTTGACAGTAGTAGTCCTGGAGAGGAATATAGTGGGGTTGTGAGAATGCAGGATTTTCTGCTCAGTTTGGCTGTGAACTTAAAACTACTCTAAAAGACTTTTTAAAATAGTGCTCCACACACATGTGCTATATAATATATTTTATAAACATATGTATTGAATATATTCAAATAGGTAACTCAAATTGTGTCTCGTGAGTTACATATTATGAATTATGTAAATATATGTAATAGGAAATGCTGTAAGAGTCTGAACTAAGATCAATGAGATACAATAACTCTACCTTGTAAGCACTAACACATTTTGTTTGGTGCATAAATGTACTAGTCTACATTGACAAAAGCCACTAATAAATTTGCTCAGATTTCTTCTTTGTTCTTAAGTTTTTAAAAAGTATTTTTTAAAAAGAGAAAAAGACATCAATCATCTCCCTCCTCCCTCTTACAAAATTAATTCAGAGAAGTGAGTAAAGATATACAAGCCCTAGAGGTACAGCTCAATGACAGATCACCTGCTCAGCAGTCTCAAGGCCTTTAGTCTAATCCCAGCAGGGACCTGAAGGACTGATGTGTGACTTCCCCTGGTCAAACGGGATGGCCCATCAGAAAACCCACCTGTGGATAAACAGCACTCCTTTCATTCCAGTGCTGACTACATCTTCTATGTTTGTCAGCATTGTTTTTTTGTTTTGTTTTGTTTTGTTTTTTAATATTTCAATAAACATCTTAAAAATCAGAGTTCAGAGCTGGGATTGTGGTGCACACTCATAACCTTGTATTTGAGAGTCAGAGGCAGGAAGATGGTGATGGTTCACACACAGTCAAACCTGGTCTTCAGAAACCAATATTAAAGAATGGTAGCAGAAACTCGGTTCCTTAAGGTTACTGTGTTGCCGGGCGGTGGCAGCGCACGCCTTTGAGCCCAGCACTTGGGAGCCAGAGGCAGGCGGATTTCTGGGTTCGGGTTCGAGGCCGGCCTAGTCTACAGAGTGAGTTCCAGGACAGCCAGGGCTACACAGAGAAACCCTGTCTTGAAAAACCAAAAAAAAAAAAAAAAAGGTTACTGTGAGTTTTCTTTCACTAGAAAAGCTTTCCAAACTTAAGTGCAGAAAAGTTATTTTCCAGACATTGAGTACTTTTGAAGTTTCAAAAACAAGATTAATTCCTGATGCTAATTGACAAGAGAAATTATATATTTATTGTTCTAATTGGGATTAGAAAAGCAGTGTAAAGTAGGTGCAGCTAGGGTGATTAACATACCTTTGTTTGTTTCTTTCTAAAGGCATTTAGATACTGGAATTCCAGGGTGACCCTGAATAGCTTGCAAATGTTGTTGCAAGTAAATTGTCTGCTGGAGCCTGGTCCTGAAGATAAACTGCTGGTTGTTTAGTGGGTGTGGTCCAGGGGAGTGCCCACAGGTTACTGGAGTTCAAATGCCTTCAGCTCCTCCGCTCTCGTCTGAACATCTAGCTAAAAAACTGCTTTGTTTTACTTACTTTTAAAGTTTTCACATTTGATCTTACAATGTATTTTGCCAACCCACAGTTTGCTAGGTCAGAACTTTAATATGTGTTCTTTACTGCTTAGTCATGTCTCCTATTTCCTACAAGAAGAAACACATGTTGTCGGTATTTTCCTAAGTTAGTTTGAGCAGAAAACACTTTTCAAAAATTGTGTGTGTGTGTGTGTGTGTGTGTGTGTACACAAGAGTGTGCTTACTTGTGTGAGTGCTTGTCGTGGGCTGGCTGTCAACATCTGGTGTTTCTTTCAGTCATTCTTATTTGGTTTCCGACCCCAGGACAAGAGACAAAGGTGTATGTTTTACACATCAAAGCAGACCTGGCCTCCAGGTTCTCCCAGCACCCCTCAGTCCCTACCTGGCATACCCTGCCCCCAATCCTATACTTTCCAGTCTGCTAGCTGGGCTGCCCTTCCCCCAGAGGCTCTTCCCTACATAATCCAGAATTTTGGTTTCCTCTCTCTTCTTCTCCTACTCTTCATTCCCTGCGTGGGCGCTCTCCCCCCAACCCCTAACCCCCATGGTAACTTCCCTGGCCTCCCTCCTTGGGGCCAGTGAACAGCTTCCCAGTAAACCTGCATTTAGTATAATCTAATCTGGTTTGAATTGGCTCATTTTACCAGCAGAGAAATAACGTATTATCTTTTCCATCTGATTGATTGATTGATTGATTGGTTGGTTGATTGATTGATTCTCTCACTGAAGCTGAAGATTACAGTTTCAGATAGACGGGCTGTCCTCCTGTGTTCAAACACCTGTTCATCCTCACCTGGCACTGGGTTTACAGACCCTAACTGCTGCTGCCAGATTTTTGCATAAGTTTAAAGGATCTGAATTCAAGTCCTCAAAGCACTTCACCCACTGAGCCATCTCCTCATCTCTGAACAATTGACCATCCTGCTTCGACCTTTGGAGTGCTAAGATTACAGCCATATGCTACTACACTGGGAGCAAGAAAGCACTCCTGCCGCGCGATGGTGGCGAATGCCTTTAATCCCAGCGTTTGGGAGGCAGAGGCAGGCGATTTCTGAGTTCGAGGCCAGCCTGGTCTACAGAGTGAGTTCCAGGACAGCCAGGGCTATACAGAGAAACCCTGTCTCGAAAAACCAAAAAAAGAAAAAAAGAAAAGACAGAAAGCACTCCTGAGAGACAACAGCACACTCTTGATCCTTCTACCTGTTGCTTGCTCTCTAAAGTGATTATGTTGAAATTCCTGTTAATTGAAGTGAATGGTATGCTAAAAAGAAAGACCACAATGTTTGAATTCCCAATGCATCTTAGCATCTCTGTCAATATATTTGGCTACATTTAAGATTAAAACTAATATGTATATAATATTGTTTACCAGACAGCATCAGACAGAAATCTACTTTGCAAATGGCACTTTGAAGATTTAACATCTATTATATGATAATTTAAGTTAGCTCAGCACTGCGATTACACAGTCATGTAAATAGCACTGGCTTTTCAGCCTGACCAGCCTGGGTCCCAACTCCATCTCCCTCACTTATTACATCGGGTATACAAGGCAGTTACTTCACTTAATCTTTTTGGCCTCTAATCAAATATCCCACCACTGCTTATAACAATATTTTATATTTAATATTTACAGTTAATATTTTAAAAATATCACCTGGTACATAACTTCTACTTCCTATTTTATTGCTTCAAAGAATTACTAAAAATGTAATTAAAATGCGATTTTTTTTTTTTAAAGCCAGGGTCTCATTGTGACTTCCTGGGCTAACCTTAAAAGCACTATGTATACAGACTAGCTGGCCTGAAACACATAGAACTCTGCCTGCCTCTGCCTCTCAAACACTCAGATTAAAGGCCCAGGCCACCATGATCAGCCACATTTAACTCTCATTAAAGAGTAAAGGCTGTTGAGATAAACTCAATTTGGGTTTAAGCACTCTATCAGTTAAGTAAAAGTACCTTGAAAAATCAGACTGGGTTTGATTTTTAGTTCTTCCATTTATTTGCTGGGTGGCATGAAAAAGTCAGTGGCCTTGTCTATAAAATAAGCTGGAGTGAGCCGGGCAGCAGTGGTGGCGCAGGCCTTGAATCCCAGCACCTGGGAGGCAGAGGCAGGTGGATTTCTGAGTTCTGAGGCCAGCCTGGTGTACAGAGTGAGTTCCAGGACAGCCAACGCTACACAGAGAAACCCTGTCTTGAAAAACCAAAAACAAACAAACAAAAAAACCAACAACAAACAAAATAAGCTGGAGTGTTGTATTATCACACACACATACATATACATTACACATATATGTGTGTGCATAATAATAGTTCCAGAATCCAGAAATACTTTATTCTATGAAAGTGGGGTTTTTTGTTTTTGTTTTGTTTTGTTTTTTTCAAGACAGGGTTTCTCTGTATAGTCCTGACTGTCCTGGAACTCACTCTGTAGACCAGATTGGCCTCAAACTCAGAAATCGCCTGCCTCTGCCTCCCAAGTGCTGGAATTAAAGGCGTGTGCCACCACTGCCCTTCTTGTCAGTGAATGTTAAGGGGATCCCCCCCCCAAGGGATTCTCAGGGCCTTTGCATAATTGCTTAGATGAAGGGTCTGTCAAGACAATCCTTAGATGGGGTAAGAAATTTGGTATGGAAATTGACTTGCTGAAAGTGCATTTTGTTTAGCAATAAAAAATGAGTTTCTAGGAAGCTGTCAGTGGTCAGTCCTGGAGAGGTTGATCCCCTGCTGTTTGAGAAACCCAGATTCATCCTGCAGTCTCTCTTTCTTCCATCAGTCTTTCAGCATAGGCATAATATTGAATGAAATAAGCCACCTATAAAGAGTAAATACTATCTGTTCTAACTAGGAGAATTTAAAATCCAGGGTATGGAGAAAATAACAATTCCACTTTGTTATAAGTTAAAAACAAGGACTGAAGAGATGACTCAGCACTGACTGCTCTCCCAGAGGTCCTGGTTCAATTCGCAGCATCCACATGGTGGCTCACAACCCTCTGTAATAGGATCTAATGCCCTCTTCTGTTGTGTCTGAAGACAGCTACAGTGTACTCATATACATAAAAAGAAAAAAAGGAAGAATAGCAATTAGCAGGTTTGCACTGGATGCCATAGTGACAACAGAGCTCTATTAATGAGACAAAGAGGAGGTAAATAATTTACACAAGGCTCCATTGCTAATAAAAAGACCAGACTGCTTGTAATTTGAATGTGTGAAGGGTGAGGAAAAGGAGTGTCTTGTTTCAATGACTTGGCTGTCCTGCCACTGGGATCCCTTGGAGTTCACTTTGGCTCCTCAGTCCTTGCTGCTGCTCTGGGCCAGGTTCTGAGATCTTAATGTGTGCATGCATGGGCCAGGCATCTTGGCAAAATGCAAATTGCAATTCAGTGGACCTGGAGTGGAGCCCGAGAGTCTGAATTTTTAATAAGCACCCTGGCTGTGCACACAACCTGCTATACAGATCCTACTTGGAACAGCAAGGCTCTGACCAGCTGTATCACCCACATCTGGAGTCACAGCAGTGGTCTGTCCTCAGGTAACTAGGATAATTTTAAAGTGTGTTTGCTTGCTTGCTTGCTTTTCCAAAGTTCTTAGCTGTGTTCGATCAATCCTCCTCAGACATTTCAGTCCCTCCTCCAGACTCCATCCCTCCTATGGTTATGGCACCATAGTACTACAAAAAGATACTCTCACTCCCTCTCTTTCTATTTCCCCCTCCCTCCCTCCTTTCCCTTTGTGATTTGAGGATTGAACCCAAGGCCTTTCACATACTAAACGAGTGCTTCTATGAGCTAGAACCCTGACCCCTAAAATTTAATACTTTATGGTTTTTTTTTAAAGATTTATTTATTTATTATTATGTAAGTACACTGTAGCTATCTTCAGATATCCCAGAAGAGGGCATCATATCTCATTGCAGATGGCTGTGAGCCACCATGTGGTTGCTGGGACTTGAACTCACAACCTTCAGTAGAGCAGTCGGCGTTCTTAACCACTGAGCCATCTCTCCAGCCCCTTAACACTTTATGTTAACTTGAGATATTTCACTGGCTACTTGGCATGCATATTCAATGGAAATCAGGCTGTGCTCCAACAACACTGAGGAGGAAAGGGAAATTTTCACTAACGTTTATATTCTCTTGTGTTGCAATATCTTTTCCCAATCCTTTATTACTTTCATGAATATGTTTGGACCTGGGCTTTGGTTTACTTTATTTTTTTCATTTATCTGTTTATTTACTTATTTACTTATTTTTTGTTTTTGTTTTTGTTTTTGGGGTTTTGTTTTGCTTTTTTGCTTTTTTGGTTTTTTTTTTTTTTTTTTTTTTTTTTTTTTGTAGAACCCAGTATTATCAGCACAGGGATGGAACCACACTTAATGGACTGGACCCTCCATTATCAATCACTAGTTAAGAAAAATGCTCTATAGGCTTGCCTAGAGCCAGGTCTTATGTGAAGACATGTTCTTGATTGAGGCTTCCTCCTCTCTGATGACTCTAGCTTGTGTCAAGCTGATATAAAACTAGCTAGCAAATCACTCTTATGCCATTGAGCACATCTTGCCTGACAAGTTGATATTGTAGCACTCGGGGTCCAGTGCTGGGTAAGACCATGAATATCTTTTCCCCTCCAGCAGATTACAGAGCACCTTCCAGCTCTATGAAAGACAGTCAACAGGGAGGAAGTGTGTGGTCTCCTCAGAAATGGGGTCTCTTCATCTATGTCTTGTGGACAACAAAGAGCAATGGTAGTAGCTAGTGTTGCTTTGCAGATCTTTAGGACCTCGATGACCATGGCTTTGCACTCATAAACTCACAGACATCTGTTGTTACCTCCCTAAACAAATATTATTTGAGCCCAGAGCTGAATGAGATAAGAGAGTCAGCCATGCAAATGTGTAAAAAAGAATTAGAGTTTGGTGTACAAGATCAAGCCAGTAAATTCTAGCTTGGATAAGGTGGGGAGGCTCCCATGAACCTCAACCCAAGCTGGGAAGACTGGCTGTTGATGGTCACTGACAGAGAGATAGTCACTTTTCTTTGGGGTTGAGGCCACTGTAGGTTGCCCCTGCTCTAGTGGATAGTCCTATACCCATGCATGTAAAGGCAGTATTAACTGGTCACAGTGGGTCATTATAAACAACAACAGAAAAAGACATGAAGTTGGGAAGGGGGCATGCTGGGTGGTCGAGAGCGAGCTGGAGGAAAGACGTGAAGGAGGCTATGATAATGCTTTATATGCATGTATGAATTCTCAAAGGGCAACAAAAATGTGTCTAAGACATATGTAAGAAAGAGCTAGGAAATAAACTACTATTTTAAATATGGAACAAGAAGAGTTGTCCTCGTTTGTTTGACAACTCATAGTTCTTCTAAGTGGGCTACTTATTGAATAAGGGAGAAAAATGAGTGAATGGAAGGTTCAAAAATTGTATGCCTTTGCAGATTTGTGCTTGAATCCATATTAGCAAAGGTGCCATGCTACACTGACCTGACTACTCTGGGGATTTTGTTGACCATCTTCTTCTGGATTCCTGGGTGGGAGCATCCTAGAAGCTAAATATATTCATTCACTCCACAAATACTTATGCAGGACCAATTATGGCATAAGTACTGTTTCAAATGGTGGGAAAACATCAGAAAACTAAGTTCTTGCTGTCATGGACTTCACACCAGGACACACCATCGAATGTAACAACAAAATGAATGGGTACTGTCCGGGAGAAGACAGAGAATAAATGTGTGTGCTGCTGTAACAAGCAGGGTTTCCCTGATGTTGTAACATTTGACCAAGATGCTGAAGGAAGTGAGCAACTCAGCCATGCAGATATGTAGAGGAAGAGCATGCTGTGTACCGGAAGGAAGCTGCGCGTCTAGCATCCCTACAGAAGAGCGCTTGATTGTGATAGTCATAATTCTGGATTTTACTTAGAGATATGAAGCCACTGGAACATGGGGTAATTGTGATGACATGACTTGACTTATGTTTTAAAAAGATCTTGGAGCTCTGGAGATATGACTCTGGGGTTAATAGCACTGGCTACTCTGCCAGAGGACCTGGGTTCAATTCCTAGCACCCACATTAAGCAGTTCACAATAGGCTGTAACTCCAATGACAGAGATCTGTGGGCACCTGCACTATATACACATATTTATACACAGAAACATAAGTAAACATGTCATTAAAAATAAAGTAAATCCAAATTACTTCAAGTTAAACCCTTTTTCTTTTTCTTTTCTTTTCTTTTCCTTTTTCTGGTTTTTCAAGACAGGGTTTCTCTGTGTAGCTCTGGCTGTCCTGGAACTCACTCTGTAGACGAGGCTGGCCTTGACCTCAGAAATGTGCCTGCCTCTGCCTCCCAAGTGCTGGGATTAAAGGCGTGCACCACCACTGTCCGGCTAAAACCCTTTTCTTTGGGTTTGAACTTCTTGATTTGTTTCAGGTTCTTTCTCACATGAACCAGACATAAAATATATTTTCTTTCTTTTTTTTTTAAGGTTTATTAATTATTATATGTAAATACACTGTAGCTGTCTTCAAGCACCCCAGAAGAGGAGGAATCATTATGGATGGTTGTGAGCCACCATGTGGTTGCTGGTATTTGAACTCAGGACCTTAGGAAGAGCAGTCAGTGCTCTTAACCACTAAGCCACCTCTCCAGCCCCCATAAAATGTATTTTCAATGCCCTCCATTTAAAGGAAGTCTTTAATTTTTAAAACATTATTTATGGTGGAGACTGGAGAGATGGCTCAATGGTTAAGAGTACCTGCTACTCTTACAGGGGACCAGAGTTTGGTTCCCAGCACCCTACATGGGGGTATCTGGAGCCCTCTTCTGGCCACCTCAGGCACCCAGCATAGTTGTACACATAAAATAAAAATAAATTTAAAAACAAAAACTAAAGCAAAACAAAAACAAACACCACCACTAACAACAATTCTGAGTAAATACAAACAACTTTGAAGAAACCTCAGCATAAAGTACTTTCTGAATTTTAAGTTCTCTCCCCCCAAAAAATTTTTAGTTGCTTCTATCAAAGTTAATTTGATAATTCTGAAAGCATAAAAAAAAGGGGAGGGATAGTTGTCTTTCCCATGGCTCTTTATATGAGCTTATAAATTTCCTTCATTCTGCAGGAATTAGTGTAAATCTATCAGTCTTAAATAAAGACTACACAACTTTCCACTTCCTGTATATATGTAACAAGGTAATTTTGGACTGTAAGAAATGAGCAAATAGCCGGGCGGTGGTGGTGCACGCCTTTAATCCCAGCACTTGGGAGGCAGAAGCAGGCACATTTCTGAGTTCGAGGCCAGCCTGGTCTAC
>NW_022196900.1:20046779-20051714 GCF_008632895.1 Mastomys coucha | reverse complement strand
TTACCGAGCAAACATCAGTCCCCAGGAGATGCTCTAATTGCGGGGAGTAATGCCCTGTTCCAGGAAACATCCCCAGTAAAGGGTGGATCTCTCCCCATCCCTCCTTCATACAATCAGAACCCCCCCCCTCACCTGAGGCACAGAGGTCAATGGAAACAAAAGACAATGGGCTCCACCAATGAGAGATAACCAACTCATGCTGTAAACCTATGTACTCGGAAGGTATAAAAAGCGTGGGCTTGGGCTGGAGAGATGGCTCAGTGGTTAAGAGCACTGATTGCTCTTCTGAAGGTCCTGAGTTCAAATTCCAGCAACCACATGGTGGCTCACAACCACCCGTAGTGAGATCTGACGCCCTCTTCTGGTGTGTCTGAAGACAGCCTCAGTGTACTTAGGTATAATAATAAATAAATCTATTAAAAAATAAATAAAAAATGTTTAAAAAAAAATTTAAAAAAAAAAAAAAGCGTGGGCTTTTGTTCCTGGGGGTCACCTTTGCTCTGAATGCAGGATGACCCCAGTATACTGGATCAATAAAAACCTCACGCTAACTGCAGCGATCTCCATTCCTGTTTCTTCACGAGTGGGGTACCCACGCCGAATTTAACAGGACCACAGGGTTTTAAATATTCAATATAAGAAAAACTGAAAAGGGGTATTCTAAGTTTCTTTTTTAAATTTGTTTTAATATATATATGGAGTACACTTTACCATTACAGATGGTTGTGAGCCACCATGTGGTTGCTGGGAATTGAGCTCAGAACCTCTGGAAGAGCAGTCAGTGCTCTTAACTGCTGAGCCATGTCTCCAGCTCCTATTCTAAGTTTCATATAAACTCAGGGGCAAGTTGAAACCATTGGACTGCCAGACTTAACCTGAACACTAATTCCCTAAATATAATGTTTGGGCACTTCCAAATCTCCCCATGGCTAACATAGTCTCCTGACCAAGCCAGCTCAGTTAATCAACAGGTTCTCCAGGGAGGGAGCAAGGGTTAAGAAGAAAAAAAAAAAGTGAGACAATTGGACAACACTGTAGCATGACCCCAGCCAGTTCTGAGGATGAAGTGGGTTTATTTTTTCACAGTCTGCTTTTATACCATTTTAATTACATGCAAGTAATAACATCAGTTCTAGGTTAAGGAACAAGTAAGACAATAAATGAAGTCCCATGATCTCTGTTTCTAGGGGCTTATCAAGATGACAAAGATATCTGACCCTATTTTTCTGTCCTAGCCCAAAGTCAAAATCTTGCCTGAAGCTGGGCAGTGGTGGTGCACTCAGCACTTGGGAGGCAGAGGCAGGCAGATTTCTGAGTTCAAGGCTAGCCTAGTCTACAGACTGAGTTCCAGGATAGCCAAGGCTACACAGGGAAACCCTGTCTCAAAAAACAAAAACAAAAAACCAAAAAAACAAAAAACAAAAAATCTTGCCTGAAGCCAACTTCCTTGTCTGGGCTCATTGTCAAATTCCTGCCAAGTTTCTAGAAGCAGCCCCAAAAGTTCTCTACACTTCCCCGCCCTTGATATCTCTGGATTATTACTTACTACATTTACATTTTATTTTTGTTGCCCATGGACCTTTTTGGGCAGTGTAGTAATCTAGGCTTAACCCAGAGAACACAGATTGACAATAGATCTTTGCAATAACATGAGCCAACTGGGACAGGCTTCCTTTATCCTATGAGTAAGACACTGCAAACAAGTTTTTGGGTAACATAATTAACGTGAGAACATAAACTGCTACATTTCCCCCCCCTTTTTGCCCACTAAAAGGCCTTTTCTTTTAGATATACATTGAACATAATTATAATAGTTATATAAACTATGAAGTATGATATATACTATAGGCATCTAGTCCAACAATTTTGTCAATTTAGATATATTATTTTATTACCTATCCTAACAGAAAGAGTTCTATACTTGAATTATGTTTTGATATTGACTTGCATTACCATTTGAAAATCATCACTTCAAATCTAGAGCTTTCTAAATGTTAAACACCTTAGGTTTGATTATGAGACTATAATTAGTCTTCAACCCTGTCAGAGATCCAAGAATGAATTAATTATTACCTGAATATGTAGGAAGCACAAGGGCCTAGCTTCTAAAATTATATAATTTGGAGAGACAGCTGTCTGTCTGAACCTTCCCTTAATTATAATGGAACATTTGTCTTTAGCCTTCTGCCAAACGATTTGGCAGACCTTATATGAAGCAAGAAATATGAAGGACTAGCTTACTCTGTCTTGGCAGAGCTAAGCTGTCAACTATCTTGTATGTGTGTCCCTTCTTGGACAGTATTCTTTGTCTGCGGGTGAATTAGGGCAATTTCTGCCCAGTGGCTACCTTGCCATGATTAGCAACTCCACCTGGAGGTAATGATATTCAATATCTTCTTTGAACTGTAAACAGGGTACTGTCAGTAGCAGACATCTTGTAGTCAAATGATCTTTAATAATGAAATAACATCAAATGTCATATTTGTGGATTTGTGATGTTTTTGAAGACTATCTATGTAAACTATATCTGAGCTGTTAAACCTTAACTACTCTTAGCTATTTTTATTTGAATAATAATGAAGATGTTTTATTATAATTCAATCATAATCTAATATAACCATGTGTTTATTATCTAGCCTTTAACTTGTATTATTAGTTATCCTGAACAGTCTGTAATAGTAGCTCTAGAAAGACTGGGTCAAGACCTTGTATTTTTTCTTTTTTCGAGACAGGGTTTCTCTGTATAGCCCTGGCTGTCCTGGTACTCACTCTGTAGAGCAGGCTGGCCTCGAAATCAGAAATCTGCCTGTCTCTGCCTCCCAAATGCTGGGATTAAAGGCATGCACCACCACCGCCCAGCTAAGACCATGTATTCTTAAATGAGTTGTATAGACACAATGCCTATCTAAAAGTAACAATATTAATTTTAAAATTTGCATCAATAAAAATTTATACCAGTGAAAACCTTATATCTGTATCAACATATAAATTCTATACTAAAGTAAGAAATTATAACTTCAATTTTGTATCAATTATAAAGATTTCTATCAATGTAACTTTATGGCTAAATAATGGTTTGTTCAAGAATAAATTTAGTGATCCATCTCATCTATTTCCTCCCTGTTTAAAATCATGACCATTTCCAAATTATCCCTTAAAATGACAACCTATCTTTAATTTATAAAATAACCATAACCAGACACCTAAACCCAAAGAATTGGGATGACAACTCTTCACAACTTCTTCCTGCTGAATAGGGGTGATGAAAGATTCTTTAAAGGGGTGAGGAGGGGTAGGAAAAATTAGAAAAATTGGTTAGAACTAAGAAAGCTAGCTTTAGCATTTGTTATCTAGTCTCTGTATGTTTAGAAGGCTCAGGGTGTGACTGAAATTTTGACTGGATCCATCTGAAAGTTTGGATGAAGTGAGGTCATCTAGAATCACCAGGTATTTCTGAAGCTGTTTTGGAAACAATTCTCTGGAGACAGTTTCAGGAGGCAGGGGGCTGGAACAGGAGGTCATATTAGTGTCCCCAAGGATGAAACCTGCCAGAGCTATGCATTCTGCAGTATAAGAACCTCACAACCAAAATTTTAGTACTATAAAGATATTTGTATGGATTGTGCAAGATGCACAGATCAGTTAAGGATGAATTTTTGCTCCTTGTTTGAGCAGATAAAAGACAACTGTCTTTTTTATGAGTTAATTTGATCAACTACCAATTTTCCAATCTATTTGGGGTTCTGTAGGCTTCTTGTATGTTCATGGGCATCTCTTTCGTTAGGTTAGGGAAATTTTCTTCTATGATTTTGTTGAAGATATTTCCTGGCCCTTTAAGTTGGGAATCTTCACTCTCTTTTATACCTATTATCCATAGATTTTGTCTTTTTATTGTGTCCTGGATTTCCTGGATGTTTGGGGTTAGGACCTTTTTGCATTTTGCATTTTCTTTGTTGTGTCAATGTTTTCTATGGTATCTTCTGCCCCTGAGATTCTCTCTTCTATCTCTTGTATTCTGTTGGTGATGCTTGCATTAATGACTCCTGATCTCTTTTCTAGGTTTTCTATCTCCAGAGTTGTCTCCCTTTGTGATTTCTTTATTGATTCTACTTCCATTTTTAGATCCTGGATTTTTTTTTTTTGTTCAATTCCTTCACCCTTTTGGTTGTGTTTTCCTGTAATTCTTTACAAGATTTTTCTGTTTTCTCTTTAAGGGCTTCTACCTGTTTACCTGTGTTCTTCTGTATTTCTTTAAGGAAGTTATTTATGTCCTTCTTAAAGACCTCTATCAGCATCATGACATGTGATTTTAAACCCAAATCTTGCTTTTCCAGTGTGTTGGGGTATTCAGGACTTGCTGTGATAGGAGAACTGGGTTCTGATGTTGTCAAGTAGTCTTGGTTTCTGTTGGTAACATTCTTGTGCTTGCCTTTCACCATCTGGTTATCTTTGGTGTTAGTTGGTCTTGCTGTCTCTGGCTGGAGCTTGTCCTCCTTGTGGACCTGTAAGCCTGTGTCAGCACTCCTGGGAGACCAGCTCTCTTCTAGTGGTACCTGTGTACAGAAGGCTGTAGAATAGCCCCAGCTCCCAAGTGCAGATGGATAATGGAAGGATCCTGTTCCAGGTGCTCCACTGTTCCTGTGCCTTGTGCACTTCTGGCCAGTCCCACTTTGGACAGTATTGGAGTAAAAGTGGAGATCTCACCTCTGAGCCCTGGAGTGAAAACACTCCTGGGAGATCAGCTCTTTTCTTGAGGGACCTGTGTTCAGAGGATTGTAGGACAGCCTTAGCTCCGGGGTGCAGATCATCAATAACCAATTGTAATAAATCTTAATTATGCCATATGAAAGATGGCATAAAGAATCTTAAAGATTCCATAACCAACAAGATGTATTTAGTTGGAGTTTTGGCTATAGACTTTTTTTTTTTTTTTTT
>NW_022196900.1:20037222-20046634 GCF_008632895.1 Mastomys coucha | reverse complement strand
ATCATTTCTTAACAGCTAGAAAAAGAAAATTCAGACATTGCTCTCTGACCTTCACCAATGTTCCAACGATCTAGTCAAACCCTGGCTTGGAATGTTAAGCCATTCTAACTAATTGCCTCCAGCATTGTGGGTAGGGCTTTAAAGCTTACAGAAAGAGAGACAGCAGAGAACATTGAGCAGTCAGCATTTAGGAGTCGACATTCAGCATTCGGACTTGCTCGCACTCGGACTAGAACCAGAACTTAGGTGGACTAGGACTCAGATTCATGCAGTCCAGAGCCCAGAGCACTTGGGCCCAGAGCACTTGGGCCCCGGGGGTGCAGCACCAGTCGAGATTCAAGAGATTGAGCATTAGAGATTCAAGCATTCAACATTGAAGATTCAACATTGAGGACTCGAGATTCAAGCCTCTATTCTCCTGGCTGGCGCACCCGCAGCCTCCAGGGACTCTGGCCGGGACCATGCAGCCCGAACATACAGCCCGGGGGTGCTGCACCAGTCCAGAGGAGATGGCTGATGTTTTAGATCCAGTGTGTTTTAGGTGGCCTCAGATGTACCTCGACTACTGAGCTGCCAGATTTTTCATCTCTCTTTTGCAATGATAGTAAAACCCTCATGTCATTTTTGAGAAATACACTCAGACCTTACACCACTCGTGTCTAGTCTGTTTGTCAAAAAGCCGAATCCTGTGCACACCTGGCCAGAACTCATCATCCCGCGGAACAAGGGACCCCGTAAGAAATCCCAGTCTGTGGCAACTGGACTGTTCCCATGTGTAGGAATCAGCAAATCAAGTTACCTGCCCTGTGTGATGTTCTGAAATTTTTCTTTTCTATAGCCAAGATCTTCAGGTGGTCTTCCCCTGTAATATCTGGTCCATACCACTCTGGAAGGGGTCCAGAGCCTTTCCTTCTTTCCTATTAACACAAATACAGAGCATGTCCTTGGTCCAGTAACCTGAAATCAAAGGTATTTTACTGGCTGGTTTTATGTGCCAACTTGACACAAGCTAGGGCTATCACAGAGAAAGGAGCCTCCCTTGAGGAAACACCTCTACGAGATCCAGCTGTAAGGCATGTGTGTGGTGCCATCCCTGGGCTGGTAGTCCTGGGTTCTGTAAGAAAGCAAGCTGAGCAAGGCAGAGGAAGCAAGCCTCTAAGAAACATCTCTCCATGGCTTCTGTATTAGCTCCTGCTTCCTGAACTGCTTGAGTTCCAGTCCTGACTTCCTTTGGTGATGAACAGCAGTGTGGAAGTAAGCTAAATAAACCCTTTCCTCCCCAGCTTGTTTCTTGGTCATGATGTTTGTGCAGGAATAGAAACCCTAAAACAGGTATAGATTGATTCAATTTAGTAGCTTGATCTCTCTCCCAGAAGATTTTTAATATAACCACACTCATAATCACACACTGAGTAGGAGCCAAGATTGGGTAATGCCATGGATTTGGGAATGCCATGGCAGAGGTGAATATGAGATGACAAAATCTAAAAGCACTTTAGGATGCTTAGTCAAAAGCACATGTTGATCATATGGGAGTGACAGAAGAGTCAGAGATGACATCTAGGTTTCTGTATTGAGCAACTAGTGATGTCATCACTGTCTCCAATCAAAGCTACAGTTCCTAAAAGAGAAAGAGGACATTTCCTACTTGTGAGGGCATCTGGGCAATTTCTAGACCTTGTCTGTAACAACTTTCTCCTGCTCACTCCTCATAGGATGTACACAGCCAGTCTCTTCCTCCCCAGTTCAACAACCTCCTCACCACTAGAGAACAGTGTGAGAACTAAGCCCAACTGCCAAGGCCTCCAACACATGCACACAAGTGCTTATGAATTACCAAACGTATGAAGAAATTGAAAAGGAACATTATGGTACAGAGGTTAAAAGGCATGTATGTAGGATAGAGTTAGTCTATGCTCAAATTTTGCTTCTCACACCAATAGGGGAAATAAGACCCTCGCTCTCAAGAGACACAAGGCAGTTTTGTTTGTTTGCTAGCATGTTTGCTTGTTTGTTTAGAAACAGGGTTTCTCTGTATAGCCCTGGCTGTCCTGGAACTAGCTCTGCTGACCTCACACTTATAGTCTCTGCCTCCTGAGTGAGTACCGGATTAAAGACAAGAGCCACCACTGCCCAGCCAGCACATAAAGCAGTTTTTAATAAACCCATCTGCAGAAAGGGACATTAGCATAGAGAAAAGGCATAAGACAGTAGTTGTTAAATCTCTGCCCAGGAGAAATTTCTGTCCTTTTTTGGAGCAGCATAAGCTGGGCCTTTAAAGATTCCCAATCTAGCAAAGCCCTCTTTCTAAACGCCTCATCTTACTAGTTTAGAATTAAAAGCCTTATCTAATGGATAACTTGGTACCGCCCCCTTCTCTGCTATGCATCAGTCATGCAGCTGATGGAAGGTAATATTCCAATCCTCAGAGTTTTAAAACAAGCAGATACCAGACACCAGCTCAGCCTGGTGTCTCTTATTCATCTGTAGCTCTGATGAGCTTTAAACGTGCCTCACATTGGCCGGGCGGTGGTGGTGG
Source organism: Mastomys coucha (assembly GCF_008632895.1). Taxonomy (NCBI): domain Eukaryota; kingdom Metazoa; phylum Chordata; class Mammalia; order Rodentia; family Muridae; genus Mastomys; species Mastomys coucha. The sequence goes on along the minus strand of NW_022196900.1, from coordinate 20,044,095 downwards.
CGCACGCCTTTAATCCCAGCACTTGGGAGGCAGAGGCAGGTGGATTTCTGAGTTCGAGGCCAGCCTGGTCTACAGAGTGAGTTCCAGGACAGCCACGGTTACACAGAGAAACCCTGTCTCATGGTTTGGTAGGTAAAAAGTTCACTTCACGGGTGTGAGGACCTGAGTTTGAAACCCTAGGACTCACAAAGATCCAGGAGCCGTAGTGATCATGTCTAATCCCAGTACTCCTACAGAGAGGAAGAATCCCTGAATGCTTGAGGGCCGGCTAGCCTGGTTACACAACAATAAACTATAAGAGAGTCAATCTTAATCCCAGCACTCCAACTAGGACTATAAAGAGACCTTGTGGAAGAAGAAAAAGAAGAAGAAAAGAAGGAGGAGGCCGGGCAGGGGTGGCACACACCTTTAATCCCAGCACTTGGGAAGTAGAGGCAGACAGATCACTGTGTTCGAGGCCAGCCTGGTCTACAGAGTGAGTTCCAGGACAGCCAGGGCTATTCAGAGAAACCTTGTCTCAAAAAACAAAAACGAAAACAAACAAACAAAAAACGACTTCTGGTTAAATGCTGTCCAAATAATCCAACCAATGCATTTCAAATTTAAGCCTTGAAAGTATAGCTATATAAAGCCAATTATTCAATCTCTGAGACTCTAGAACAATCAATCATTAATAGCATTTTAGTGAAAGGTGGGTGATCAAAAATGAATGGACAAGGATAAAGAGGGCTCCCCTGAGAACTAGGAATTATTTATTTATTTATTTATTCATTTATTTATTTATTTATTTATTTTGGCTTTTTTGAGACAGGGTTTCTCTTTGTTTCTCAGGGTTTCGAGACAAGGTTTCCCTGGCTGTCCTGGAACTCACTCTGTAGACTAGGCTGGCCTCGAACTCGCCTGTCTCTGCCTCCCAAGTGCTGGGATTAAAGGAATTACTCTTTTTAGACCATGTTTAAGAAGGGAATGTGACTTGGCACACTGAAACAGGAAAGCATTCTGAGGACTGAGGATGTAGCTCAATGGGAGGACACTTGCCTCACACGCATGAGACCCTGGGTTCAATCCTCACTACTGAAAGAAAAAAAAGAGGGGATATTTGAAGCCCAGTATATCCAAAATGTCATTGTGTTTGGTGAAGTGAGTCTGAAAGGACCAGCTTTATCCCTTAGGACTTGAACATGGATCACATATCACGTCCATAACAATAAAATAAGAAAACTATGTAAATTGAACAACTATGATTGACAAACTTTTCCCACATACATGAATTCATTTTAATAGCACATTTGTATATGTTGAGTATTGAGAAATTTTACCAAAGAAAACAAACACAAACCAAAATCGAGGCTGCTACTATCTGGCTGGCTTGCTCTCAGGCAACAGGCCCAGCAAGAAGTAGAGACAAGATTTAAACCTGTTTGGCTCTGGAGTTCTCCTCCTGCCTGTGTAGCCCTAATCTCTTACAGCCTCCAAGTGCATACTTAAAGGCCTCCAGAGCTGTGTTCTCACCACAAGGCTAAAGATAGTAGTCCCTGCTCTACTCCCTTTGTCCCAGCCTGCCCTGTCCTGTCTGTTCCTGGCACTTGGGAATTAACTTGATTTAAGTCAATTTCCCCTACAAATCTAGTTGTCAAACTACAGGATCCCATTCACAGGGTGTCACTGACTCCTTAAGTCTTTTCTCAACTGTTCTGACTGGCTTAAGCCTGCTTTTCCAGTGCCAGTAATATGCAGGTGACTCAAATTGAGATTATAAACCTCTTGCCAGATAGGAGGAGAGAGTGGCTGGCCTGTCTTGGTTACACCCAGTTTTTCTTCTTCCTGAAGTTTTTCTTGCTTGGTCAGAAGACGTCAAGCCTGATCCACCTCCTGTGTCCTCTGTCTCAATGACTGCTGTCAGCATCTATCCTGCTGCCCAAACTGGGACCCTCTGACTCCAAATACCTCGTCCATCATCTACCACATAAAGGAAGCTCCCAGCCTCTGCTTCCCAACGTTTTCTATGAAAATTTGCCTCTCTCCATCTCCCATTTCAGGCACCTACCATCTCTCATTGAGATGATGGTCCCCAACATCTAGGGAGGACCTGCTGGGTCCGAAAGCGTTGGCAGATAGTGTGCCTATTGCAAGAGTGTCCCTTCTCATGTTTATTGAGGTATAACTTACATACAGAAAAGTGCAGGAATGGCTTGATATGTTTTCAAAAATACACCTAGAACATTTCCAGCACCTAAGAAATCCTCCCATGACCCATTTGAATCATCAGAACCCACAAGGTAACTACCTTTTCTGACTTCTGTCAACATAGAGTAGACTTGCCTATTTTAAATATTAACATACATGGATACATATAGTAGATTCATATCCTATTCATTCCCTTTTTTATAAATACTACTACTACTACTACTACTACTACTACTACTACTACTACTGATGATGATGATGATGATGATGATGATGATGAGTTGTGAAAAACAGAGTTCTGGAGATGTAGAAATAAAGTTTCACAGTAAAATAAGAGAGTCATATTTCAGCTCCTGTAAGCAGCAGCTTCGGACACTGAGAAGTTGTGTTTCAGAGATAGCCAAGGACATGCTGTAAAAACAAAGTTTTGGTGGTCAGAATGTTGAGACAGAATGACCAGGCCATTCTGACTAAGCTAAGTAAGGCTAAAACAAAAATAACTGGTGGTCACAATGACGTGAAGGTCTACGAAAAAAATATTAGCAATTCTCAGAAGAACCCCCCAACCCTTCCCTGTGGTGAATTTTGAAAAAGACAAAACAAACTGTCACCCTGACCTTGCTGATGACAATCCCCCTACCACCTAGTTACTCAGCCCCTTCCCAGAGACTTTTCAAGGCCAGGTACAGAGCTGGATAGGAAAGTTGTCTAAACCAAGAACAGTCCTGTGTTCCACCAACCAGAGTAAGCCAGCTAGCCTTGTTGCAGAAATCCGCCCTCTGTAAAATATAAAAGATGTCTGCTTTCTGAGTTCGGGGTTGTCCCCCCCCCCCCCCCGTGAGGGTGAGGGTGGGCAACCCCATGTACGTGGATCAATAAACCTCATGTTATTGCAACTATCTATTGTCAATCTGTGTTCTCTGGGTTGAGCCTAGTTTACTACAGCACATCTGTGTGAAGGTCTGGGATCCCCTGAAACTGGAGTTGCAGACAGGAATGAGCTGCTTGCCATGTGGGTGCTCAGAATTGAAACAGGGACCTCTAGAAGAGCAGCCACTGTTCTTGAGCACTGAGCCATCTCTCTAGCCCCTGGTGTACATAGTAAGTTATAGGCCAGTCAGAGTTATATAGTAAGACTATCTCAAAAAAAAAAAATTTTTAAAACATGTTTATTCCTCCAGAAAGTTAATTTTATTTGAAAAGCTGAATTAAATATTATTCATCTTGATTACTAAGATTGTGGATATGTTTTTGTCTCCATATGACTGAGGAGGACAGAGGGATATCAGCTTCCTGGGAGCTGGAGTTACAGTTGTAAGCTGCCAGATGTGGGTGCTGGGACTTGAATTCAGGTCTTCTATAAGAATGGTCTGTGCTCTTAACCACTGACTTATCACTTCAACCCCAGTGGATATGTTTTTTAAAATTTTACTCCTTAGGAAAGCTCTTCACTCATTTCACCCTAGACTTGGCCCTACTGGGTACGCCGGGGCAGGTGAAGTTGGGAGTTCTCTGCCTCTGTGCCTATACGGGACAGATGGCAGTTAGCTTGGGAAGTGAAAGTTAAAAATATCTGCAGATAAGAGGAGAACTCGTCTTTGCTTTGCTTTTTTCCATAACAACACATCTGGCATATACACACCATTTACTTCTTTATAGCTTTGTACACTAGTCAGTGTTTTACAGTTTATAAATGCACGAGTGAGAGCCACGATTTAAACAACTGGCCTGTTTCTTGAATTATGTGTTCTTTTTCATTGTTTGACTTTTTGAGCTGTAAAAGAAATAACCTTGAGATCAAAGAAAGCAGACAGGAAATGGCAGATACATTTAGAAGACTCAGAAAATTATCTCTAAACTCTAAGTGAAGGCCACTCACGGCCTGAGGCCAGCTCCTCAGCCGGAGGACCAGAGCTTCAAGGTTATCCTTGGCTGTGGAGTGAGTTTGAGAACACTTTGAGCTACATGGGGTCATTTTTCTCTTATTATTACTATTTTGTTGTTGTTGAGACAGGGTTTATCTGTGCAGACCTGGCTATCCTGGAACTCACTCTATAGACCAGGCTGGCCTCTGCTTCCTGAGTGCTGAGACTAACGGCATGAGCCCCCACACACTCCCCTGCCCCCCTTTTTAAGTGAGAACAAATGGGAGAGGCAAAGAGGCTGTGCTGGCTAGTCTTATGTCTACTTGACACACAAACTAAAGTTATCTGCAAGGAGGGAAGCTCAATTTAGAAAATGTGAGAAATCAGATTTTCCTATTTCCTCTTGGGCCTTGGCTTCATGATTTTTGGATGACCAGAGCCGCCTTCTAGAATGTATATATTGCATGGAAAACTTTTTTTCTGAGCCACTTGATATCCTTGTCCATTATGGATCGGAGCCAAAATCAGGACTGAGCATCCTTTGGTTTTCACTGAAACATGTCCACCCCACTGTCAATCAAAGCTTCTTGCACAGCCTCTGTCCTTTCCTCCACTGTTGTGTGAAGCACTTGCCCTTCCGCTACATCATGCTGGGAGAGATTATTGTCTGTGTCTGATTAACCTTATAAAGAATGCTTACTCAATTCAGATGCTATTTTCACAGTTGAACAAACTAAGCTGAAAAAAAATATTAAGTAACAGAAGACTACAGGGTATCTCAGAAAACCTTAAATTGGCAAGACAAACAAACAAACAAAATATCAAAAAACCCAAAATAACAACAACAAACCAAACAAAAAAGAAAACTCAAAGACAACCCCCCTTACTGTTCATGATGTCATTTGTCTTGACTAGGACACTCAGCCATTCTGGGTCTTAGCTTTCCATTGCTAGATAAGCAGGGTTTGGACCAAAGCAGTGTTTCTCAGAGAAGTGACAAAATTCACTGTAATGAACCAGGTGTGGTGGTACATGCCTAGAATCCCAGCTCTCTGACAGTGGCACAAGCAGATGGATCTCTGTGAATTTTAGGTCAGCCTGGTCTACAGAGTGAGACCCTGTCTCAAAACTCCAAAACAAAACAACAAAAGGCAAATAATAATAATAATAATAATTCTGCAACCTTAGTCTCATTCCCATGCCTCAGACCATTATAGTAACTGTCCCTTCTGCTATAATCTTCATTGAGAACACTAGCTAGACCATCTCAGCACCCCCCAGTTACCAGAACTCTACAAATGAATGAAATAACACTGTATGTTGTCCTTGAGAATTCTGTGTCCTGTAGTTCAGGTTCAGATGCCAAGATGATGGCACAAAATTGTACGTTGGTAACATCATGAATTATCTTTTCACCTGGCTCTCAGCACAAAGAAAGCCACATCTATTACAAAACCAAGGGCCACTGCGTTAGAATTTCACCATTTGCCTTTCAGATATGCTGAGCAGTACAGTGGAAGCTAAAGCTCTTCTTTTATAGATGATCACCACAGAGTATACCTTCCTGGTCCCCAAAGATAATACACAAGGGATAAGAAGGTCAGAAAGGAAATCTACAGAAGGGTGACTCACTTGTCCTTCTTGTAGGATCTTATTGTCACTGTTACACAACACATACAGTTATCAAATAAATGCACTGTCTTAAACATGTGCATGCTGGTCTACCATCACCAACACAATAGGGCTCTATCTACCATATCTATATTCCATGCTAACCCAGTTGTCCATGAATCTGCGTGCACCCTGCCTCCCACACTCTGTCTCTCATTTTTTCCAGATATGATCACATAACTGGAGACAGATAATGTTCTACAGAGCTTTCCTATAAGTAGACATACATGTCTCAATGCTAACCCCCCAGTTGTTCACTACTCTTTTTATCCACGTACACATTATAACCAATGATCACATCCCTGTCTCATTCATTTTCATAGTTGTCCTATGCTTTATTCATATCTCACACTTTTTTCTAAGGATTTATTTATTATTATATGTAACTACACTGTAGCTGTCCTCAGACACACCAGGACAGGGCATCAGATCTCATTCCGGATGGTTGTGAGCCACCATGTGGTTGCTGGGATTTGAACTCAGGACCTCTGGAAGAGCAGTCGGTGCTCTTAACCACTGAGCCATTTCACCAGCCCCCATATCTCACACTTAGTTGCTACATTTTGTTTGTTACACAAAAGCACAAGCACACCAATAGCCAATCCATTTACATAGACCTACTTCTCTTCTCTATTAATAGACACCACACTTACCTCTACACTTGTACACTCAGATCACATACATCACTTTGTTCATAACCAATGTTGAGCTTCTACCAGCCATTCTTATTCTTGTAAATCCATATATGCATATACTCTTATACAAGTACAACACACACACACAGAGAGAATGAGACAGAGAGAGAGAGAGAGAGAGAGAGAGAGAGAGAGAGAGAGAGAGAGAGAGAGAGAGAGAGAGAGAGAGACTCAGCCATACTGGGCTACCATCCAGGTCCTATGAACAGCATCCATGTTGTCTCTAAAGTAATACATGTATTGCCCCCACTCCCCCTTGACCTTTTTATTTCTGTCCACCACATGTACTGCTGTAATATGCACGAAAACTATGTCACTTCCCTTCATATAAAACATTATTAGAAGACTGGCGTGTATATGAGAATTCCAGGGTTATTTGGGGGGATGCGGATTCTCATCACACATACAAGTCTTTCTTTCTTTGTTAACAGACTAGCTTGGACTCCACTGTAACT
>NW_022196900.1:20033917-20037212 GCF_008632895.1 Mastomys coucha | reverse complement strand
TGGCAACACAGCATTTCCCTCCCAGTCACCACACATTTTAAGTTGTTACACTGTGTTCCTTATGTAAAGGTCAAGGAAAGCTTGGCCACACACAGGCAGAGAAACATATCAACCAAAACAAAACTGGAAAACTGAGAGCTTTTGTTTTACACAAACATGAACCCATTTCCTTGCTTTTGAACTCTGTCAGTCTGAAACCAAGGGAGCTGGCACGTCATCAGTATGTACACACATTAGTCACACACTGCAGGCCTCAGGAGAGTAGCTCTGACATATGCAGTGTTGAAGCAGAGGGAAGTAACAGTCACCGACGTCCTTGATTCCTAGGTCTAGGAATGATCTAACAGTGAAGTCTCATTGCCCTAGTCTACACTGTCAAAATTATTTTCCTTTAAAAAAAAACAAAAACAAACAAACAAACAAAAATACCAGTCAGGTGGTGGTGGCGCATGCCTTTGATCCCAGCACTTGGGAGGCAGAGGCAGGCAGATTTCTGAGTTCAAGGCCAGACTGGTCTATAGAGTGAGTTCCAGGACAGCCAGGGATATACAGAGAAACCCTGCCTTGAAAAATCAAATCAAATCAAAACAAAACAAAACAAAAAATCAGGGAGCTGAAGGGGATGGCCTAGTTAGTAAGGAACTGGTTTTGATGGAAAGTGTGAGATTCCCAGAGAGACACGCACACTCAAATCCAGGGAGCAACGACCCCACACATCACCAAGACACAGACTTGATGCAATCTGCAAGAGGCTTTTTATTCCAGCTAGCTGGGGCAAGACTCATATCCCTCGCAGGGGTAGAAGAGTCTGGCCCCAAGCAAGGTCTTAGGCAGCTTTTTATTTCTGTGCAGTTGCTGGGGCAAAAGGGAAGACTCAGGTAAGGGGAAGGTACGAGGTGGTTTCTGATTGGTGCTGGCTCGTGCTAGGGTCCAGGGGCGGGCTAGCCACCTGGCAACTGTTTTGGGCCAGGTCTTCTTGGTTCCCTTGTTTCTGGGTTCTTGGGAACTGGCCTCCTGCTGAGTCTAACCAATGGCTAAGTTCCCACAGTACAGTTTAAAAACTTAATTTTAATCTCTTACAAGAAGCCACAGGAAAATGTCAGAGTAGCATGTGCCACAGTTACAGTGCTGGGAAGGCAGAGGCAGGCAGGAGCATTCCTGGGGCTCATTTATCAGTCATCTAGCCTCCATACATCTGCACACACATGAAACCTACACATTCACACACATACACATAAAAATGAATTTCCTAGAGGACTGATGTTAATGGCCCTAGATTTTTTTTATCCCTTTCCTGTGGAAACATTGCTCTCTGATCTATCAGTCCCAACAGACAGCCTACAGGTTATTTATTCTTTGATTTCCTCATTCAACAATTCAACAACTAAGTATTGAACTCTGCTGAATTCAATACTTGGGGGCTACTGTGGATGTAATGGGGAAGGGGGAAGACACACTCTGTTGGGAAATTTTGTAACCATGATGCCATAGTTGTCAAACAAAATGACTTGAACCAAGGATTAGAATTATGAAAAAGGACTTGAGTAAATGGGAAGGATTTGCAATGTAAACTGGGGGAGAGGCAATAATTGTTCAATAAACCCCGGGTCTGGCAGTCATTCTGCTCTCTTGTTAGAAGAGAAACCAGAGAGTAACAGCAAGAACACAGGGTTGGATATTAGGTGAAGCTAAGAGGGGTTTGGTCTCATTCAGAGAAAAACAGAAAAGATGCCCAATCAGGTTATAAGGCAGGCATCTCCTGGGTGTTTGGAGGTCCCAATAGTGCTGACTTTCCAAGATAAAACACAAGTGTTCAAGAATGATCCTGAATTTTTGTTTTGTTTTGTGTTTTTTCTAGACAGGGTTTCTCTGTGTAGCCCTGGCTATCCTGGAACTCACTCTATAGACCAGTCTGGCCTTGAACTCAGAAATCTGCCTGCCTCTGCCTCCCAAGTGCTGGGATTAAAGGTGTGCGCCACCACTGCCTGTCAATAAATATGTTTAGGTATGGCCCCCATAGAGTCATGTGTTGGAACAAGCCTATGCAGGAGTGGAGTGTGTTGGTTTGTATATGCCTCGTGCAGGGTGTGACCTTGTTGGAGTAGGTGTGTTAATGTGGGTGTGGGCTTAAGACCCCATCCTAGCTGCCTAGAAGTCAGTATTCTGCTAGTAGCCTTCAGATGAAGATGTATAACTCTAAGCTCCTCCTGCACCATGCCTGCCTGGATGCTGCCATGTTCTCACCTTGATGATAATGGACTGAATCTCTGAACTTGTAAACCAGCCCCAATTAAATGTTGTCCTTAATAAGGCATACATTGGTCATAGTGTCTGTTCACAGGAGTAAAACCATAAGAAATACAAAAAAACATTATCTATTCTTTACCCCAAATTTATATGTGTCCTATTTACCTACATGCAATAAGCTTTAAGGGCAATGATAGGTAAGGCAGGCAGCAGTCTCAGATCTGTGTGATGACCTTTGCAACGGCATAGGAAATAGATACAAAATACCTGGAGTCACACTGAAGAAGCTATAGACTCGCAGATTGCCCAGTGAGTAAGAAGAGCTGAAGGAGGCCAGGCAGGAAACTGACAAGAGCTGACATAGCTAGAACCACTGAATGACCATTCCTTGCATGAATCCCATGCTGTAGAACCTATGTCCACACCAAAATTTATCTCAGGTACTGTGTATAACCATTTTGATTTAGTCGTGGTGTGTGTGTGTGTGTGTGTGTGTGTGTGTGTGTGTTCATGTACAGGTCAGAAAACAACCTCGAATGTCATTCTTTAAGAATTATCCAACCAGGCAGTGGTGGCGCACGCCTTTGATCCCAGCACTTGGGAGGCAGAGGCAGGTGCATTTCTGAGTTTGAGGCCAGCCTGGTCTACAGAGTGAGTTCCAGGACAGCCAGGGCTATACTGAGAAACCCTACCCATATTTGGACCACGACAAGCACTTTTTCCCATTGATCCATCTTCTTATCTTTTGTGTATAGATCTTAATTTACTACTTTGAGAGGCTAAAAATGAGAACCAGGGCTGAGGAGATGGCTCAGAGGGTTGAAGGTGTATGTTGTACAAGTGTGAGAACCCCAGAATCCATGAAGAAACCTGAAGTACACTGCAAGCATCTTCAGCAGCTGCTTCTTGCTTAGGGGCCTATATTAAGCTAATACCCCATTAAAAAGCCACCACCCTAGCCCACATAGAAACTGAATTTCTGCCAGGCAGTGGTGGTGCATGCCTTTGATCCCAGCACTTGGGAGGCAGAGGCAGGTGGATTTCTGAG
>NW_022196900.1:20021608-20033839 GCF_008632895.1 Mastomys coucha | reverse complement strand
AGTTCCAGGACAGCCAGGGCTATACAGAGAAACCCTGTCTCAAAAAAACAAAACAAAACAAAACAAAAGAAATTGAATTTCCTCGGGTTCTCTTTAAGTGTGATACACTTCTCTGTATAGGAATGTTGCTTCATAGCGGAATTCCACCCAGTTGAAATCACCATCAAACCTGATTCTGTCATGTTAGGTATCTTTCCTGGCTTTGAGTCACCTGTAGACTTGGTAATTCTACCACCTGTGTCTTTATATTATTCCTATTTTTTGAAAATGCCAAACAGGGCAGGGCCAGTGACAGACTGGAATCTCCACAGGAGACTTACAGCCAGATGACACAGTAATTCCATCATTACAGGTATGGCTCTGGCAAGTATAAGAAAAGGTGGGAGGTCAGAAAAGGAAGTCTCACATTTCTTATGAGGTGAAAAACCTAGAGAATTATTTGAAGTTGATTTTAGGGTTTATGTTAGAAACCTGAATATGACTATCTGAAACATTTAAATGCCTTAAGAGTTACTGGGAGTCATAAGACATAGTAAGGATGGGCAGAGGAAGGAAGACAAAAAAGGAAGTTCAGAGGTCAAGAAAGATGGAGAAAGACCAGCATTAGCATCCCTTCTGAAAGTCATGTGAGGTTCTTTTAAGATTTATCACTTCCTGTCCTGGATTACAAAATGAAGCTAAGAGGCAGGCCTTAAGGAGCCTTCCTTGTGACAAACCTGAATGGATTGAGGGCCACATCAGATAAAAACCAGGCTTCCAGAGGCTGACCTAAGCTGAAGCAAAAGTTTTTGAGGCTTGGTGTCTACTTGACACAACTGGACATACTCCCTATCTTATGGGGGGGTGGAAAAAGAGGGAATATTTTTTAAAAAGATTTATTTATTATATGTAAATACACTGTAGTTGTCTTCAGACACCCCAGAGGAGGGCATCAGATCTCATTACGGATGGTTGTGAGCCACCATGTGGTTGCTGGGATTTGAACTCAGGACCTTCAGAAGAGCAGTCAGTGCTCTTAACCACTGAACCATCTCTCCAGCTCAGGAAATTATTTCAGATGTAAATGAAATACTCCCAAGAAAATCAGCTGGGAATAATCAAGAAATGATTTCCTTGATTGTTTTATTAGTAATAATTTCCCCCAGCAAATCACAAAAGTAACTACTAAAACAAGCTCCTATGCATAAACAATTTTCTTGGTATCTTCTTTTCCTTCCCTGAATTTGGTATTAATGTGCTTTTGACTAAGTGACATAGATTCAGATTTTAGTCTTCTTAGCTTTTGAAAGGATTCTAAGATGTTTAAAATTAAGGAATACTTTGATTTTACTCAAATGTTTTCAGATTGCGTGACCATTGCTCTCTCTGTTTATTTTCATACAATGTCTTCCCACTGTGCACTTCGTTAAGTCTTAGCAGGGCTCTCCATTGCGTACAAAGCCCTGTCGACTGAACCTACTGTTTAAATGCTCATTTGCCCTTCCCTGCTTGGCTAATTACTCATGGCTGAAAGAATAAGTTCAAGAATCACCTCTGTAAAACTATTTGCCCAGTACCCACTTACAGCTAACAGAAGAGCATAGGGGGTGTTCCTTGTTCCTGAATGCCTACGTGTTTCTGTAGTGGGCAGAGTCAAGGGCTCAAGTGACTTCTTGTTCCTTTTTACAGGCACTGGTGATAGACTGTGGGTACTTAGGAAAGGAAAGGTATGGGGAGGCCCCGTGAGAACAGATTTACCCTGCACAGAGGCTTCTGAGACATAACCCAAGAAAGAGAAATCAACAATAAAATAAATTGGTTAATGCCACTGGACCCACGAGGAAGGACCTAGGCAGGGACAAAATTCAGAGGATGGTGGCTTTAGATAAGTGTTTACCAGAAAGGGGGAAAGGATTTGAATGTATTAAGATAATTTTGTAATTACTCTAGATGCAGGGTAGAGACTCAAGATCTTTAATACTATTTTTGTTTGCTTGTTTGTTTTTTACTTCCTCTGTAAGTTACTAAGTGAAGCCATTTTGTAGTAGGGATTAGGGTATGTCGCTGAAGGTGGAAGTTGGAAGAGGAAAGAAACGTTTTTACTAACTGCTAAGGAGACATTAAGAAAAATAATGGTGCCGGGCGGTGGTGGCACATGCCTTTAATCCCAGCACTTGGGAGGCAGAGGCAGGCACATTTCTGAGTTCGAGGCCAGGCTGGTCTACAGATTGAGTTCCAGGACAGCCAGGGCTACACAGAGAAACCCTGTCTCGAAAAAAACAAAACAAAACAAACAAAAACAAACAAAAAGAAAAAAGAAAAAAGGAAGAAAAGGAAAAGAATAGCCAGTGATGTATTTATGAAGGCTCAGATGTGTTTCCAAATGAATTAGATGAGAAGCTAAGGTGATAAAAAGAAAAGATAGTGTTTTCCCAGTGCTGTAACTGGTATGAAGAGCTAGGAGTTCATGTTGGATCAGGAAGAGATAAGTGGAAGAAAATGAAGGAAAAACAAAAACAAAACCCAAAGGGTGATAACTGGTAAGATGGACAATCAGGTCTAGAAGGAGGAAGGCATGAGAGGTATGGGAGGTTGAAGGCAGAGAGTAGGAGACCACCATTTAAGCTTCTGGAAGTTGAAGGCCTCGAGGTTGAGAAGGTCTAGGCGTTATCAGACAAGTCATCCACCAGGACCTTGCCATAGCTCCTGGTGATTGTGAAATTAGAAGTGAATCAGGGATTGGAGGGACACTGGGGAGAGTCCAGTAAGAGGGTAGTCACCATCAAGGAAGGGGGCAGTAGCCTGGGATATAACCTAGGGTAGCACTTTTAACAGAGTAAACGCACTCGCACAGGCTCAGTGGTCTACAGAAGGAACTGGAATATTGCGAGAACGGATACTTTTTTATATGCCTCTGTAGTAGATAGAATATGGAAGGATTAAGAGGGGGAAAAAATGTCTCTGGGAAAGATGGCGTGTCGAATATGCAGGAAGGAAAGGCTGAAGCTGTCTATGGCCCTAGTTATGGCCTGAGGAGCTCAGAAGAAAGAGCAAAGGGAAAGCAGGAGGCCAGCCTCGGGTGTGGGGTATGCTTTCCCTACTCCAGCTGGTCTTTCTTTTTCTTTCTTTTTTTTTGTTTTTAAAGATTTATTTTATTTATTTTATGTGTATGAGTACACTGTAGTTGTACAGATGGCTGTGAGCCATCATGTGTGTGGCTGCTCTCTGGCCTGGCTCACTCGGGCCCGCTCCGGTGTAATTCACTGTAGCTGTCTTCAGACACACCAGAAGAGGGCGTCCGATCTCATTACGGGTCGTTGTGAGCCACCATGTGGTTGCTGGGATCCGAACTCAGGACCTTCGGAAGAGCAGTCAGTGCTCTTACCCACTGAGCCATCTCGCCAGCCCTATCTGGTCTTTCTTTAACCCTTCATTTTCTTACTATTCTAAAACTTAACATCTTCAAGTACACAAACTGAATGGTATCCCCTGGGTATTCAGATTGTCAGAGTCATTGTCTTGTTGTGCCCTTCAGAGATATTCCTAGACTCAGAAAAGGTTACATAATTCCCTGATGTCAGCTGGTCCAGCAAGTCGGAAAAGAACAGGACCAGGCAGTGGTTGTCTGCTCTGATGGCCACAAAGCATCATTGATCCTAACTCACTCCGGTTCTTGCTTCCCTCTTTTCTTTTACTTTGAGCATGACAGGATAACCCCAAATCAAGAGGAATCCTTGCCAACAGGTTCTCTGCTGTCCTCTTTGAGGACTCAAGCATTCAATACCAAAAGTGGGCGTCTTCTTGGGACTTCTCAAAAAACATGTGCGTGTAAAAAGGCACACCTCCACATCTACCTCCTGTTTCCCAGGCAGTCATGTCCAGCTTTACATATGTTTTGTGCTCTAACTTTTATCCTCTTTTCTTCTTCTTAGCCTTCTTCCTCTTCCTCCTCTTCTCTTCTTTGCCTGCTTTCTCTCCCTCCTCCTCCTCTCTTCTTCCTCCTCTTCCTCTTCTTCTCTCCCTCTGGCAAGAATGCTTTCATTCCATATCTCACAAAGCAGATAACTAACATTAAGGAGCAGTAAGTCACTGCCACTCAGCACAAAGCCAGTCAGTGTGCACAAATGTTTTCACTTTCCTTTGCTGTAATGTGAATCTAAAGCTGAAGCCACTTGTACTCTAAGTTCAGGGCTTAGGATGTGTGCATGGATCCAGGCTAGAGCAGCTCTTTTATATCTTCCTCTAAGACATTCTCTCAGCTGAGCAGCCCAAACCCCAGAAGAGCTCATTTGCCAACGATTCAACTTCTATGTACTGCTTACATCAGCAGGCTGAGGTACAAGGCTGTGGTTTGGAGGTTAGAGAGGAAGGTTAAACCATGGCCATCAGGCCAACAGGGCAAACATGGCTGACAATGAGGAACTGACTAGCTCTCTGATCTTTTCCTGGTACCTATCTGGCAGGAGGAGAAGCCTGAGCCTATGACAGGATAAGGCAGATTAATAGGCAGAATGCTACCCATCAACACTGACTAGTCTATCTTCTTCCTGCTCGTCATAGTTTCCTCCCACTTATAATGGATGCCAAGACTGTTTTTAGGATCAATAGCTAGACATATCTCTGAGATGAGCCATTCCTGTTCTAGGTTCTGGCTCCTCTCTATCTATCCTGTTCTACAGGCTATTTAGTTATATATAGTTATTTAACCTTCACAAGCCCACCAAGTTGGTGCCATATTTTTAAAATGAGAAAACCGAGACAGTAGTTTATTTAATATCACAAAGCGAGGAAACCACTGAGCCAGCCTGAGTTTGTAGGCCTTGTTCTTCGAGCATATTATACCGACACCTTTGCTTTCTACAGATAGGGCTGTTTATGCTTGCTGCAGATTATACTGCAGTGAGTGAAAACCTGCCACAGACGGAACAACACAGCTGAGACTTGGGGAATAGTCAGTTCAGAGTGTCAGAAAGTACTGAGGTTAAAACTGAAGGGAACTTCCAAAGACCCTCTGAGGGGACCCATTGGATACTGATCTCTTCCCTGGACATACATGCAGGATTTTCATAGCCAGTATATCTGGGGGCCCCAGATAGACTTGAGAGGGGAAGAATTTTTTCATTCTTATGAGACTCACAATGAAAACTGTTGGATGTTTTAAGCTACAGTCAGCTAAATTCATACTCGTGCCATGCCTAAGCTTGTGCCATTAGCCAGTTCATCCATTCCAGTATGCAAACTTATGATAGTTTCTACTGCCATATGCACACACTGGCAAACTATGAGCAGGCAAGGCTTCTAGAGGAAAGAAAGAGAATCGACATGACTCTCCAAATCTGCCACTACGTGCCTGTCAAACAGAATCTTTATAAATCAACTCTATGACATACGTGTTCTTTTTTGTTTTGTTTTGTTTTGTTTTTTCTTGACAGGGTTTCTCTGTGTAGCCCTGGCTGTCCTGGAACTCACTCTGTAGACCAGGCTGGCCTCGAACTCAGAAATCCGCCTGTCTCTGCCTCCCAAGTGCTGGGATTAAAGCCGTGTGCTACCACCGCCCGGTGATATACCTGTTCTTCTAAGTTCAGGGATCTCCTCTTTACAGATTAGGAAACTGAGAACAACCTTATTATTAAGAAGGGGGTGAAAGCAGAACTTCAAAACTCCTGTTTTTTGTTTTGTTTTGTTTTGTTTTGTTTTTTACTGTGGCACTCTGCATACTCAGGTTTAAGTGGGAGGGCTTGAAGAATAAAAGGAGAGGCTATAGCTGAGTGTATAATAATGTTTGGTATGACAAGCCAACAATATTGTTGATAACCTCAGCAGTAACTACACAGAGAGTGACTCACAGAACTCATAGTCCTAGTTGGTTCAGCTGTGCGTGATTTTTCTAACTTGAACTTCCTTCGAGATGCAGATGAAATGCTTCCAACCTCTGAAAACCAAACACATGTAACCCTGCCCTGATAGATCAGTCCTATCTTTGTACAGTCAAGAAAATAAAGCTCGGAGATGTCTGAGGACTTACTTAGAGCAGGTCAAGTCAATGTCAAAATCAAGCCCAGTACCTGGGCCTTTTTTTCCCAGGAGGTTTTTCAGATGACAAGATTGAGCCCAGAAAATCAGCAATTCTGTGCCTCTTTTCCTTAAGTGTTTATTATATTTCTCTGGCTGTGTCTTTACTGAGATTCTCTAAATTTTCTACATGAAAATATCAGTGAGGAGGGGCTGGAGAGATGGCTCAGCCATTAAGAGCACTGACTACTCTTCTGAAGGTCCTGAGTTCAAATCGCAGCAACTAAATGGTGGCTCACTACCATCCATAATGAGATCTGATGCCCTCTTCTGAGGTGTCTGAAGACAGCTACAGTGTACTCACATATAATAAATAAATAAATCTTAAAAAAAGAAAGTTAAAAAAAAAAAAAAAAGCCCAGCGGTGGTGGCACATGCCTTTAATCCCAGCACTTGGGAGGCAGAGGAAGGCGGATTTCTGAGTCTGAGGCCAGCCTGGTCTAGAGAGTGAGTTCCAGGACAGCCAGGGTTATACAGAGAAACCCTGTCTCGAAAAACAAAAACAAAAAAACAAAAACAAAACAAAACAAAACAAAAATCAGTGAGGACGAAGAACATATAGTTACATGTGGGAGATATTTGATGTTTGGAGAATAGAAATCAAACATGAAAGGTGACTATGAGACAAAAAAAATAGAAGACTCATTATGAAGTCTGCATTTTCATTAGAAATGTTGTGGGGGTCTTCAAAAATAAGGGAACACTTCAGAAAAACTGACACATGATCTGTTTACAAGGAGAAGAGATAGCATTTACGGCCATGTCCATCCACCCCCATCCTTTCTTCGACTTTTCCCAGTGTTTCCACTATGCTCTGTAAATTCCCTAATGTGCTCCCTAAAGTACCATCATTAGAGAACAGGGTTATGCTTCCTGGAATAGAAAGTACCTTTGAGGGAATGAGAAAATGGTTCCTGTCCCCTGAGACTCTAGCCTCATGGTAGCATAAGTTCTAGATTTTTGCCCTGGCTCATCCTTTCCTGTGGCTCACCTGTACAAATGTACTAAGTAGTGAACTTGTATTGCTTTTCTGCCAAAAAGCACACATCAGCTAGGGGGACATTTCCACTGGCCATGCTGTAATTCACCACAGAAGCCTACCAACCAATTCAGGTGCAGGAGATGTCATTACTCAAGCAAATACAACTCTGATGAGCATTATTCAGTTCTAATTAGCATTTACTCCACTTGCTCTTTTGGCAGAGTCCGATAAAAACTCACCTTATCTCCTTTTATCAGCGCCTTTCCTAAGTTTAAAATTGGCACAAGATAGTTGGCCTCTCGTTGGAACAGTATCCGGCCCACAGAGCTTAAAGAGTCTCTGACAAGTAAAAGAGGATAAATGGAGGAAGAAAGAGAAGGAAGGGAAGGTGGAGCAGAGGCAGAGAGCCTTTGTGACAAAGGCCTTGTCTCTATAATGAAGTAGGACTGCATTTGCACAGGTGACACACAGTCAATTAGCTAAATGGTATGTCTCAGTGCCATTGATTCCTAGGTGTCAGTCCTCTACAGTAGTTTTGCAATCACCAGAGAATGCTTCAGTGGATGTGTTTGGCTTCTGAGAGATAAGAGCATATCATTTAATCATAGGTTTCCTGTGTAATATGTTTTGCTTGACTGCTGACCATTTACAGCTCCCAGAGATGGAGGCTCCTCCCCAACACACGTTCATTCAAAAACAGCACCCACGACCAAGTGGAGAGAACTCGATCGGGGCTACCAAACCTGAAGAGAGAGTCTGAATTCTGTCTCTTTGGAAACTGGTAGAGGCTGACAAGGAAAAATCATCTCAAGGATGGCACTTTAGCCTTCATGGAAGATGACAGTGTGGCATTGTTCACAAGCCATCCTGCAGAAATCAGGACACCGGCATAAGACTGTTGTTGCAATAGGCCAATTAATCCTGCTCAAACCGCCCCAGGGGCAGAACGTCACCCCCTTCCCCGGACCAAAACCGCTCAATGGCAGAGCCCCTTCCAACCCTCCACACGGCTAACAACTCCCCTCCAATACTCCTAAGTTATTACTTACTAAAATCTATATTCTATCTTTGCTATCCATTGCATGTTGGGGGGTGGGGGAGAGGCACTCTTCCCCAACCCTTACACGATTGGTGTGATCTGTCTTCTGCACCTCTCAGGCCTGGGCCTTACTCCTTTGGCAAGGCAGTTCTAAATTCTCCTTCCTCTATTGGTCCCCTTGCCCATCAATCCTAAAGTCCCGCCTCTGTCTCCCTGCCCAGCCATTGGCTGCCGGCAACTTTATTTACCAGTCAGAACCTACTGGTGGCAGGGAACCTCAGCGTCTAACACGTGGATTCTCTTGCAATTTTGGGAACCAAATTAACATAACACAAATGTGATGGAATGAGCTGACTGTTGTTTACCTTATCATCACGGTCAGCATTACCATCACCACCACCATTAGCAAATATGCATTGAAATCCCTTCCTACATAATTTCAATGAGATCTGAGTTAAGCAGTGAAAAGCCTACTCCTCTTTAAAAACTCTTCTGTATACTCAGGGTTTCTTTCTCCCTCTTCCTCTTCCCTTCCCCCTCCCCCTCTCCCTCTCTCTCGCCCTCCCCACCCCACCCCTCACCAGGCTGGCATGCACCACCACTGCCCCGCAAGGGTTCTCTAGAGTCACAGAACTTACAGACTGTCTCTATATATTAAGGGGATTTATTGTGAGAGGTTACAATTTTCAAACTGTACTGTGGGAACTTAGCCATTAGTTGAACTCAGTGGGAGACCAGCTCCCAGAACCTAAAAACAATGGGAGGCCAGTTCCCAAGAACCCAGAAACAAGGGAACCAAAACGACTTGGCCCAAAACAATTGCCAGGTGGCTAGCCCGCCCCTGGACCCTAGCACAAACCAGCACCAATCAGAAACCACCCCGTACCTTCCCCTTACCCGAGTCTTCCCTTTTGCCCCAGCAACTGCACAGGAATCAAAAGCTGCCTAAGACCTTGCTTGGGGCCAGACTCCTCTACCCCTGCGAGGGATATGAGTCTTGCCCCAGCTAGCTGGAATAAAAAGCCTCTTGCAGATTGCATCAAGTCCATGTCTTGGTGGTGTGTGGGATTGTCGCTCCCGGGATTTGAGTGTGGGGGTCCCTTCAGGAATCTCACAATTGGAATGATTTGCAGTCTGCAGTCCAACTATTTCAACATTTGTGAATGGGAAGCCCAATTAATCAAGTAGCTGCTCAGTCCCATGAGACTGGTTGTTTCAGCTGGTCTTCTGCATAAGCTGGAATCATGCAGAAGTAGGTTCCAACAGATGTGCTGGCAAGTCCTTCCTGCTTCCACTGTCCTTCGAAGGGCTCTAGCAGAAGGTATGGCCCAGATTAAAGGTGTGTACCATCACACCTGGATTTGGAACTTGCTCTGTCCCAGGCTGGCCTTGAACTCACAGAGGTCTGCTTGCCTCAGTCTCCTGGGATTAAAGGTGGGTACCAACTTGCCTGGGCCTAAGCTTTTCATGGCCACTGTGTCTCAAGATCTGGATCAAAAGCCAGTGTCATCCCAAGGCAAGATTGGGGTCAGAAACCTTTGTCTTCCAGACTCAATATCTGGATCAAAGGTGCACCCTCCATTTCTGGACTGTAGTTCATTCCAGATATAGTCAAGTTGACAACAGGAATAGCTATTATACCCTATCTGTAATTGACTTCCACTTACAAAGGAAAAATTGGTTTTCTCCAACGGAGTCTCACTGGGTATACTGACCACATGTAAGGGCAGACCCCCAGAAGCAGATGACCAATACAAAATGAACTCAATGATATTTTTGTAGATTTTGTCTTATATTGCTTTGTTTGGGCATTTTTTTTAATCTCACTGGTACTTTACTTATATATTATCTCACTGGTACTTTACTTATATATTTCCAATTTTGTATTTTATAGGTACTGTTGTTTGTGTGTGTTTCTTGTGTTTTTTTTTTCTTCATTCTGATTTGTTTGTTTGAGAGAGAGGGAAAGGGCATGGGGTTGGGTGGATGAGCGGAATTGGGGGAGGAGAAGTATGATCAAATATATTATATGGAAATTATTTTTTCCAATTAAAACAAATCCTCAAAGAAAGAACCTTAGGGCTGGCGGGATGGCTGAGCAGGTAAGAGCACTGACTGCTCTTCCGAAGGTCCTGAGTTCGGATCCCAGCAACCACATGGTGGCACATAATGAGATCTGACGCCCTCTTCTGGTGTTTCTGAAGACAGCTACAGTGTATTACGCTGAAGCAAGTGGGTCCGTCCTGAGTTCAATTCCCAGCAGCCACATGATGGCTCACGGCCATCTGTATAGCTACAGTGTACTCATACAAATAAAATAAATAAATAAGTCTTAAAAAAAAAAAGAAAGAAAGAACCTTAAACACTAAGCTGTCCACCAATTTCTGACTCAGGGGCTAAGCCAGGTAGTACCCCATGGACTTGTTAAATAAAAAATAAACCCTCTATCTCCCATTTGCAAATACCAAAGTACATAGAGATAAGTGAATCTCCATGATAGCTCTGTCACCCCTTCCAACTTCCTCGTGATCTTTAGTCTTTCTGGGAAACCTCATCAGAAGGAAAAGCAGGCTTCTGGATGGCCAATGAAAACACTTCTTAAAATATTTGCTCGTCATCTTCCTAACTGGCTTCAAGCATCCTAAAGACTGCAGACTGCTGCCTCCTAGCAGGGAAACTGAAATGCAGACACACCAAGCAGGAGGAGAAGGTTTCCCAATCCCGTTCCCCTCCCTCTTAGGTGGTGAGAAGTTATGGCTAACATTCTAGTGTCAAAGCCACTGTTTTTTTCAGTTACAGAAATCCCATGAAGATGTAGTTCCTTTAAACTATACACATCCAGAGGTACCACCTGATGCCAACAGCAGTTTCTTTTTGTTTTTGGTTTTTCGAGACAGGGTTTCTCTGTATAGCCCTGGCTGTACTGGAACTCACTCTGTGGACCAGGCTAGCCTCGAACTCAGAAATCTACCTGACTCTGCCTTCCAAGTGCTGGGATCAAAGGCGTGCGCCACCACTGCCCAGCCAATGGCAGTTTCTTTAGGCTGCATGTGATCTTTCTAATGGGAAAATGAAAAGCAGTCCAAGCCCAAAGAGTAAGACTCTTTGTGGCCTGCTGCTTCATTTAAATTTTATGTTAATTTTTGTTGCCTTGACATCATAATGAGTATGCTAATTAATCATTATGGATATGATGAGCTCCACTAGGTCCCTACTTCATCCTGGTTTGGTCCTCCAAGGAAGCCTGTGTGACAGGTCAGTATTTCTGCTGTGCTCTCTGTCAGGCTGACGTACATTATCATGCCTTGCTTTTACTTATCAATTTTAGACTAGTCTACTGACTTCCATTTATATTCATAGTAATTCCCTGCAGTTTCTTCTCCCTTCTACCATCTGTCTTCATACTCTTCATTAACAAATGCATTCTGCTTGCAACTGAGTGACAATCTTTGAACTGAACTCTGTTTTGCTTACCTCCCCTAAAACACTGCTTCAACTCACAAGCCAGTCAACACTGTCAGAGTATAATCACAGAAATATTTTCCAATACTGGGCCAGATGACAAGGGAGGATCATATTTGCCCCTCTGGTGTCCCTAAGTATCGGTAGTTTTAGTATGGCTAAGCACATGGCCATCATTGTCAGTAACATGTAAGTTCTTAAAGTAGCTTCAATTAAAATGTCATATTTCAGCTGATTGCTCTGAGTGACTATGGTGAACATGTCTACCCCAGACATTACTGGGTTGGCATTTCAGGGACTAAGAGGCTAATGTTATGTTTTAATGTTGTGCTTAAGAGAGCTATAAAGCGCTTCTTCTTCTCCGGGAAAACACCAAATGGCGGATGACGCCAGTGCAGCAGGAGGGCACGGAGGACCCGGGGCCCAGGATTAGGAAGCCGCGGCGGTTTCCGCGGAGGATTCGGCAGCGGTCTTAGGGGCCGCGGTCGTGGTCGAGGCCGTGGCCGTGGTCGAGGCCGCGGGGCTCGCGGAGGTAAAGCTGAAGACAAGGAGTGGATCCCCGTTACCAAGCTGGGCCGCCTGGTTAAGGACATGAAGATCAAGTCTCTGGAGGAGTTCTACCTGTTCTTCCTGCCCATTAAGGAGTCTGAGATCATTGACTTTTTCCTGGGTGCATCCCTAAAGGACGAGGTTCTGA
>NW_022196900.1:20016977-20021010 GCF_008632895.1 Mastomys coucha | reverse complement strand
CAAAAATAAATGAAGTCTGTTAAAAAAAAAAAGAGAGAGAGAGAGAGCTATAAAGCCCATCTTGTGGGAGCGAAGCCAACGCCTGGCTGGGAGCAGCTGTTGCTGTGGACGTCTTTGGCTAGTATCACTTCCACCTGTCCACAAGCATGGGGAATATCTTTGCAAACCTCTTCAAGGGCCTTTTGGGCAAAAAAAAAATGCTCATTCTCGTGGTGGGCCTTAGATGCTGCAGGGAAGACAACAATATGTTATACAAACTGAAGCTGGGCACAATTGTGACCACCATTCCACCATTGTTTCAATGTGGAGACTGTTGAATACAAGAATATCAAGCTTCAGTGTGTGGGATGTGGGTGGCCAGGACAAGATCCGGCTGCTGTGGCACCACTACTTCCAGAACACCCAAGGCTTGATCTTCGTAGTGGACAGCAATGACTGAGAGCGTGTGAATGAGCCCCGTGAAGAGCTCACAAGGATGCTAGCTAAAGATGAGCTCCGAGATGCTGTTTTCATGGTGTTTGCTAACAAGAAGGACCGCCCTCCCCCTACCGCTTCCCCCCCCAAAAAATGCCATGAATGCGGCGGAAATCACGGATAAGTTAGTGCTGCACTCTCTACACCACAGGAATTGGTACATTCAGGCTAACTGTGCCACCAGCGGGGACCGGCTCTAAGAAGGACTAGACTGGCTATCTAATCAGCTCTGGAACCAGAAGTGAACCAGACCCCTCCCTCCCCCTCACTTCCTCTTCTCCGCCCTCAGCAAACTTGCGTCTCTGTGGTCCTGAGTGCCAGAAGCTGTCTCCATGGGTTGGTCACTGTGTGCATCGCACTGTGCTGTACACGTGCAGACGCAGCAGCCAGGTTTTCTATTTAATGTAGATAGTTTCTGTTTCCACTGAGGCAGTTTCTGGTACTCCTATGCAATATTGCTTAGCTTTTTTATTGTAAAAAGAGAATCAACTCACTGTCAAGTACTGAGAAGGGATTTGAGTGTAGGGGCACCTGGCCTCCAGGAGCCATTGGGCTGTAGACTGGTGTCGGTATCCATTTGGTGGTTGGTTTTTTACCCAAACTCAGTGCATTTTTTTTTTTTAACAAAGTTTTTTTTTTTTTTTTTTTTTTAAGATTCATTTATTATATGTAAGTACACTGTAGCTATCTTCAGCTATCCCAGAAGAGGGCATCAGATCTCATTACAGATGGCTGTGAGCCACCATGTGGTTGCTGGGATTTGAACTCACGACCTTCAGTAGAGCAGTCGGTGCTCTTAACCAAACTCAGTGCATTTTTAAAAAATAGTTAAAAATACAGGGCAAGAGCACTTGAACACACAGAACGGAGACTATGCCTAGTGCAGGTTTTGCAGTTGATAGCCTGAATGTTAGTTATCAGATCAACTGTTTCCCTGTGGGAACAAGAGAGAAGGTGACAAACCACCATCCACTGCATGGTCACAGTAGAGACCCAATGACTGTCTTTGGGTCACCTGCATTCCACAGCCTTGTGCATGTACTTGTGTTCACATGGCCACCTAGGGGTGGGCTGGGAGCCATTGTGGGATGCAAGGCCTGGCTTGTACTTGGTGTGAGGCCAGGCCCAATGGCAGCCTGCATACCCAGCTTACCCTTGGACCCACTTGGACGAGCTGGCAGGAGGCCTGGGTCTCACCAGCAGGAGTGAGTGCAAGGTGGGGGGCGGGTGGTCCATTACAGACCCACATCCTGGAGTACCCCCATCTCCATGAAGAAGGTACCTCCCTCAGCCTGCAAGGGTCTGATTTGCCATCGCAAGACGACCTCTACTTTTTTCTTTCGTATTTCGATAAACACTGAAGAAGTTGGAACTGTTAAATTTATCTTGGGGAAATCTCAGAAATGGTTTATTTGGTGTCATGGAACCTCTTACTGCTTTCAATACACAATTAGTAAGAAGAGAGAGAGAGAGAGAGAAAGAGGGAGAGAGAGAGAGAGAGAGAGAGCTATAAAACAAAAATGCCTCTGCTATGCACTAGATAGTAAAGTGTGTATGTGTGTGTGTGTTCCTGTATATAGTCATACGGTTGTGCAGGCACATGTGCATGTGTGTGCACATGTGTGTAGAAAGCAGAGGTCCATGTCTGGTGTTGACTTTAGTCACTCCACATCTTAGTTTTTGCAGCAGGGACCCTCACTGAGCCTGGGGCTCATTGACTCAGGATTAAGATTAAAGGTGAGGTAGGCTGGCAGGTCAGGGAGCTCTAGGGACCCTCCTTTTTCTTCTCCCTCAGCACTCTGGCTACATACGCATACCCCTGTGCCCAGCTTTTTACATGGCACTGGGGATCTGACCTTAGGTCTTCATGCTTATGTAGCAAGCTGTAGAAGTAACTTCTCTTCTCCTTGAGGAATTGTCATGTGGAACCTTACTGCCTCCATCTGCTATCCTAGGCCTAGACCTGGAAGCTTCGAGCCTCCACACAATCTCATCTAGGCCTAGAATGTATTTCCTGCCTCTGAGACTTACTGAACAAGCTTACCCTTTCTAGCTCTTTCTAAACTCTAGCTGGCTGGTTCAACTCACTTGTTCTGGCTCAAACTCCTCTTCCAGCTGACCTAATTTGGCTTCTTTCTCAAGCCTCTGAATAGGCTCTGCTTGGCTTCAAACTAACTCTAGCAATCTTTTCTAATCTGGCTCCTCATTCTCTGGTTTATTCTGCCTTCAGCTGTGTCGGGCTTGCTCTCTCTCTCTCTCTCTCTCTCTCTCTCTCTCTCTCTCTGCACTGCTTTCTATAACTGTCTGGGTAAAGCCAGTACTCGCAATCACTGAGCCATCTCTCCAGCCCCTACACTTAGTTTATGTAGCATTTTCATACATTTACTTAATTTAGAATTATAATTGAAATATTTTTAGCAAGTTTTTAAAGTTGTGTTTCACTTCCACAATCCAGATTTAGAATGTCTCTATATTCCCAAAAGATAACATGTTTAATGTAGTCAGTACGGGTTCAATTTCTCAGGTTCATGAAATCACTAATTCGTATGTCTCTAGATTTTCTTTTTTGGATATTTCATACAAATAAACAATACATTCTTTTCTTTTTTTCTTTTTGGTTTTTCTTTTATCCGAGACAAGGTTTCTCCGTATAGTCCTGGCTGTCCTGGAACTCACCCTGTAGACCAGGCTGGCCTCGAACTCAGAAATCCACCTGCCTCTGCCTCCCAAGTGCTGGGATTAAAGGTGTGCACCACCACCGCCCGGCTAATGCATTCTTACTTATAATAAATCTGTAAGATTTTGCTGCTTATTTTACAATGTATGGTCTGTTTTATTGAAGCCGATATTTGCATTCAGCCATGCTGTATAAGGTGATATCCTGGATGATATTTGGGAGGATGGGGCTTTGCTTTGTTGTATTATTAAGTATTTATTTTGTTTTGCCTTGAGATAGGGCTTCATTCTACAGCCCTGTCTGGCCTAGAACTCACAGAGATCTACCCGAGTCTGTCTCCTGAGTGCTGGTATTAAAGTGCTTTTCCACTTACTTCTTATTCTTTTGACAAGAGTCTGGCTATGTGGTCCAGGCCAACAGTTGTGATCCTCCTGTCTCAGCTTTCCGAGTCCTGGTGTTAGAGGCAACTGCCAGCATATCTACCTTGCATTTTTTTATTTCCAGATTTTTGAGTTGTCTCTTTTAGATAAGCACCTGTTCTAGATCCATTTATACCTATGTTGTTTTATAATCTTATATTTTAAAAGGAAGTTATGTCCAACTTGATGTATTTAAGTGTCTTCACTTTTGTTTGGTCATCTATAAGAAATTACTCTCTGTGTAGCCCTGGCTGTCCTGGAACTCACTTTGTAGACCAGGCTGGCCTCGAACTCAGAAATCTGCCTGCCCCTGCCTCCCAAGTGCTGGGATTAAAGGCATGCACCACCACCGCCCGGCTGTTGTCACCTATCTTAATCCACGGTAAATTAGTGTCATGGAATTTAAGTGAGAGCATATTACTTTATAAGTCTTTATCTACCCCTTCTCACTCTTCCTTGCCTT
>NW_022196900.1:20004095-20016967 GCF_008632895.1 Mastomys coucha | reverse complement strand
TTCACTATGCACTCTCAGGCCCTTCTTCAGAACTCCATCTCACAGAAGTAGGCTGCAGATGACATTAAAGATAGGGGAACTTGCTGGGTGGCAGTGGGGGACGCCTTTAATCCCAGTACTCTTAAGGCAGAAGCAGGCAGATTTCTTGTGAGTTCAAGGCCAGCGTGGTTGACAGAGAAAGTGCCAGGGTAGCAAGAGCTACACAGAGAAACCACGTCTCAGAAAGACCAAAACCAAAACCAAACCAAACCATTAAGAATAGGGGAGGTCGGGCTGGTGAGATGGCTTAGCGGGTAAGAGCACTGACTGCTCTTCCAAAGGTCCTGAATTCGGATCCCAGCAACCACATGGTGGCTCACAACCATCCGTGATGAGATCTGACACCTTCTTCTGGTGCATCTGAAGACGGTTGCAGTGTATTAGGCCAGAGCGATTGGGGCAGAGCAGAGGAACTGAGTTCAATTCCCAGCAGCCACATGATGACTCAAGGCCATTTGTACAGCTACAGTGTATTCATACACATAAAATAAATAAATACATCTTAAAAAAAAAAAAAAAAAGAATAGGGGAGATCTAGTTACAGCCAGTATATGGTGTGCTGGCTCATTTCCTGGTTGCCAATCTATAACCTGGGCCTGGACCCAACGCATTTTATGCCTACAACTCATTAGAACTTTGGATCCCAAGCAGCAGTTGGGAGCATACTTTCATCTTCCTTCACAGTGCTCAAGGGTGTCCTAAGACCTGTGTGTTTGGCTCTCATCATCTGTCTCATACATAACATTTACAACCTCTCTCAGCATACAAAGCTAAACTTCCAGCCGCAGGGCTTGTTACTGATCTGTGTTCCCATTCCCTACTGGATTTTTATTTAAAGCATTTCTTTTTTTTTTTAAAGGTTTATTTATTATTATATATAAGTATACTGTAGCTGTCTTCAGACACACCAGAAGAGGGTGTCAGATCCCACTACAGATGGTTATGAGCCACCATGTTGTTGCTGGGATTTGAACTCATGACCTCTGGAAGAGCCGTCAGTGTTCTTAACCGCTGAGTCACCTCTCCAGCTCCCTTTATTGGATTTTATGTATCTGGTGTTCGAGTGTTACTACATCTTTTGGTATTCTCCATCTGTACTGTATATAAGTGATATTTAATGTTTATATTAAAATATTTATAAATATTTAAATGGTTGATGATGATTGTGAGAATAAAAGAGGAAACCAAGCTCGAGAGAAGCAGATTGTCCCTTTTAGAACAACGAAGGACAGCAGTCTCTCCTTGGGAGAGGCAACTGCATGGCAGGGTGTGCCTGTTGCAGGGGCAGGGGACTGTTAAATGGCAGAAAAGGGAACTTTGGGGTATAAAATACCAAATGCAGATCCTCTCCCAACACCTCTGAGTGTAAATAGCAATGGAGGTTTTGATATGTTGACTTTCCTGTCAGAAGTTTGCTTAGTGTGTCCAATTTCCTTTTGGGAGTTTCTCAGCTGCCTGAGGCTTTTAGGTCATTAACCCCTCACTGAATAGAGGTATGGGAACAGCAATGGTCTTTCACTGTAGCCTGCGCAGTTGTCTCGCCGGGAAGAAGACACGGGGACACACTAGGTTCCTTCTGCAGTGACGTTTACTGCCCTCTCCCAGAGGGAAAAGAGAGGTCGAGCCCAAAATCCGCACTGCTTATATACACCACATTGCGGCACGTCTGCCCACAGCGTGGCGTGTCTGCCCATGATTGGCTATCCGCTCATTACCCTACGTAACGCCCCAGAATGAGCCGTGACATGGCATCTTTTCACTTTACGCACATGCGCAAACAGTTCTCTATGCACATGCGCAAACAGTTGTTTACTTGACAGCGGAAGTAGGCGCCATCTTGCCATGGCGAATGCCTCTCCCCTTCACGGCTCCCCACATTTCATGTGCAATTGCTCCATGTGCCATCTTCATTTGAAGTCTGTCTCACATGTGGGTTGTGACTTTCCTAAGTATTTCTTAATACAGATTCCGGGACTTCTAACAGTTTCTGTCTCATTTGGGAAACCATTTGCCTTTTCCTCAAAATCTCCAGTTTTCAGACTTTATATGGAAAGATGTATTCTGGAAGATATCCCAGAGACATTTAGGATCAGAAAGAGCTAACAATACTTTAGGCCTTGGTGGGGTGAGGGTGGGGGGTTGGCCAAGCTTTATGTCTGGTTCAAAAGTCATTAGTATCTGTACTGCAGAAGGTGACACTGTAGGGAAACATACTTCCCTATGGGAAGTGGTCAAGAGTTTGCAAAAAATCTGCAGAGGAAGTTAAGTTCATTTTAGGTAAAATAAGAAACATCTGGCAGGGCAGTGGTGGCACATGCCTTTAATCCCAGCACTTGGGAGGCAGAGGCAGATGGATTTCTGAGTTCGAGGCCAGCCTGGTCTACAGAGTGAGTTCTAGGACAGCCAGGGCTACACAGAGAAACACTGTCTCGAAAAAAAAAAAAAAAAAACAATCTGAATATTGTTTGTTTGTTTCTAGCATAGATTTAATTAGCTGTTCTTGGATTTTGCATTCCCTTGAGGCATGCTCAAATGACTGTGGCCATAATGGAGCTCAGGTTCAGAATATCTGCACCAGACAGAACCAGCATGCTTTGCTTGGCGCAGGATTTGAGATACCTCTCCAGTAGGATAATGGGGAGTAAAAACTATTTCTCCTTTTGTCTCCCTTGTTTGTAAATAAGGCATCAGCTAATTGCCTGCTCAGCACTTACAGGACAGAGACAAGGAAGCTAGGCAATCTTACATCATGAGAGGGAAGTTTCTCGGTTGATCTCAGTAATTTTATTATCACCTGACTTCAAGCTTATAAACTGATCTTTAAAGCCTAACTCTGACTCCTACACGAAATAATGTGGCAGTCACAGCTACCTGGCATCTTTATGAAGAGGGCATTCCCTAGACCAGGTGACTGACAAAGCTTCCAATGGGAAAGGCTTGGGTGATGGGAGTTTTACATAGTTTGAAGCTATCATATGGAGTGACATCATTTTCATTTTTATGAGGTGGCTTAGACCGAAACAGATGAACTGCTTATAGAGTAGAAACTTCCAAAATATACTGAATGGGGCTGGGCATGGTAATCACAGCATTTGGGATTCTAAGGCAGGTGGATTCCCTAAGTTTGAGGCCACCTTGATCTACAGAATGAGTTCCAGAACAGCTAAGGCTACATAGAGAGAACTTGCCTCAATAAAAACCAAAAACAAAACAAGCAAAACAACAAACAAAAGATCCCTAACTATTCTGAATGCTTTCATGGAGAAATCTGTATTTCATACTTTTTTAACCAACTAAACTATTTCCCAGCCTTATTTTTGTTCACTTTTTGGTGGACACAGAACTTTTAAAAACTATATTCTTAAAAATTGCAATAAAATAAAGCAAAAACTTCCCTTTAAATCATACTTAAGCCAGGTGGTGGTGGCACACACACTTGGGAGGCAGAGGCAGGCAGATTTCTGAGTTCGAGGCCAGCCTGGTCTACAGAGTGAGTTCCAGGACAGCCAGGGCTACACAGAGAAACCCTGTCTTGAAAAACAAAACAAAACAAAACAAATCATACTTAAGTCCATCATTGCTATATAATTTGTAACAGTGATATTTATATTGCTATATAACCATCACTACTATCTACCTCCACAAACTTTGATCATCTCAAACTGAAATTCCAGTATATTACCTATTAAACAATAACCCTCCATTTTCCTTCCCTTACAGCTCCTGGTAACCACTATGAATTTTCTGTCTCTATAAATTTGATTATTCTAAATATGTCATACTACTAAAATCATATAATATGCTCCCTTTTGCATTTAGCTCATATAGTTTTATAAGTTTTGTTTTATAGTTCATGCATTTTGAAGGTCATTTTCTGCACAGGTTCAATGAAGTATGGACATTCATATAGCAATATAATTGGATAAGAAGAGTAATATCTAATACTAATGGATGGAGTTAGGAAACTTTCGGATCCTTTCTGGCCTCTCTGTATTATATTCCCTCCTTGTAGGCATATAAAAGGACCCCTAAAATAATGGCCCTATGATTTTTATCAAAGTATGTCAGAGAATTTATTGGACACTTTGAGACAGAAAGGCAGTTGGGGCAATACTTTTAGACTTCATTACTTGCTTTGGGGAAAACAAATAAGCTTCCATGGCCTGTCTTGGAGTAGAGAAATTTTAGTCTCCATAGTTTAAGAGGTTTGTGAGTCAGGGGGTCAGAGGAGAATTTTGTTTTGAACACCTCCACTTTATTCTTTTCTGAACCCCAACAATGCTTCAAAATGAAGTTGTCTCATCATCTGATAGTGTTGCCTGCAGCTCTTGAGAAGCTGCAGCCCGGGAGCTTGACATCAGACAACCCTGGACCAGACCATGAGAGTCAGCCCTGCTGGATACTGGGCTCCACAACTGCACCACCAACCCTGGGGGAAGCTTGCTGATGGTTTTCCTGCTCTTCTCTGCTCTGCCTCACAGGGCTAGAGGCAGCTCTTCCACATTCTTCTTGGGAACTTAACTGGAAGAATGCAAAGGATAAACACACAGTACACACTGTCTTTTCCTGCCAGGAGGGAGGAATTCTACTTCCTCTTGGCTACACAAAATAATTCTCACCTCATTCTGTATCCTTCTAGAGTCAGATAACTGTGTTCTATGCTATATAATCAAGACTTAGCCTTAGGATTTTCAAAGCCAAGCTTCTGAACTTAAAAATTCATTCTCTTTCACACAACTGAATGGTTATGATCTAAAAGTTTTTACTTGGAAGTCCATTGTCTATGCAGTAAGTTTCAAGAGCCTACTTTAGAATTCCAAGCCAAGAATTTGAGGTTTTGTTCCTGGGTGTGTAGGCAGCACCTCTGGAGGCCTTGGATGCTACCTGACTGGAGAGGGTAGTTTGTTCAAGAAAGCCCAACAATCATAAGACATTTTATTTTTCTAAAGATTTATTTATTTATTTTATGTATATGAGTATACACTGTAGCTATGTAGATAGTTGTGAGCCTTCATCTGATTGTTGGGAATTGACATTTAGGACTTCTGCTCACTCTAGTCAGCCCCCACTCTCTCCAGTAGACCCCGCTTGCTCAGTCCCTGATCGCTCCAGCCCAAAGATTTATTTATTATTATAAATAAGTACACTGTAGCTGTCTTCAGATGCACCAGAAGAGGGTGTCAGATCCCATTACGGGTGATTGTAAGCCACCATGTGGTTGCTGGGATTTGAACTCAGGACCTTTGGAAGAGCAGTCAGTGCTCTTACCCACTGAGCCATCTCACCAGCCCCATAAGGCATTTAAAAATATATTATAGTTGTTGACTTGGATATACTATCACTCATCATGGATAGCAAGTCTCTTACTTAGTATTACTCAGAGTATAATGAGATGGACATCAAATAGTTTCTCAAAACTATAATATAGGATCTGTAGAGAGGGTTCAGTGGTTAACAGCACTGGCTGTTCTTCCAGAGTTTCTGGGTTTAATTTCCAGCAACCCTATGGTAGCTTACAACTATCCAAGGAAATCCAATGCCATCTTCTGGCCTCTGTGGTACACAGATATACATACAGGCAAAATACCCATACAAGTAAAACAAAAATAAAAGAATATATCTAAGAGCATCAGAGAGCTCTGGGAGGTGAGAAGACAATAGGATCTTTGTTTGTTTGTTTGTTTTTGAGACAGGGTTTCTCTGTATAGCTCTGGCTGTCCTGGAACTCACTCTGTAGACCAGGCTGGCCTCAAACTCAGAAATCTGCCTGCCTCTGCCTCCCAAGTGCTGGGATTAAAGGCGTGCGTCACCACCATCCAGCTGGATCTTAATACAGGTAGGACAGGCGACCATAAGCAAATGCCTACAATGTGGTCACATTGTTGTAAGAGATGGAGGCTGACTTTGATGTGGGTTTTCTGGCTGGCTAAACGGAAAGGGTTGACAGTAGTATAACACTCATAGTATGGATGTGAAATACCTTATCACTTGGTGTTTTTAGTGCCCTTGTGCATAACAGCTAAGCCTTTAAATTACTCCAAAGGGATGGAAAAAGGACCATACACCGTGACACAGTCATCCCTTGATTATCTAAATGTAGTTATTTGTAGTCTTGAATCCAATTTCAAGCTGAAAAGGTGAGAATGGTTTCATTTGAGAGATTAACACTGTACTTCTGGTATCATGAAAGTGTTCCAGGCAGAGAAGGTGGGAAATTTTATGAACCGTAGATTATTGAGAAGGAAAAGGAATTATACAACTGAAAAAAAATCTATAAACAATAGAAATATTCACAAACCAGTAGATGATGTTTTGTTATGCATCTTGACCCTCTGGGAACACTACAACTGTCTGACTGTTCTAGTCACTCTAGCTACGTGAGGCTGAAGTGTAAAGGCAGCCAAAGTTCGTATCCCTGGAGGGAAGCTGGGATTGTGCCTAAGCCTCGCTACTATAATGGTTATTTAATTGTGTTTAGAGAAGTGTTCTCATCAGTGTCTCTCCTTTATTTCCATACATCCATCCCCCTTTGGTTGTGATCTCTTTTGCTGAAAAGCATCAATGGTCCCTCCTTGGACTGTCTGTTGATTCTTACAGGTCTGGTTCCTTGGCACTAGAAAGGTCATTCATGTCCTACAGAGGGAAGAAATGACTGTGGATGGAGAGTTTCACATATGAGTGAGAGGAAAGCCAGAGGGCTGGATAAAATGGTTCAGTGGTTAAGAGCACTAGCTGTGCTTCTAGAAGACCCTGCTTCGGGTCCCAGCGCCCACAACTATCTGTGGGCATTGCATATACATGGTGCACAGACATAGATGTTGGCAAAACACTCATGCACATGAAATAAAAAATAAATATTTTAAAAAGAAGTCAGAGACAGGAGAAGGTTATGGGCAATAGCTTGATATATTTTCATTGGAGGGTGTCCTACAAGAATGACTGTGCATGCCGGGCAGTGGTGGCACACGCCTTTAATTCCAGCACTTGGGAGGCAGAGGCAGGTGGATTTCTGAGTTCCAGACAAGATTGGTCTACAAAGTGAGTTCCAGGACAGCCAGAGCTACACAGAGAAACTGTCTTGAAAAACAAAAAAAAATAAAAGTATGACTATGCACAGCATTCTGTGCAGTCATTATTTTGGAAGAAGAAATGCTTAAATGGTGATTTAAACAAAGTAGCAAAAAATGGAGACCATGCTAAAAGTGCATTGAACATGTGCCTATACTTAGGAAAAAAAGTACAAAATTCTCTCCAACTCCATTGAGTTCCATTAGATGTTGCTTAGTAAATGTGAGATCATGGCTCTTTTTTTTTTTGAGACAGGGTTTCTCTGTGTAGCCCTGGCTGTCCTAGAACTCACTCTGTAGACCAGGCTGGCCTCAAACTCAGAAATCTGCCTGCCTCTGCCTCCCAAGTGCTGAAATTAAAGACATGTGCCACCAGTGCCCAGCCTAGATCATGGCTCTTGATTAGTTTCAAAACAATCAGAGAAAGCTTTTAAAGTAATAAAGGTGAGACAGGGATGGCCAACATTCAAGGTTGTGTTGCTTGGTTAATTCATTTTAGTGTAGTTACACTGTTTCCATACAAGGGAGCCTTAATTTAAGGAACAAAGTCCATCCTGCACTGGGGAAGAGCTCCTGCTGAGCCACCACTGCCCAGCAGGATACTAGTTTTTAATAGTGGCTTTGACAGATAACTGACAAAGTTTGTTACATGTCAGATAGTAAACATTTTTAATGAGAAAAATGATCTTTTGCACCCATTCAAATATGTCATTGTACCACAAAAGTAGGCACAGTCAATACATATGGTCTGTGGCTGTGTCCCAATAAAATTTTCATTTTAAAACAGATTTGGTCAATAGGCCATAAGTTGCCAGCCCCTGCTATAGATCAAAACATAACATAGGTGATTTCCCATAATAACATAACAATCACTTCTTTTCCATAGAAAACAGGATGAGAAAACATGTGATTTCGGGCTGGCCAGATGGCTCAGTGGGTAAGAGCACTGATTGCTTTTCCTAAGGTCCTGAGTTCAAATCCCAGCAACCACATAGTGGCTCACAACCATCCGTAATGAGATCTGATGCCCTCTTCTGGGGTGTCTAAAGACAGCTATCATGTACTTACATATAATAAATAAATAAATCTTTTAAAAAAAAGGAAATAAGTTAAAAAAAAGAAAACATGTGATTTCATATATATATGCATATATATATGACATATTTATATATGTGACTTGTGTGTGTGTGTGTGTGTGTGTATGTGTGTGTGATCACAAAAAAACATCACTGGCCCATCATCAGAACAGACACTTATGTGACTTATGTGTGTGTGTGTGTGTGTGTGTGTGTGTGTGTGAGATCACAAAAAATATTACTGGTCCATCATCAGAACAGACACTTATACTAATTAAAATCAGTCATCTTACTATTGTTTGTCAACTAAACATAATCTGCAGTTTTACCTGCTTTTCATTATTCTGACAAAGGTATATTTATAAAGGTCGAAAGCCAGAACACATTATATTTAATAGTCTGTAAGCATAACTTATGAATTTGATTTCTGGGCCTCCATTGGTATCCCAAGCCATGCGAATGCTAGGAATAGCACTATGCTTGATAACAATCACAATTGAAAACCATGTGCTACCTTTTATTGCCTTACACTGTGATGAGTAAAGTGGTCCTGTACTTTTGACTGAAACCGGGTGGGTACAAGGTAGATGAGCAGCCTTAAAGACGCACAGTCATAGCTGTCAAACAGAAACTATGCCCAGGGGAAAGGCAAACAAAGGCACTTCAAAGCAACGTGAAAAGGATTTGCCATGAGCAGATTTGCCCTCTATAAGAAATATTAATTAATTCTCTCTAACAAGAGAAGCCAAACAGCCAACATGGGGGAGAACTTTCAGGAATGAGGTAAGAGCAAGAGAAATGGTAGAGGTTTTGGGAGGCAGAAGCAAGAATATCAGGAGTTCAAAGCAAGCTTGGGCTATCCAGTGACTTTGAGGTCAGCCTGGGCTACATGAAACTCCATCTCGAAAAACAAAATAACACAACAAAAATAACAACAAAAAAAAAATCCCAAACTAGCTGGGCAGTGGTGGTGCACACCTTTAATCCTAGCACTTGGAAGGCAGAGGCAGGTGGATCTCTGAGTTCTACTGGCTTCAAAAAATGGCACAATCATCATGAACATTTATGGGTTACACCAAGTCATTTCAATACAAGTATTCCATGTTTAATAGCTAAGTCAGGGCAACTAAAATATCTCAACCATTTATCATTTTTTATGTTGTAAATATTCAAAATGCTTTCTCTTAGCTATCTTAAGATCTACAATATATTATTATTAACTGTAACGCTCTCTTGTGCTATCTATTATAACTTATTCTATCTAACTTTTGTACTGACAATGCTCCTCTTCATCTCCATGCAAGCTCTGGTAGGTAATATTCTACTCTTCACTTTTGTGAGATCAAATTTTAAAACTTCCACCAATGAGTGAAAACATGTCGTATTTATTCATTTCATTTACCAAAAGTTCTCCAGTTTTATTAGTGTGGGCCTTTTGTTTTAGTGTAAATTTGACATGCTGAAGGGCTTGTCAAACTTATACAGAATGCAAAGGGCTTGACATAATTAATTTTGAGAAAAGAAAACCAAAAATACAATAATTACTTGGATTTCAAGCCTTGCTGTTACATATGTGTTTGCGTGTGTATTATGTGTTTGTGTGTATATTATGTGTTTATGTTATAGTATGTGTTTATGTGTATATTATGTGTTTGTGTGTGTACTAATTATCTTCCTGCTCCAGCCTCTGGAAGGCTGCATAAACTTGAATGTGGGGAATATAGAGGCATTTGTCATCATGCCAACAACAAAACACTACTTATATTTGTTTCAAGGATATAAGTGAGAAGATGAGACATTTTTTTAAATAAAAGAGTAAGATTATCACACCAGAAATTAAAACTTTAACACTCTCAACAATGGTTTTATTTCAGAATTAAATCATCAGCAGGACAAGTAAAAATTAAAGACATTTATATGTCCATGAATTTAGTATATTTAATTATATGATAGTGATATAATTTAAAAATAAAAATGATAAAGTAATAGTTGAATAACATAATATGCTATTTGACTATCAGAAGAGTAAATTACGTGTAAAAACATTACTTTATAAATATTTTTCATGTCATACACACATGTGCAAACACAACCCAGAGTTTCTAAATGTAAAGGATAGCATAGTAAAAACAGAAGAAAATATACTGAATATTTAAACAATCTTTTGGATTAAAATAACTTTTCTAAACATAGCTCTTAAAGGAGAAACAGCAAAGAAGAGAATAAATTTTCTTCATGAAATTGATAGAAAATGAAAAATTAACCCCTAGTTTTCTAACTACCTGCTGACTTTAAATAACATGACAAAACATTTGTTAAAGGTGTATTCTCAAGCATATAATAAAGACTTCAACACATTGCTGCTTCAGATATTTTATCAGAATGGGAGGGTTTGTTTTCCTTCTGTTTAAATGGATGATAAATGCTACACATGAAGATGAGTCACAGCTTAAGAGTACTCTTCTTTTTATGACCAATGAATCTCTCACGGTTCTCTATCATCAATAATATGTTCTTAACACATATTTACTCATTGGCTCAACACTTACTCAGTAGCTACGGAAAGAAAGGTGTGTGCTAGGACATATGGTGTAGGAGGAACCATACTCTGAAGTCACAGGTAGGATCAAGCTTGAGTCATCTTGGAGCACCTATACAACTGGGCAGGCCATTTAGCTTCTATGAGCCTTAGTTTCTTTGTTAATAAGGTATATTAATATCTTGGAGAACTGTTGTGAATATTAGGAGCAACCAAATATTTATTGAGCTTCTACTCTTGATTATGTATGTGTTTTCTGTATGTATGCCTGTACACTAGATATGTATGTTTCTGGTGCCTGCAGAGGCCAAAAGATGACATCACACACTCTGAGACTCACAGATGGTTACAAGCTTCCACATGGGTACTGGACATTGAACTTGGATCCTCTGGAGAAGCAGCTAGTGTTCCTAACTGCTGAGCCATCACTCCAGCACTGTCTCCCCCGCCCAGTATATCAAAGAGCTCCATATACATATTAGTACTGGGTGACAAATATGCTGCTTTCAAACAGTAGGAGTAGAGAAAGAATGACAAAGCAAACCTGTGTTTGGAAAGGAGAAAGTCTGGAGTGGGAGAAGAGGGATCGGAGGAAACCAAATAAAGCTGAGAAAGTCAAGTTGGGCTTTAGGAGGCAGTAGGTATTTGAACCTATAGAGATGTGTGGGAAGGCTCATGTAGACAGAGGTTATAATATGAGGCACTGACA
Source organism: Mastomys coucha (assembly GCF_008632895.1). Lineage (NCBI taxonomy): Eukaryota > Metazoa > Chordata > Mammalia > Rodentia > Muridae > Mastomys > Mastomys coucha. The sequence goes on along the minus strand of NW_022196900.1, from coordinate 20,005,537 downwards.
GAAGAAAGGAAAGCAAGGATGGAATATAGTGATGAATAGTAATTTGGCAAGAATGTGATTTCAATGAAGGTCAGCAGGAAAAGTTGGAAAAAGTTTAGAACAGAACACAAAAGAGTTCTGAAGGCCAATTAAGGAGGCAGACTGACTCATGAAGGAATGAAGAGTGCAAAAAATGTATAGATGTTGGCATGTGACAGACTTGGATTCGAATTCTGACTCCTCATTTCGTAGATGCAGAGTTTTGAACCCATCACTTACCTCATTTAATTTCAGTGTTTCTCTGTATTAACTTATATCATATACTAAACTTAGTACCACTGCACTTAACTGTAGTGGGAATGGTGGGGTCACCTCTATGTAAATGTAGTGGGCTGCTCAACTGCAAAAGCATCTCCTACAGGAGGACCTAATTGAGGACTGCCTGAGAGACCAAGGGTTGTTGGTGCAGACAATGCCAGCCAATCAGGAGCTGCTGTTTAGAAGAGATGCTTTCTTGGGACCAATGGGGTGTGGGAGGGTATTAGAGGAGCTTGTGGCAGTGCTCAGATGAGCTTGCTGCCGCATTCTCACCTGCTCCCCTAGTCTGTGTCCTTGACTCCATGCCACCTCACCTCCAATCCCAAAGGGCAGGTAGGGTCGGGCAGCAAGCAGTCTAGGGACTACTGAACTATCATAGTTATTATGTGTATGCACTGGCTAACTACTGGAAGATTTTGATAGTAACAGTGAATATAATCCAAATTCTGTAGCACTATGCAAATGAAAGGCTGGAAGAACTCAGGTAAATTGGTCTAGAAAACAGGTGATGAATCCATAGGGAATGTTGGAAATTTTTTAAAGAACCAAAGTAAGAGTTTCAGACAATATTTTAGGATAAAATACAATGAAGCACTTTTAGACACAAAAAAGTCATTACTGTATATGGGAAAAAATGAAATGTATATCCAAGGAAAAACCTGTGAGACAATTAATTCTAGGGGTGTTGGAAGAAGATGATAACAAACCAAGGGGAATGTACTCTTTGCCTGATTTTTAATCTTCATCCTACAATATAGAAGGCATTTATGTGTATGGTACACATAATTTGAGGAACAAAGTAGAATATAAATATTAAAGGAGAATTGACTTAAAAGAGAGAAAGAGGTACTCAGCTACAAAAAGATAAAAGGTAAGAGTAAGCAGGTCAGAGTACAAATGGGCCTAGATATACATTCTGAGAAAAGTAAAGAAATACTTCTCAGGCTGGTGAGATGGCTCAGCGGGTAAGAGCACTGACTGCTCTTCCAAAGAACGTCTTGAGTTCAAATCCCAGCAACCACCTGTAATGAAATCTGACTCCCTCTTCTGGTGTGTCAGAAGACAGCTACAGTGCACTTATTTATAATAATAAATACATCTTAAAAAAAAGAAATACTTCTCTTCCCCCTTCTCTCCCTCTTCCC
>NW_022196900.1:19971636-20004042 GCF_008632895.1 Mastomys coucha | reverse complement strand
CCCCCCCCACACGCCAGAAGAGTTAGGACGAAATTCAGACCTGGGTTTATCAGTGTTGGCACTATTGATATTTTGAGACAAGTATTGCTTTGTTTGAACAGTGAGGTTAAGTAGCATTTCTGTTATTCGCTATTAGCTGCCAGTCATAGTCCCAAGTTTGACAAAAAAAATATTATCTCCAAATGTTTTCTAGTGGACAAAATCACCTCCCATTGAGAAACATGGGCGACAATTATTTGGTATGTAAGGGAGGCTGACGTTTGTAAGCACAGATGTGCAGTGCCCTATCTGAGAGCATCTCTCAGTCCCAACAATGCTGCCACATACTAACACCAGTTTTTCTTCTATACTGAATGAGCTGATGATCACTGACACTTGACATTGAAGACCTTGAAGTTTGTAGTGAAGCAAATGAGCCTGACTGTATGGTTTTACTGCTTCTTCCCACTTCCTGTTAGGATTAGCTGCCTAACTTCCTATTAAGTTTTTACATGAGGAATACATAACAGGTGTTCAACAATTATTTGTTAATTTATATTCTTTTTTAAAAAGATTTATTTATGTATTCACCATTGCTCTCTTCAGACACACTAGAAGAGGGCATCAGACCCCATTGCAGATAGGTGTGAGCCACCATGTGGTTGCTGGGAATTGAACTCAGGACCTCTGGAAGAGCAGTCAGTGCTCTTAACCACTGAGTCATTTCTCCAGCCTGTTAATTTATATGCTTAAGTATAAGGTTGGCCCTATATTAAAAATATGATGGGATAAAAGCCAAGCTTGGTGACTTACATTTGTAATCCCAGCATTCATGTGGCCAAGGCACAAAGTTTGCTGTGAATTTGGAGCCAAATCAGGCTATATCATGACTTCTAGGCCATTCTGGGCCCCAGTGTAAGATATTGTCACAAAAACAAGTATGTGAAGGGATGAGAAACCGCTTTATACATTCTCTACATTTTTACTGAAGGAACTGCACTCAGCTTTTCATAAAATTATTTCTCCTAGAAATGGAATTATTAATGTAATATCATCTTTCCAAATGTGGCAGAGGGCCTCATCACCTCCACCCTTAAACATAACCGAGCAGTCAAGGATACCTCGAAAAGCACTAAGGTCTGAGAAGGAGAGAAAAAGAAATATATAGGTCTTCCATATTTGACAGATGTGATATAGGATACTTTGGGTATCTGAGGCATTTTTTATAACCTATGCTAGCTTAAGCTTCCAAGTTTAGGGACTTAGGAGATGGCTCAGCATTTGCTACTCTTGAATAGGGTTAGGATTCAGTTCCCAATACCCACAGGGCAGCTCACAACTGTAACTCCAGTTCCGGGGAATTGGATAATTTTTCTGGCCTCCTTTGCATGTATGTGGTGGACAGATATACCTGTAGGTAAAACACTCAAACACATAAACATAAGTAATGTTTTAAAAATTCCAAGTTTCACCGGGGACAATTCTTGCTATTTCTCAAAAATAATTTTTGATTTGTTTTGTTTTGTTTTGTTTTGTTTGGGGGCAGGGTTTCTCTGTGTAGCCCTGGCTGTCCTGGAACTCACTCTACAGACCAGGCTGGCTTCAAATTCAGAAATCCACCTGCCTCTGCCTCCCACGCACTGGGATTAAAGGTGTGTGCCACCACCACCTGGCTTGATTTTTAATGTGTATGAGTGTTTTGCACACATTTAAGTCTGTGTACTACATGCATGCTTGTTACCTGTGGAGATTGGAAGACTTTCATGCTTGTGGTCTGTTGGATTCCCTGGAAGTGGAGTTATAGAGGACTGTGAGTCACCATGTGGCTGCTGGGGGCAGAACTCAGGACCTCTGTAAAAACAACAAATTCTCTTAACCACTGAGCCATGTTTCTAGACCTCTGTTTATCTTTGAGATAGGGTCTTTGCAGCATAGCCCAGGCCAACCTTGAACTTGTAATCTTCCTCCCTCAGCTTCCTGAATGCTGGCATTACAGGTATGTCTCAGCATACTCAGCTAAATTTACAAGCCTAGCTGGTGGTGATGCACAGAGAAGCAGGCAGAGGCAAGCTATACAGTCCATTTCTGTCTTTCTTTTTTAAAAAAGAGTTTTTAAGTTACTTATTTCTTTCATATATGTGAGTATACTGTTGATCTCTTCAGACACACCAGCAGAGGGCATCGGATCTCACTACAGATGGTTGTGAGCCACCATGTGGTTGCTAGGAATTGAACTCAGGACCTCTGGAAGAGCAGTCAGTGTTCTTAACCTCTGAGCCATCTCTCCAGCCCTGAACAGTCCATTTCTATATATCCAGGACAGCCAAGCTACATAGAGAGAGAACCTGTCTAAATAAAAGAAGCAGGTACATAAATAATAAATAAATTACATGAATAAATAAATAAATAGTATATGTCTAGCAATTCATTTTATTTACTTTTTAAGCTGACTCACTTATTTTTAGAGATTTGTTTATTCATTTTATGTATATGAGTACACTATTGCTTTCGTCAGACACACCAGAAGAGGGCATCAGATCCCATTACCAATGGATGTGAGCCACCATGTGGTTGCTGGGAATTGAACTCAGGACCTCTGGAAGAGCAGTCAGTACTCTTAACCACTGAGCTATCTCTCCAATCCACTGACTCACTTTTTATTAGATATACAGTGGTACTATAATATTTTTGTATTCTAAATGACTAGATTTCCCAAAGGCGTTGTTAACCTCATGCAATATTAGTTATCTAATCAATTATTCTTTTGTATCTCTACAACTTATCTGTTGAAATCATAAGTCATTATTTCCTTGTTATACTTCCATAGTCTTATGACACTAATTTCCTCAGGGAATGATTGGTTTTTATGTAAAGGTGCTAATTCCCTGGTTACTTGACAGCTCTCACCAATTAGCATAGTTCCTTGCATATAATATGCGCTTAAAATAATTTACAAGGGCCAGGCAGACAGCTCAGTGAGTAAAGGCACTTGCTGCCAACCTGCTGACCTGAGTTCAATCCCTGGGACTCAGAGAATACAAGGAAAGAAAAGACTCTGGCCGGGTTGTCTGCTTGTCTCCACACAAGCGCCCACACACACGCCCATACATAGCACACACCAAATAAATAAATAAATGCAATCAAAATAGTTGATGAATGAATTTGTGGGTGAATGATGATACCTTACTGGATAGAAGGCCTGTGTACTATATCTATGTAATTTTGGGAAAATCTCCTAATTTCGCTAGGCAATAAAATGGGAGGCATTTTAGGGGACTATTACTCAAGGAAATGGTAAGTTGTAGTCTGCTTTTCCATTTGTCCCAAGGAAATAGTGACCCAATTATTTTATTTATCCCAGCCAATATGTTCCTGAGCTATGCTCTCAAGTTGAATGTATGGGTAAAATTTATAACCTAATCAGAATCTAAGCTTACATGAATTCTTCGATGCACATAAAAGGTACAGCATCGTGTGAGATGGCTTAGTCCAAAAACTGAGGAGTTGGCCATGTGAGAGAGGTCATCACGCCTACAAAGCTGAATGCCAGAAAAAACAAACAAAAAAAACCAAACTGCAATCACAGCTCTCTTTCAGCAGTAATTATTTACTTTAATAATGCTGAATATGGGGTTGGTGAGAAATAGCTCAGTGGTTAAGAGCAGTGACTACTCTTCCAGAGGTCCTAAGTTCAATTCCCAGCAACCACATGGTGGCTCACAACCATCTGTAATGGGATCTGATGCCCTCTTCTAGTGTGTCTGAAGACAGCAACAGTGTACTTATATACATAAAACAAGTAAATCTTTTTAAAAATGCTGAATATGTTGTACTAAAATATTTCTTCTTGGTCTACTAATGTAAAACAGTTCCTTCAGGATGATCAAAAGATAGTATAAAAAGCCACACCTATACATTAGTTCTCCAAGACAATAAATCACTTGTGTAACACATTTATGCAATGCCCTTCTCATTCCATATATCCAGATTTTCTGCACGATCTGGTTTGAGCTGATATGCAATTCTGTCTCAAGAAAAGTATTTGCCATATTCATGCCAGGCTCACTTAGTATGTGTGTGCTCTTGCTTGTGGAACATTTTATACACATTAATATCCAGGCAAGAACAGTGAAAACCTACATTTAACAGAAATGCAAAAATAAATTGTTACTTCAAAAGGATTTTGTAGAAGAAATGAATTAACTTTTTTTCTCAGTGATTACCTTGGGTAAGGCATAAAGAAAATTAAGGCATGGCAAGTGAACCATGATCTCAGGAAGACTGTGGTCTGAAGGATGAGGCAGACATGAGCAAAACAATTATTATTGTGTGTGTGTGTTTTTAAATAAAGCACTGTCGAACAGCTTTGAGAGGAGGAAAATCTGAGAAATGTTCAGAGAGTGGCCAGTGATTGAGAGTTCCATAGTGAATAGGGCTGCTGTATGCTAAGGATTTCAGACTGTGCTGTAGGTGATAAGCTCTAAGAGCTTCAGCACAGAGGTGAGACCCTCCATTAGTTATGTTGCGTCCACCTTTAATCCCAGCACTTGGGAGGCAGAGGCAGGCAAATTTGAGTTCGAGGCCAGCCTGGTCTACAGAGTGAGTTCCAGGACAGCCAGGACTATACAGAGAAACCATGTCTCACAAAAAAAAAACAAAAACAAAAACAAAAACAGAGAAACTTCAGTCAAGGATTTGTGATTGTCCTTCTTAGTATCATCAGGGTCTGATGCCAAGTATGTTTTTATTAAACATTAACCATTTTCATCACGGCCACATAGAATGCGAAGGAAACAGTGATCACAATGGAATTTCTCCTTTCCCTGCTCCCATGAAGAGTCTTGAGCTTAGTTTCCATTCGAGTATGTGTTTAAACTGGTTTTATTTACATTTAGATTTACAGTAACAATGGTGCAAAAATGACGAAGTAGAATTTACAGAGAAATATAATTGTTTAGGCTGGAGAGATGGTGCTGTGGTTAAACTGACTCAGCACCCATACCAGGCAGCTTACAACTAACTGCCTGCGACTCTAATTAGAGGATCATAGGATCTCTAGCCTCTAGTGGCACCTGCACTCACATGCATGCCTGCACACACACACACATACACACACACACACACACACACACACACACACATGCATACAAACACACTTAAAGGTAAAAGAAATAAAAGAAATTGCTAAAAAGTTTCAACCATGTAAAAATAATGGCTGAGTTACATCAGTTACAGTAGGGAAAAGAGTGGTTAAGGGAAGGTAAAATTTCCTGGAGCTAGATAAGTACAATAACCTGTAATCATTTATGAAATGTATAGAGAAAGTATACATAGCAGACTGGAAGCAAGCATTCTTTTTTGGATGGTGTGCAGCCTGATTGAGATGGATGCTAAAGTCAGACTACAGGGGTTTAAAATTCAGGATCATACTTTCTAGCTAAACTTGGGTAAGATACTTAAGCATTCAATGCCCACTTACAAACCAGTGCTCATCATATATTATATAGGACTGAAGTATGGCCAACTGTTTAGGATAAAACAAGTTCTACATAAAACTCAGCACTTAAAAGCTGTTTATTATTAGCATGGCAGAGATTGTTATATATTTCTCAACACCTGGTCTCTCTTCCTTATAGTAACAGAATCTTCCAACTATAACTGAGTATGTAAGTGTCTGGCATGAACACTGTATATTCTAGTTTTTATTACAACCACATGTAACCGGGTGTCTAAGGCCCAATCAGTGACACATAACCATTAGTGCCATGTGGTAGCTGTTGAGGACCTTCCATGAAAGACAACTGGACGTCTACCAACTTCTCAAATTTATAAGCATGAAATTATTAAAAGTTAGTGCAGATAGAGAGTAACAAGAACTGTCACTTCTCAAAACATGCTGACATTTATGAGCAAGTTCAGAAAAATTCTCTAAATTTATAGCCTAGAGAAACAAGCATACTAGGCTACACATTCAAGAATATCAATGGGAGCATAATCAGTAATAGTCCTGGAATCCAATAAATGTAGACGGCTGAGGCAGGAGAAGCAGAGGCTGAGGACAGCCTGGGCTACAGAGTAAAGCTTTATCCTAAGGGTGAGAGTAGTAGCAGAAAGAAAGAGGGAAAGCGGGGGTGGGGGGAGGGCAGGGGGAGAGAAAGGAGGAAGGGATAGGGGAGAGGAAGAGAAGAGGTAGGTTGGTTGGTCAGTTTTGGCTTTTGTCTTGAATGTTTCTGTCCAAGGCCAGTTGTTTTAGGATTTCACAGCAGGGAATGTGTGATTAATGTTTTCCCTTTCACTGCTGGAAGAGGAAGGGATGGACTAGGTTCCAACATCCTTCCTGAGGTCATGAGTCCAATTATCTAATTGTCTTCCATTAGAGCCCATTTCTAAGAGATTTTTGTCTAAAAGTGTTTGGGTGAACCAAGCCTTTTTTTTTTCTCTTTTTTTTAAAGATTTATTTGTTTATTATATGTAAGTACACTGTAGCTATCTTCAGCTATCCCAGAAGAGGGCATCAGATCTCATTATGGATGGCTATGTACCACCATGTGGTTGCTGGGATTTGAACCCATGACCTTCAGTAGAGCAGTCAGTGCTCTTAACCACTGAACCATCTCTCCAGCCCCAAACCAAGCCTTTAACACACAGGCTTTTGAAGGACAGTTTGGATCCCAACTATGGTACCAGTGGAAAAATAAAATGAGGTATATTTATAGAAATTATTCAGCAGTGAAAAATAAACCAACATTACGTATATTCAATAATATCCACTGCACAGAAGAATTAAGGGCTAAAGTAACACAAAATATAAAGATTTAAAAATAGAGCTGGTCAGTGGTGGTGCACGCCTTTAATCCCAACACTTGGGAGGCAAAAGACAGATAGATTTCTGAGTTCAAGGCCAGCTTGGTCTACAGAGTGAATTCCAGGACAGCCAGGGCTACACAGAGAAACCCTGTCTTGAAAAACCAAAAAAAAAAAAAAAAAAAAGGCAAACTATCATGACTTGGGCAGAACACCTCTATAGAAGAGCTGTAATTTCAAAAGGAAATTCAGGGCTTCTGAACTTTTTACAATGTCTTGTTCCTTAAGTAGAGCAGAGGTTTCATGGATGTTTCTTAACACATTTTTTAAATTATACACTGTATATCAATATCATATTTCACAATTTAAACTGCACACACACAAAGAAACATAGATCCTTTAGCCTATAGTTCATTCTTTCCTTTACCATGCAACCTTCTAAATACTGGCTCTCCAAGCCTATGAGAATAAAGTCCACAATAGATCTATCAGAGTAAGGAGACAGAAGAACATAAGTCACCAGAGGACTTGGTGGGAGGGCTGGGGGGAGGGCTGGGGGGAGGGAATGGACAGCCAGACAGAATTGTTGTATCAATCCTTAACTCCTTACCTTTGGACTTAAGTTACTTTGGAACGTCTTGTTATTTCTACAGCTAGATTTTACTTTAACTAATATACCTATCTAGGCATGACCTTAGTAGAGATAGTGAGACTCCAGTCTGATCCCTTCTCTTCCAGTGGTGAAATGAAGAACTTTGTCCCAATCACATGCTCCGTGATGTGATACTCTGCCTCACTACAGGACCAAGATTTTAAAAAAGACAGACAACCTACCCAACAGAAAAATTGTCTGATCTAATACATACAAACATGCAAATAGACAATTCATGTAAGAAAAAGTCCAAAGGAGGGCTGGTGAGATAGCTCAGTGGGCAAGAGCACCGAAGGTCATAAGTTCAAATCCCAGCAAGCACATGCTGGCTCACAACCACCTGTAATGGAATCTGACACCCTCTTCTGGTGGTCTGAAGACAGATTTCTATTCATTTATAATAATAAATAATTCTTTTAAAAAAAGAAAAACAAGAAGTCCAAAGGATTATAAACACCTAGAAAGTGTTTAATTATCAAATAAATATAAAGTACTTGATATGTTATATTGGCAAAATTTTCTAAAGAGTAATATATTCAGTACTGCTATGTATTATACTGCTGAATATTCAGAAAAAAATGACCCCTCTTGATATTGTTAATATAAATTGTTATAATTTTTTAAAAGGTAAAAAAGACATATCTATCAGTTTAAATGCTCTCATGACTTGAGACAGCAAATCAAAAGAAATTCCATAGAAATTATTCAAGAGCAAATATCCAAGAATCTCATTCAGGTAAAATCCTGGACACAATCATTAGCTGTGGCATATTGAATAAATAATGACAGATAGTTAGCATGAGATACCCTATTATTCAGCTGGGGTTTTTGTTTTGTTTATTTTTTCCAAGACAGGGTTTCCCTGTGTAGCCCTGGCTGTCCTGAAAGACACAGAGATTGGCCTACCTCTGCTTCCTGAGTGTTGGGATTAAATGCATGTGCCACCACTGCCTCAACTGTTTTTGTACTAGATGGATGGATGCTGACCTAGAAGGTTGTTCATGAATTATTGTCTAGTGATGAACATGAAGTACTCATTGTATATTTCTGACCAATTCAACTACCTGATAGGTTTGTAATGACATGCAAATTATCAAAAGACAGAATTTAGGTTTTTAAAAGTTATTTTGTGCATATAGGGAGGGTCATGCATGCCAGTGTGTAGGGGTCAAAGGACAACTTGTGGGAGTCAGGTCTCTCCTTCCACCTTGTGAATGCCAGAGTTTGAACTTGGATCATCAGCCTTAGTAGCAAGTCCCTTAACTTGCTAACCATCTCACTGGCCCTGGAACCCAGATTTTTAAATAGTGGTTACCTTATCTTAGAGTCAGGACAGAAGTGAAGGTTACTTCTGAACATATCTTTGGATGATTTTACTGGTTCTAGTGAGTCTGGATTACTTTTCTAATTATTGAAGTTATATAATTTTAGCTTTAATAAAATGTGTGGAAGAATCCAAACTAATGTACCCCATTGGCAGGTGGGTCACAACATTGTTGCTAAATCCATATTGCTAAAACACTGCACAAACCTGTTGGAAAATGGAATGAAGTAAGGGATTTAAGGCAATGAAGTGGCTTATCCCACTGAAGTTTCACAATAAGCGTTTCAGTATTAGCTAGAAAGGGGTATGAATTAATAAAACAAATGCACATTAGCTTCCCGCAATCTCCTGGGAAGAAGCTCAGTGCCAAGCTGTACCGTGAAAAAGAAAACAGAAGTTAGAAACACAAAGGAATAAGCTGTTCTTTATCAAGGGAGGTGTAGTTATTCTAAGTTAGAATGTGTGAGGGAGTGCCCATCAATCAAGATCTAAAATCCACACATTTTCATTCAAAGCCCTGCCTCACTTTTCCGCCACACCTCAAATGTTCTTTCTCCAGCACCGTTCAACCACCTGGTCACACACCTACATCCGCCCCCTCCCTTTTGCCCTCTGTGTTCTCTGAAGCCACTTGCTAGCTAAACCCTCTCAAAGTTACGTGTGAAAAGCCTCCCACCATGCATTGCTTCTGGGAACACTAGCTAACTAACACAGTAGTCAGATACAAATAAACCTAGTCTAGGCTCTTAGTGGCTTCCGGTTGACGACGCCTCCGTCGTACCTCACCCAGAGTCACAGCTCACTCCTAGCGTCATATCTCACACTCGCGTCATGCACGCAAGCACGCACGCACGCACGCACGCACGCATGCCTCACCCAGCCTACCACTGTGGTAAAAAGGCACGAACTCTGGGCGGAACAGACCGACTGCCCTAGACTCTCACAGCCTAGCAACTGAAGAACCCAGAGGGCGGAGTCTAGCCTGGCCAATGGGAACGTTGAGTTCAGCGCCAGCTAAGGTCACGTGTTCAGTGGGCGGGGAAATTGCCTCCTATTAAAGTCAAAGGCCGCGGGCTTTTTTTTTCTCTTCACCTCACCACAGGAGAAGCCGGTCAGAGGGAAGGAAGGCCTGTCTAGCAGAGGGTAAGGGAAGATTTGAGGAGGTTAAAGTAATAGCAGCGCAGAATTCTCTAGAAAGCAGATTTCTGAGAAAACGTGGTTTCTGTAGCCGAGGAGGGATGAAATCTCGAACCCAGGCTTCGGTCCACTGCTCATTAAGTAGGAGCCGGGAAAGGGAATTCGAACGGCTTGACGGGCCAGTGGGATTTCCACCTAACTAGCTGTCTAAGTTATGGGACAGTAACGAAAACGCGCCTGTACAATTTTACATGCTCCCCCTCCGCACCACCCCACCCCACGACCCCACCAGCCCTTGTAGGAAAAAAAAAAAAAAGGTTGTTATGTGATTTTTGTGAGGGAGTATGGAAGAGAAAATTCCAGAATGCTTTCACGTAATGGGTGAAGATGCAACTTAAAGATTCGTGCTCATCTTGGGTGTTAATATTGGTAAAACTAACTTCCCCTACTTTGTGTCCAAGAGCCTGACCAAAATACATAATTATTATGTATTTTGATCCATTATTCTGGTAGGAGGGAGCAGAGAGGAAACATAAAATCTTTTAGAAGTAGGTTTAGAAATAAACCAGGGAAATTGCTACAATTTAAAAGTTAATCTTTTAAAAAAATTGTCTCTGGCCAGTGTGGTGTTGTACACCTTTAATTCTAGCTCTCAAGAGGCCTACCATACTGAGACTTTATCGTGTTTGGCCTTTAAACATAAAGCCAATTTATCTTTTCATCCCATCCATCCACCAAACTAAGGTGGGTTCGGATACCTACTATTCAAGGCAATAGAGCTAGCAGATGAAATTCTGATAGGGAGTGTATATGGTATCTTAAGTAGTTCATAGCATGAATGTCAATTATCGAAGCCAATACAAAAGAAAAAAAAAAGCTTTCTTCAAAGTAGTTTGATGGGAGTGACTACTCTAAAGCTGGTAGAAATACGAGGCTTTACACGTAAGGATGGAAAATTGAATATAAATGCTAACCATAAATTGAGTTGTAGACTGAGTAGAATTGTGCCTGCTTTTAGTCTGTAAACTTACTTCTAGGAAAGTTATGCAACCATAATTTTCTGAGAAAATGTAATTTTAAGACAGGAAAATTTGGGACTACAGCTATGGCTCAGTTGTTAAAGTGCTGCCTGCTTTTTCAGAGGATCCAGGTTTGATTCCCAGCACCCAAATGGCAGTTCTCAGCATTGGTAACCCCGGGAAATCCAGAGGTACCAGGCACACACATGGTACACACACACAGAGGCAGAACACTTATACATAAATAGATTTTTGAAAAAGACGTGAAAATTCTAGAATTCATTTGCTTCAAAGACCAATGTGTGGAAAGGCACAGAGGTATAATGATTATAAATATTCTCAGTCATCAGTGAAAGAATGTCACATTGACATTAAGAGTGGGTACAGTACACAGCTGGCACCACACTTATGGGTACTTAAGACTGTCAATATCAAAACTAATCTGGGGTGTGCATTTACTCAGTTTAAAGACTAATATCTAAAAATTTCTGTTAGTAATCAAAATAATTGTGTTGTGGATTATTTTAGAAGTTTATTTGCTTTTAAAACTTCAGCAAGTTGAAGGTTGTTCACTTTGGGTACCTGACCGTAGGCCTGAGGGTCTGAGTTTGATCCCTAGGACCTTCAGAGTAGGAGAGAACAGAATTCCACATATTGTTCATTCACACACACACACACACACAGAGAGAGAGAGAGAGAGAGAGAGAGAGAGAGAGGGAGAGAGGAGAGAGAGAGAATAAATAATAGAGATGCAACAAAAGTTTTACAAAATGATAACTGAAAATGGGTAGACTATAGCCCTCTCCTGTGGATAACACCTTCAGGTCTTCTTTTTCTGTTGTGTTTTTGCTTTGTTTTGTTTTGGTTTTGAGGACAGGATTTTTCTCCATAGACCTGGTTGTCCTGGAACTCACGCTGTAAATCAGGCTAGCCTCCAACTCAGGGCTCCACTTGCCACTGCCTCCAGAGTGCTGGGATTAGAGGCCTGTGCCACCACCGTCTAGACTATATCTCAGGTCTTCAGACTTCAGTATACCACATTATATAAGACAAAGGGTAAGCCACAAACAAATGAAATGATAATAGCACTAGGCAAAAACCATTTCTATTAAGATATTTATTAAATTTAATAAAACTATTAATATGCTTTATGTAAAAATATCTGACATCTGAATTCCTTGAGACATTTTGGTTCTTTTTTGCAGGGGTAGGGATTGAGCCCACAGCCTTGGGCATGCTGGTCAAATCCTTTATCAATGAACCTTCTCAGCATCCCGTAGACTTTATTTATTTAGAGAGCACCTCACCACACGACGTAGCCCAAACTGGCCTTGAATTCTAAATCTACCCAAGTGCGGGGATTAAAGACGTGCGCCACCACCACCAGGCCTGCCTCCTCATTCTTAGTGCTTTGGTTGAAAGCATGAATCACAACATCCCACTCTTTCCAGACATTTCTAATGGCAAAAATACTAAGAACTACTTGATATACTTAATAACTTCTAAGCTATAGTTCTCTGACTTTAATATGAGAACCATCTTGGCCTAATTTGTTGTTCTAATTACTTATTGTTTTATTAAGTAGCTCTGTTGATTTTCAGTAGTCTATTGGCCTGGTTGCTGTATCATACAATAATAATTTTATTCCGAATGAGTTAGCTATTAGAAAATTCTAACTCCAGGCCCTTGATTTTCTAAGTAAGAGAATGGATATAATTTTCAAAATCCAGCTGTTTCTTTTTTAAAATAGGTTTTAAGAACTTTAAATGCACCAGATGTGGTGGTACATGCCTTTAATCCCAGCACTTGGGAGGCAGAAGCAAGCAGATTTCTGAGTTTGAGGCCAGCCTGGTCTACAGAGTGAGTTCCAGGACAACCAGGGCTACACAGAGAAACCCTGTCTTGAAAAACCAAAAAAAAAAAAAGAAAAGATTTGTTTTTATTTTATGCATATAAGTGTTTTGCTTGCATGCCTGTCTGTATGCCACATATGTTACAGTACCTCTGGAGGTCAGAAGAGGGCTTTAGAACTCTTGGAAGTGGACATATAAACAGTTGTAAGATGTGGGTCCTGGTAGTTCAACTTGGGTCCTTTACAATAGCATCCAATGTTCTTAAGCACTGAGCTATCTCTCTAGCCCTTAATTTCTTTTTTTAAAAAAAGATTTATTTATTTATTTTATGTGAGTACACTGTAGCTGTCTTTAGACACACCAGAAGAGGGCATCAGATCTCATTACAGATGGTTGTAAGCCACCATTTGGTTGCTGGGAATTGAACTCAGGACCTTTGGAAGAGCAGTCAGTGCTCTTAACCACTGAGCCATCTCTCTAGCTCCCCCTTAATTTCTTTATTATAGAGTTTTGGCATTGATTATTTGATTTTGAAATCCCTGGAGAAACACAATTACCTTGGATAAAACCGTGTCCATTTCTTCTACTCCAGCCTCTTTTCAACAAAATTATCATGTTAAACATATTTGAACTCACCAACTTGTATGGATTAAAAGTCAAGATAGAAATATACAAATTAACAATGTACATTATTTTCCATATTAGATTTTCTATCACAAAAATAAATGTTGCTTTATACTTTTATTATTTAGGATCCTTTAAAAAAGAAGTGAATGAAAAGTTTGTGGTTAAGAGACTTTTCTCCTCTTGGCTTGGATGTTTTACCAACATTTAACTTTTATGTTTCTAGATATTGGACTTTGTATGGCATTGAATGGAAGAACTATGTTTTCAGCCTTCAAATATTACGCAATAGACTATTTACATGAGGTATGATGTTACTGGCTTGCTATCCATTTACTATGAATTTTTCTTTTCTTTTTTTTTAAAGGGGTAGCCTGTTGTATGGAGTTGTTTTCCAGGAAGGACATGGGTATTATAATCTTTTTTTAAAGAATTATTTATTTTACGTATATGAGTACACTATAGCTGCCTTCGGACACACCAGAAGAAGGCATCAGATCCCATTACAGATGGTTGTGAGCCACCATGTGGATGCTGTGAATTGAGTTCAAGACCTCTGGAAGGGCAGTCAGTGCTTTTAACTACTGAGCCATCTCTCCAGCCCATGAATTATTCTTGAAGACATATTAGGTATATTCAGTATATGATAGTTGTCAGTAATCCATAGGTTAATCTTTAGTTGTTTTCAGAGTCATTAAAATTACCTTAATTTTTTTACTGTAATTAAAACACTCATTTGTGTATACATGTATGTAAACATGTTTGTGTTTGTATATGTGGGTGGGGGGTATATACTCTTGCCATTGTGTGCATGTAGAGGTTAAGATAACAGCTTTGTAGGAATTGGTTCTGTCTTTCACTGTGTGGGTCTTGGTGGATCAAACTCAGGCCATCAGCCTTGGTGGTAAGTGCCTTCAACCTCTGAAGCCATCTCACCCTAGTTTCAACCTTTAATATTTCTTTAAAAGGCCGCTTTTGTAAGGGACTTTTAAATTAAATTAAAATAATTAAATAGCAAAAATAAGTCTGAAGCTATCTGAAGAAAAACTTTTGGTGAGTTTGAAGGGTGATTATTAAATGAAGTGGTCTTCTTTTAAGAGACATGGGGAATGGTGGCACATGGCTGTAATCCCAGTACTTAGAAAGCTAACACAGCCTAGTGAGGGCTCTGTAGTGATACCCCATCTCAAAAAGAGGAAAGAAACACGTACACAGAAAGAAAGAATGGGCACTAAAGTAATCCTGTTCATTGTTCTTGTGAAAATCACATGTCTCGATGAACCAGATACTTCGTCCATGTAATGGATTATATCATTTGATTACTGTAAGTACTCATGTGTCAAATACTATTATTCTACAGGTTTGAGAGCTTCACAATTAGCGAAATAATGTCCAGAGAAGCTAAGTAGCTTATAAAAATTCCAGGTGTGAATTTCAAGTCCAGGTATATAGTTAATAAATTAGTTGTAGTAGAAGTCAGAAATAACTCATTGTTCTTATAATGTTAATTGACAAGTTAAAATTTCATTTTTTACTATTACATTAACCTGCCCCATCTATGAGCACAAAGATATTCAAGCAAACTAAAACTCTGTTACATTTTATGAGATTAAGAAATACACATAGTCAGCTGGGCAGTGGTGGCGCATGCCTTTAATTCCAGCACTTGGGAGGCAGAGGCAGGCAGATCTCTCAGTTATAGGCCAGTTTATATATATATATATATATATATATATATATATATATATATATATATATATTTATGCTCATAACAGAGAGTCATAAATATGTAGTTATATGCGTAGGTGGTAATTATAACTCAATGTAACATTTATTAATGTGTCGATTACTTACAAAAATGGAGATAGTCGAAAGTCTTCAAAGATTTGTCCTTATTCATGGCGCCATAATTTCTAGCTGGCACGCTGCACTCCTTGGTGTAATACAGATGTGATACTGAGAAATGTCAAATCTTGCAGAAGATGTGGCTTTGTGGCATCAGTGAAGGAGTAGTAAAAGCCACCCAAATAACAGCTGAGGCCTTTATAAAAGTGAGAATGCTTAGCAGACAAGAGAAAGAAAATGATCTGAACATCCAAAGACTCAGAGATCTCTTGCTAATTTAAATTTTTCAACAAGCTATCTTCTTTAATGATCAAAGAAGAAAATGAATGTTGTCTATGTCAACAGATATAATTTATGAAAAAATTATTCCAAAAAGAAAGTATAAACAAAATTTTTAGATAGAAGTTATTTCTTGTAACCTTTTTTAGGTGAAGTGCTAGTGAAGCTCTTTCCTGTTTACATGTGTTGTTGGTCCTCATTTTACATAGACCAAATTAAATATCTTTTATGCCACTTATTCTTGGATGATGATAATATCTTATTTAACATAACACCTTGGGTAACATAAAACATAAAGAAAAACACAATCATTTTTGCCTGTATGTGGCATAATGAATTCCCTGGGAAATCACAGTCACTGGAGAAGACTGAAGAGAGGAGATAATACTTCAGCTGACAGAGACAGGGATAGAACAGCAGCGCTTTTGTCCCTGGGTAGACTGCGGTACTGTGTGGCCACAATGTGACGGTGGAAGGTAGCATGGCTAGAGGAGGGACTAGTCTATTGCCACAGAGTAATGGAAGTAAAGTTGGAAGTCAAGGCTGAGCCAGGGTAGAGTAATCTTTCTTATTCAACTGATAGCATCCTTTCTATACTGTTTGCTTGAGACAGGATCTTGCTATGCAATCCTAGCTGACCTGATACTCAATATGTAGCCCACACTGACTTCAGACTAATCCTCCTTTCTCAGCCTCCAAGGGCTGAGGTTAGAAGCAGCACGACCATGGCCACCTTTAACGACCATTTGAAGAAAGAGTTTTATTCCTTAGGTTTATTTTTGAAATTAGAAGCTTATTTTCAGGTTTTAGCATAGGAAACAAAAGTTACAATAGTGGCATGATACTGGTTAATGGAAGAAAAATCACATTGCAAATTGATATAATCCCCTTTTTTTTAAAGTTAAGCATGTATATATTTTAACCTGCCATAGAAAAAATGTTTGTAAGACAACTTGGTGATATTCTCTATTATGTGGTTAATTTGACATTTTTATAACAAACCTATCACTTTAAAAATTATATCAACTTATGACAATAATATTCTGAATATTGGTAAATAGTATATGTTAAAATTATTTTACTTTTTTATACAGAACACAGTTAAAGAGAGGCTTTACAGAGACGCTTTATTGCTTCAGATCCCTTCATGTTTAAATCAAAATAAAAAAATTATTGATGATAAATATAGGAGTCCATGGACAGGAGGTATGTTTGTTTTCATTTCCTGAAAGTTATTTCTGAGTTCAGTGTGGTAAATTATTCTTTGTGTTATTCTTCTTTGTCAACGTTGAGTGACCATTTGAAATATGATGTACTCTGAAATGAGGTAATTCAGCATGGCTAGATGCTTTCCTCCATATACATAGAAAGGTGAGGATAGGACTTTTCTAAGGGAAAGGGAGGCAAAAGAATCAAGCCTTCCTAAGGCATTGATTATAGGATTGACAGAGAAAGCTGAATGAGGAAGAAGCAAGAAACCATGATGAATATACAAATGGAAGAATTAACGGATTGTAGGTAGTAATCATGTTGACGGTGGAGAGTAGCTCTTTTTTTAAAAGATTTTTTATTTTATTTTGTGTATATGAGTATTTTGGCAACATTAACAGATATGTACACCACATGCATGCCTGGGGCGATAAGTCCCCTGGAACTGGAATTACAGACAGTTGAGCTGCCATGTGAATGCTGGGGATTGAACCTGAGTCCTCTAGAGGAGCAATGCTCTTAACCACTGAGCCATCTCTCTAGCCCTAGAGAGTAGCTTTTATCAGGCTGTGGCTCTGAAAGTAAAGGAAAGAGTTAATAATTTCTTCCTCTTTTAAAAAAAATAACTAAACCAGAAGAAACTTAACTAACAGCTGCCAGATTTTACTGGGTACTTGCAATATGTCAGTCACTGTTCTAATTAATTTCAGTATCTCATCATGTTAAAATTTTTACAACACTATTATGAAATAGCTATAGTTCCCAGTTCATATTTAAAGAGGCAGATTTACAAAGGTTATGAGATTTACTCAAGATCATGAAGTAGCAGCACAAGGCTTACAATCTAGCCTGAGTGATTCCCAGATGTGTTTCTACCACTGCCGTGTTTTTTCCATGGGACGTGGATAAAGATGTAACATAATCAACGTGACAAACCTAGGCAGAAGTAACACTGAGAGAAACTCTGACTAGGATACTACTACTGCGTATGGTAGACTATGCAGTTGCATATTCTGACAAAAGAATACAATGTCCCTCTTCTTAAGGAATCAAGGATTTAATTTGAAAAGTAATCTATAGATGTATAAAATTTTAATATAAAGCTATATATAATTATTACCAGAGTTCTACAAGCCATATTAGGGACTTTTAAGGAGAGCATATAAGAATGAACTGGGGTGCTTAATGAAGGCCTTATGAGGCAGATCATGAACTGTTGAACAGGATTATCTGGGATCATGGCAGTGTCTAAGCAAAGAGAAGCTGTGAAAAGGAGGGAATTATTGATACATTCAAATGATATTTTCTTGACTGTGATTGAGATAAGGGCAAGCAGAATCAGATAGCACTTTGAAAAAGTAATTATACTCGTGAATAAGTGAAGATAACTCCATAATAAAAATGAGGGATGTTTGGCTTTCCTCTGTTAAGTGTAAAAGGATATTTTAGAAGCTAATGTTGACTGTTCCTTTTTAGCCTCAGCTATTCCAGTTCCAGGAATGACAGATAATTCAGTCTTGGAGCAGTGGAGAACAAGGTTCTGTGTGGAGAATGTTCTTGAGAAGTATGTATCCTGAATCTCAAATTCTCTTTATCTATAGAAGACAGACAGTAAGCTACTCAGACACCTGAAAATCCCTTTGCTTCCCACACATTTTCTTCTTTAGTCTGAAGAAAGCTCTGGCTTCAAGCACAAAGAAGAGGCTAATTGGAAGTTATTTATAGCCTCTTTTATCCTTCCTCATTTACCACAGTTTAATTATTACTCTCTTCATTGATGTTACAAAAGATACTCAGAATTAACCAGTGGCATCATATTTTTAGTTACTATGTCAATCTTCTGAACTAAGTTTATTAATCTATATTAATATTAAAACCTCCTCTAGTAAAACGCGAAGTTGGGACCATTTTCTAATGTATCCTATCAATATTATTTATTATCAGTTCAGTCACCCTTCAGATATTTGCATATTTATATGTTTATACTAGCTAGAAAACAAGCAAAGGTATAGCTATGCATTCAAGGAACAAAGCACCCAATCACTGAGCAGAGCATACTGGCAGAAGAAGGTGTGTGGAGCAATGAGAAGGTACGTGTCCTCCTGTGCATGGAATCCGGAAGCTGCAGCTTTCAGTATTGAGCCAAATTCATTGCTTCACTTCATTCACAATGTGCATCAGACAAGGAGATGTTTTTGTTATTATTCATATTTTCAAACTTTATAATTTAAATATTTTTTAATTTTAATTTTATTTTTTACTTATTCACTCTACATCCTGCTCACTGCTTCCTCCTAGTCACCCGCTCCCATAATCCTTCCCCCATCCTCTCCTCCCCTTCTCCTCTGAGTGGGTGGGGGCCTCACTGTGTATGCCCACACTCTGGCACTTCAAGTCTCTGTGAGGCTAGGCACATCCTCTCCCACTGAGACCAGACAAGGCAGCCCAGCTAGAAGAACATATCCCATGGACAGGCAACAGCTTTTGGGATACCCCCCAATTTCTGTTGTTTGGGACCCACATGAAGATCAAGTTGCACATCTGCTACATATGAGCAGGGAGGCCTAGGACCAGCCCATGTGTGTTCTTGGGTTGGTGGTTCAGATTCTGAGAGCCCCAAGAGTCTAGGTTAGTTGACTCTGTCTGTCTTCCTGTGGAGTTTCTATCCCCTTTGAAGCCCAATTTAAATATTTCTTAATTGTAATAAAAATAAATGACAAAACCCCCACCACATTTACTTATATGGATTATATCCAGATTTCACTTATCTATATTCTAAATCATAGTCTGCTATATGCATATACCATACTTACTTACCTGTTCATTAGGACCGACATTAAGGTTGTTTTTTTCTTTTCGCATTTGTGAGTAATTCTGCTGTTAACATTCACATTCAGGTTTTTGTGTAAACAGTTATGTAGGATTGGAATTACTGGGTCATGAAATACCTCTAACTATAACCCACATTGTTTTTTGTTTGCTTGTTTGTTTATAGTTTATTGATTTAGACCCTGAGTTTGATTATTTCTCATTGTCTACTCTTTTTGGGTGTGATTTCTTTTTGTCCTATTTCTTCCAAGTGTGCTGTTAAGTTACTAGTATGAGATCTTGTCACATATATATGTGCACTTAGCTCTTTCCTTGTTTTTTAAAAGATTATTTATTTATTATATATAAGTACACTGTAGACACACTAGAAGAGGGCATCAGACCTCATTATAGATGTGGTTTCTGGGATTTGAACTCAGGACCTCTGGTAGAGCAGTCAGTGCTTTTAACTGCTGAGCCAACTCTCCAGCCCAGCTCTTTCCTCTTAAAACTGCCTTCATTGTGACATACATATTTTGGTATGTTGAGTATTCACTTTCATTTAACCCTAGAAAGCCTTTAATTTCTCAATTTCTGTCTTGACCTATTTTTCTTTACTTTCTTTTTTTTTTTTTTTCTTTTCTGAGAAAGGGTTTTTCTGTGTAGTTCTGGCTGTCCTGGAACAAGCTCTGTAAACTAGGCTGGTCTCAAACTCAGAAATCTGCCTGCCTTTGCCTCCCAAGTGCTGGGATTAAAGTTGTGCACCAACACTGTCCCATGTTTACTTTGTTTTTCAAGATAGGGTTTCTCTGTGTAACCCTGGCTGTTCAGAAACTCACTCTGTAGACCAGGCTGGCCTCAAACTTACAGAGCTCTGCCTATCTCTCTGCCTCCCAAATGCTGAGATTAAAGGCATGCACCACCCACCACACCCGGGTCTTGCCTCGTTTTTTCATTCAGTAGTGAGTCTGAAAGCTTTTTGTTGTCTCTGTCCAGCTTGATATTCAGTATGTGTGTTCAATTTTGGAGAAAGTTTTACAAGGTATTGAGAAGAAAGATATATTCTTTTGTGTTTGGGTGAAATGTTCTGTAAATATCTCAGGTTTATTTGGTTTATAACATCCATTAGCTCTAGCATTTCTGTTTAGTTTTTGTATGGATGACCTTTTACTAATTGGTGAGAATAGAGTATTGAAGTCCCTCACTACCAGTGTGTGAGGGATCAATATGTGATTTAAACTATAGTAGTATTTCTTTTATGAACCTGGATGCCCTTGTGTTTGTGGCATAGATGTTAAGAATTACAATGTTCTGTTGTAGAAAATTGTAGTCCCAATCCAGGGTTTCTACCCTGCCTTTGACTATTTAGTTCCCAGAAAAAAAGACACACACACAACCTTTATATTTACAATAAGCCTTAAGCAGCACAAGAGCTGGACAGATATCTACTCTCTATGCTATTAGAATCTTTCCTATCAATAACCCTGAGTTATTACTTACTATGATTCATCTGGGCTGCTCTTGACTCCAATTGGCCAGCCCTCAGAGCCACATTTTCACGACTCACCTAACCCATGGTGGCGGTTTCTCTCTCCTCCTCATCTTCTTCTCCCTCCCATGTGGTTCTTCTCCATCCCCCATGCCCAGGACCCTTAAACCCCGCCTCTGTCTTGTCTGCCCAGCTATTAGCTATCGGCATCTTTTTTCACCGATCAAAAATAACTTGGGAGAAATGTCATACAGTGTCACTTGGGTCTACCCACAAACTCTCTTGTCTTTTGGACAACCAAGTCTTAGGTTATTAGCATTAGGATACAAGCAGCATCAGGCCAACCCACTAAAATGTCCTGTTGGTGGATTTTTCCTTTGATGAGTATGTAGTGTCTTTCTCCATTTCTGCTGATTAGTTTTGAAGTCTGTTTTGTCAGATACTAAGATGGCTACACCAGCTTGCTTCATAGGTCCATTTCCTTGAAGTATCTTTTCTACCCTTTTACCCTTAGGTAATAACTATCCTTGAAGTAAAGATGCCTTTCTTGGTGCAACAGAAGGATATATCCTCTTTTTTCATCTATACAGTTGGTCTGTCTTTTTATTGGGAAATTGAGACCATTTGTGTTGAGATATATCAATGAGCAGTACTTGTTGATTCCTGTTACTTTGCTCTTGTGATGTGTGTGTGTGTGTGTGTGTGTGTGTGTGTGCGCGTGTGTACACACACTCTCACATGTGTTTCCCCACTTTTAGTTTGCTGGTCTGGGATTACTTATACCTTGTGTTTTCTTAGATGTAGTTAACTTCTTTAGGTTGGAGTTTGCTCTCTAGCACCTTCTTTGGGGCTGGATTTATTGCTTAAATTTGGTTTTATCAAGGAATATCTTATGACCATCTATTGTGATTGAGATTTTGTTATTGAGATTGGTTATAGAGTAGTCTAGGCTAGCTAGCTGAGAGTCTGTAGGACATCTGTCTAGGCCCTTCTGGCTTTTAGAGTCTCTATTGAGAAGTCAACTATTATTCTAATAGGTCTGCCTTTATATATTACTTGGTATTTTTCCCTTGCAGCTTTTAATATTCTCTTTCTTTTCTGTATGTTTAATGTTTCAATTATTATGTGCCAAGGGAACTTTCTGGTCCAGTCTATTTGGTGGTCTTTATACTTCTGCTTTGATAGACATTCTCCTTCTATAGGTTAGGAAAGTTTTCTTCTATGATTTTGCTAAAAATATTTTCAGTGCCTTTGACCTGGGTTTCTTCTTCTTCTGTTCCTATTATTCTTAGATTTTTTTTATAGTGCCCCAGATTTTCTGGATGTCTTCTAACAAATTTTTTTCCTTCTTTTTAGCTTTAACATTTTCTTTAATAAGATATCTATTTCTTTTAGTGTGTCCTCCTCACTCGAGATTCTCTCTTCCATATCTTGTATTCTGTTGAGAGTTACTTCTTGAGGTTCCTGTTTGAGGTCCTAAATTTTTCATTTCCAGATTTCCTTCAGATTGGGTTTTCTTTATTGATTCTGTTTCCACTTTCAAGTCTTGAACTATTTTGTTCGTTTCTTTCTACTGTTTGTGTTTTTATAAATTTCTTTGAGAGATTTATTCATTTTCTCTTTAAAGAGCTCTATCATATTCATAAAGGTACTTTTAAGGTCTTTTTCTGGTGTTTCAGTTATATTGGAATACTCAGGGCATACTGGTAGGGTTGCTAGGCTCTAATGGGGACATAGTATCCTAGCATGTATTTGTATTTTTATGCTGGTATCTAGGCATCATAATTTTGGGAATATCTTAATTCTAGGTGCTGATATCTGGTCTTGTTTTGTCTATGTTGGGTGGGTGTTTTGTTCCTGGGTTTCTGTTGCTATCTCTGATGCTTAGGAGAGTGTGATTGGTGTCTGTATTGCCTTGTAGGAATTTTTCTGAGATCCTGATAGGTATGGTGACTAGGGATTCCAGGTAAAATATGTTTCTAGGTATCAAGAGGTGAGACTTAGGAATGTAGATAGAATAGGAGGGAGTAGGGCTGAGGGAGTCTGCAAGAGGCAGAAAAGCAGAGTGTTCCATAGGATCTACTTAGTCCTCTGGGAATGGGGACAGGAGAGGTCACATCAGGTAGTCTACAGATCTAGGGATGAGACTGAGGGATTGGGCTTGGAGGAATGGAGGGAAAGGTGAAGCTCTGCAGTTAGCCTGCTTGCTCCCCTGGCCTGAGAGACTTAAGGGTTCCCAGGGAGCTGGGAGTTGGAGGCTGGGTACAGCAGGTGATTTGCTACAGGGCTGGGGATAAAACTGGGGCACTGGATGTGAGGGAACTGAGGAGGAGGTGAAGATATGGGGTTTTGGGGTGGCCTGTGGGTTCCCAGAGTGTTCCTACTTGGGCTTGGGGCCTGGGATAAAGCAATGAGGAAAGTGGGTTAGGAGGAGAAGATCAGTGTGATATTGAAGAACAGGCATTGAATATAAAATACAATGAAAGTTTGGCAATGAGTGACAAAAGTTGCAAATAAAAATAAATCTATCTAACTTCTCCAAAATTTCTTCTGTTTTTAGGAAATATATTTTTGGAAAATGAT
This sequence comes from Mastomys coucha, assembly GCF_008632895.1. NCBI lineage: Eukaryota > Metazoa > Chordata > Mammalia > Rodentia > Muridae > Mastomys > Mastomys coucha. Next base: position 19,980,437 of record NW_022196900.1, on the reverse strand, counting down.
TAAATAAGCATATATAAATGGTCCTTGTATTATTGCTCATAGTAACAGTCATAAAAAATATAAACCTTACAGAGAAACCCTGTCTCGAAAAACAAAAAACAAAGCAAAATATATATATAAACTTCCAGTAAAGGAGAACTGGTTAAATAAATGACAGTTTATTAAATATAGTAGCTTTCAATCAGTTTAACAGGGTACTTGAAGTAATTAAGTTAAAAAAGATTTTGGTCTGCAATTTTGAGTTTCTGGGCATAATCAATTGATTTGGGCCTGTGGTGAGCCAGCACACTGGCAAGAACACACGGTGGAGCAGCTGCACTCAGCTCATGGGCCAGAAAGGGCCAGAGCCCTGCTGTCCCATTTAAGGATAGACTCAGTTCCAGACATCTCTCAACCAGTGCTATCCTTTATATGCTTGCTGCCTCCCACTAGTGCCACTCGGGGAACCAAGCCTTTAACACAGGCCTTTGGGAAGTTATGTAAGATCCAAAGTATAGCAGTGATATGTGGAATTCTGGTCTTCTCCCACAAATATAAAGTCTATGGTGAACATGTGAACAGACCCATTATCACAGCTCAGTAGGAAAAAAAACATTATGGAATACCATGTATGTGAATATTGTGTAATTCTGTTTAAAATTCTCAGTAAATTTAAATAATTTTGCATTCCTTTCAAGTGGTGGGGCTACAGATAATTTTTCTTAGTGTCCACTGGAATTTGGCAAATTTTCCTGGATGAACATATACTGTTTATTAATAAAAATGTTTTAGTATAGAGATAAAATCAGATACAGATAAAATCAATACTTTTATATTGCAGAAGAACAGTTACAGGAATGATGATTAATGGCAGATTTGAGGAAATTGTTCCAAGTTCCAATCCAAACTCTCCACCTGGAATAGAGAATGATAAGTCGTTCCCCAGTAAGGACTACATAGATGACTTTATTCCTGTCAAGTGCTCCCTGTACTTCCCAGGTGTGAAAGTGGAACACCAAGGTAGGAATGATAAAGTGTTTCTACTAATCCTACTAATATACAGAATTTCATGTCTGTAAGCTTTTGCTCAGTTGCATTTTAAATATGTTTATTTTATTAAAAGTATCTGCCTACATGACTGTAAGTCTGACTTTTGCCGTGCTAACAGTATTTTTTCTTTTGTGTTAATATACATTTCACAAATGGATTTCTTTTAGTTTAAGTTTACTGAAACTCAAAATAACCTACAGATTCAATCCTGATATGTTCCAGCATATTCTTGTAATACAATCGGCTCTGGGTCCAGATCGTGTGATAGGACATTAAGTTTTGGATTCTAAAGTTATGTCTGTATGTTATTTCTGAAAACACCCTAAAGATACTCAGTCTTACCTAATATATGTGAAAGTGAACCTCGAATCAGAGATAGAGTTGTGGTCATACAAGACCAAGAAATACACCAGGTTTTAAAAAGTTGTTGTCAGTATTAACTAAAATTATGTTTTATACAAACTCTTTTCCAAATCTCCTCTCTAGCTGGCTGAGTTCTTTAAATATTGCTGAGAACTGGCTTTCATGTATTATGATGGCCTATTCTGTGTTTAATGACAAAATTTGAAGACCTGTTATATAATTGTTCCTGCTGTTTAAGAAATGCTATAGCCGGGAGTGCTGTAATCCTTAAATCCAGCACCTTTAATTCCAGATGCAGGTGGATCTTGTGAATTCAAGGCCCATCTGGTCTACATAGTGAATTCCAGGATAGCCAGGACTACATAGAGAAACCCTGACTCAAAAAAAAAAAAATTACTATAGCTAGGTTACATTATGGTTATTTTATGTTCTGCCATGTAGTTTGGGGAAAATTGTCATTGAGGCTTGAGTGTAGATTATGGTTTTAATTTTCCTTTATAATTTCTTTTTCTTGATTTATTATCAAAACTTCTTATAAAATTTGTGAAGATGAAAAACATATTTATATTATATTATACATGTATGTAGGATATTTATAAAACTAACAAGCTATGCACATTGAGCTGTTATTATCCTCTGGCAACTATAAGCCATTGTTGGATAAAATCAATTAAGAGAAAATAATACTTAACTTACTTTCCATTTGTGTCTTTTATCATAGATTTCACTTTATTATCTTTGTAATCTATTTTTTTTGTAGTAATATATTGTTTTAGTTTGGGTTTCCATTCCTGTGAACAAACACCACGATCAAGGGAACTCTTTTTTTTTTTTTTAAGATTTATTTATTTATTTTATATCTATGAGTACACTGTAGCTGTACAGATGGTTGTGAGCCTTGATGTGGTTGTTTAGGGCCTCTGCTCGCTCCGGTCAACCCTACTTGCTCAGCCCCTGCTCGCTCCAGCCCAAAGATTTATTTATTATTATAAATAAGTGCACTGTAACTGTCTTCAAACACACCAGAAGAAGGTGCCATATCTCATTACGGATGGTTGTGAGCCACCACGTGGTTGCTGGGATTTGAACTCAGCACCTTCGGAAGAGCAGTCAGTCCTCTTACCCACTGAGCCATCTCACCAGCCCCAAGGGGAACTCTTATAAAGGAAAATATTTAATTGGGGCTGGCTTACAGGTTCAGAGGTTCAGTCCATTATCATCATGGCAGGAGCATGGTAGTGTCTAGGCAGACTTGGTGCTAGAGGAGCCAAGAGTTCTACATCTTGATCCATCTTCTGCAGGCATTCAGCGGGGAGGGTCTCTTCTACACTGGGCAGAACATTTCTAGTTATTTCACTGAGGTTAATCTTAGAGATAGAAATATTTCACAGATTTTGTTCTTAACTTTAGCACTGCTTGTGTAGCATGAGAATACTTTACTCATTCCAGCCTTGTAGTCACTGGGTACACATAAACCAATGTGATGGGGATAATGTATATTTTACTTGCATCTTTAAAAGTTATTAGTGAGCTGGGCAGTGGTGGTGCACGCCTTTAATCTCAGCACTTGGGAGGCAGAGGCAGGTGGATTTTTGAGTTCAAGGCCAGCCTTGTCTATAGAGTGAGTTCCAGGACAGCCAGGTCTACACAGGGAAACCCTGTCTCAAAAAACAAAACAGAACAAAAAAAACCCAAAAAACAAAATGTTATTAGTGTGTATTGGCTATTTGTACCTTTTTCTTTTGTAAAATGATTCTTATTTTATATTGCATATATTTTTATATGCAAAGACACCAACAATTCCAAATGCATTAACTTTCATCTGTTTAGTTCTGCTGCTGTTCTCCTTTGTTGATTCTAGCACTGCATTTGTGCTTAGAAAAATGTCTCTTTATTATATAACTTTTCCATTGTTTAAGATTTGTTTGTTGTCTACGGCCATACCACCCTGCACGCACTCGATCTCGTCTGATCTCTGAAGCTAAGCAGGGTTGGGCCTGGGTAGTACTTGGATGGGAGACCACCTGGGAATACCAGGTACTGTAGGCTTTAAAAAATAATAAATAAATAATTTAATTAAAAAAAATTTGTTTGTTTTGAGACAAGGTCTTCTATGTAGCCATGGCTGGTCTAGAACTCACTTTGTAGACCAAAATTCACAGAAATCTATCTGCCTCTGCCTTCTGAGTATTGGGATTTTAGGTATGTTCCATGGCACCTCACTCTTTTTTTAATGTTTTATATAATTTTATTTCAGTTTTTAATGTTTAAAAACTAGGGATATTTTTTAAAAATGTTTAAACATTTTGATATTTGTTCCAGTATCATTTAGCTAAGAGTCTTTCCCTATTAGAAATGGTGCTTATATTAAATGATAAATTCTTACTTGAGTTGAATTCTAGGTTGTCTATTGTTTTATATATTATGTTAGTATCACCTAATTTAAGCTCTTATATACCTGTGACGTATGTTAACTGTCTCTTGGTTGGTTTTTCCCCTGACTTCGTGTATTTATTTGTCTAGATTTACTTTGTAGTCACTTTCCCAAAAAGTTCTAAATAACAACTGTTGGAAAATCAGTGTTAGATCCTTTAATTTATTTTTTTATTTTTGGTTTTTTTGAGACAGGGTTTCTCTGTGTAGCCCTGGCTGTCCTGGAACTCACTCTGTAGACCAGGCTGGCCTCGAACTCAGAAATCTGCCTGCCTCTGCCTCCCAAGTGCTGGGATTAAAGGCATGCGGCCATCACTGCCCAACCCCTTTAAAATGTTTTGGTTAGTTTTCCTGGCTTTGGGGGTTGGGGGTGGGGAATCATTTATCTTGCCTTTTATTTAATATTTAATATGAGTTGTTGTTTAAGATCCTCAACAGTATTCATTAAGAAATGATCACTGTCATAATATATACTCACATCTTAAGTAACTCACACTGGTTTTGTCTGTTTAACTTGGGTTTCCTAAGTGGACAGAAGTAACTCTTGTAAAGTTTCCTGCCACCAAGCCTGTCACCAAGTTTCCTGCTTCTTTCATAACTAACCACTTTGCATTTCCTGCTTATCATTTGTCTACAATAGAGTAATACAGTAATGAGCAAACATGCTTGCTGTAGATGGAGTAAGAACTTCAGGTGATACACTACCGTTGTACTTGTATAACTTGTATAAGGAAGGGACCATCCCTTGTAAAAAACAGCCTTTGTCTAACAGCATTGGTTGTGGAGATTTTCTGACCTCTAGTGGCTGCATCAGAAATGGTAGTTGAATTGAAGGGACTGAAAAGGTATAGGAATGCTAAGGGACATAAGATGTCCCCATGGAGCATATATATCTGAATGCGACTTTATTTGAGGTAACAGGCTCAAAGCTTGTGTTTTAAAGGATTACAAGGTGATGGAATATAAACCTATGACATTTCACTCTTAACATGACTTCATTGGTATTTGCATAATGGTTGGATGACATGAATAAACCACCCTTAATATTCTCAGATAAACCCTGAAATTGGCAGGAACTTAAATGACTTGGACGGTCACCTAAGAGACTGGTTTATGTTACAAGTTCTTCTTGTATACCTGTACCTTGGCACAGAAAAGGGATGCTCTGAGCTGCTTGTCTTCTGTTGGATATTGATTAGGCACGTGTATATCACTTATGTAGTTAGTCATGAGAGACATCACTGCCTGAAAACTACATACTGTTCCGCTCTTGAAACCGACTGCCCCACTTAACTGCAAGACTTCTGTTTAGAACAAGAGATCTGTCCATTCTCCACACTCAAGGAGGCTTTCATGTTGGAGACGTTGGCTTTCCGAGTGCTTCTTTCTCTAAGCATACTCTAAGCATTCTTTCTCTTTTTGCTGAGAAATTTATTGAAGAAGGGACCAGTTTAATGTTCCCATCCAAGACTCATACAAGTAGCCAAGAGTCTAAAGTAACCCAAACATAGAAAGCTAGGGTAGAAAGGAAATTTTATGTCCCTAGTTAATACTACCAGCAGTGTTTTTAACATGTAAACTATATCATACTTTCCAAGTAGATGTTCCAGTATACAGTTTTCACTATAATTAACCATGTATTCACCTTGTATGGGTAACTTTATCATGATGGAGTCTGTGATTTCATGTGTGTGCTCATATCCATTCATTGTATGTCCTTAAAGATTAAATGATGCAGAGAACAGAAAACCAGACTCTGCTAGAGTCCAGTATTTTTATTGCTTTAAACTTATAGTGCTATTTTAAAAAAAGATACTTCCCTCAGTTGGTGAAGCCAGTCTTTGTTGATAAAGTATATGTCACTTTAATGCAACTCTTTCAGAACATTTGTCTTTGTTTCCATGTGCTAAAAAATACTACGTTTTATTGAAATTTTCCTTTGGTCTGGGTACCACATTCTGTGTTTTATATACATAGTATTCTAGAGAACTTAATGATTTCAGTGTGTTTGAAGAATCTGTTAATATTTAACATCTAGGACTCTGATATAACTATTAGATTTTTAATTCCTTATTTCTTCTCAGGATTACTTATTGATGAGGAAATGATTTTTAGGAGTAAAACAATGGACAATCATCTACCGACTGTGGATAGTCTCTTGAGAAGACTAAAGCTCTATCTGGTGAAGGATCCGTTTTTAGATTTCAAGGCAGAGCTCTCGCGAGAGGATAATTTCACGTATGTAATCCCCGGTCCTATAAGTGCTTTGATACCAGAGAACATCCTGTGTACAGCCACAGGGTTAGATGCTGTTGGTAAGGGTCCCATGGCTTCTTCTCAACTTACAGGAGAGGCTTTGTGTGTTTAGATTGGCAATGCTTATTAAATGTTTTTAGTAAGTATTAATTAATCTTGTTTGATTTTTGATTTAAGGGAGTGTCTCTCTGATCAAGAACGTTTGGAACCTTTTGTAAGAGATTTCCATATGGCCGAGGAGACCTTTTGTAAGGAGAAACTAGTATGTTTCAATAGAATCATAATACTTGCTTTCAGTAATGTATTTATAGAAGTAAGGAAGCATACCTTTATAAGTTTTAGTAATTTACTTTAACTGTTTACAACTATCATATGAAAAAATTTTAATGCTAGGTTGAATATGTGTCAATTATGGAGTCAAATTTACTTCTCAATAATGAGTCTCAGCAATGGCTAAGGTTGAAGTTGGATCCTACCCAATTGTAGCCTGACTTATGGTCTAGTAGGCAGTCCAGGTACAGCGAATTTTCAAACCTCTTTTAGTAATTTTAATCACTGTACTTGGTATAGAAATTTAAGTAGTTAAAGTTTAAAAATTATAAGCTAAATCCTACTAGAATTCTAATTTAAATGCACATATAATGTTTTGTGGACAAGTGAAACATTTTATATACTGGGTTTTTCGTCAAGCTTTCAGAATGTATACATACAAGGCAGTCAAGGTGCTCCAAGGGTTTTTTTTTTACAGATAAAATGTGAACAGCTTGGTAAAGATATTAATTTGCTTTTTGAATTCTTGACTCCATCTGCTATCACCTCTCTTGTTAATTCTGAGTAGTGCAGTCTCACATGTTGAAGAATATTGTCTGTGAGGGTGAGAGAAAAATACAGCCCGTGGGGTGCCGCAGAGATGAGCTCTATTCTATCACATCAATTCAGTTTGTGCTACTTTTCTTTCTTTTTTTTTTTTTTTTTAAGATTTATTTATTTATTTATTTTATATGAGTACACTGTCGCTGTCTTCACACCAGAAGAGGGCATCAGATCCCATTACAGATGGTTGCAAGCCACCATATTGTTGCTGGGAATTTAACTCAGGACCTCTGGAAGAGCAGTCAGTGCTCTTAACCACTGAGCCATCTCTCCAGCCCCAGCTACTTTTCTATCTCTTATTTTCTGTGCTAATTCTTTTTAGTTTATATTTTCTAAATTTTATTTTATTAACTACAAGGAAGATACATACACATTTTTGGTGCCTTTGTTTCTTTTCTTTTTATTTATTATTTATTTATTTGAATATTTTATGTATTTTCATTTCAAATGTTATCCCCCCTTTCCCAGTTTCTCCTCTGGAGCCCCCCTATACCATCCCTCCTCCCCCTGCTTCTATGAGGGTTCTCTCCCTCCAAACCACCCACTCCCACCTCACCACCCTGGCATTCCTTACACTGGGGAATCAAGCCTTCACAGGACCAAAGGCCTTTCCTCCTATTGACGCCAGACAATGCCATCTTCTGCTACATATGGGACGGGAGCCATGGGTCCTACTATGTGTCCTCTGTGGTTGGTGGTTTAGTTCCTGGGAGCTCACAAACACATTTAGAGATACTGTATGTCACTAAAGTCATAGAAATTATAAAAAAGATTACTCAAGAAAGAGATTGCCTTTCTTGAAAAAAAAAAAAACCTATTTTTGATTCTGCCTAACTTCTATTTTTTGAAAGTCTATATAGCATTTGAGACAGAATATGACTTAAGTTTAAATTTTAGTGTGCCATTTAAGCAAACATACCATTTAGGAATTAAATGTATTTACTTAGAAATATTCTGTAAAAATTTTAAATGTTATATTATTTCAGCCACCAGTTTTTCCTTCTGGGTTTAAATCCTTGAAATCTACAAATCTCAAACAAGAAATTCTAATTCTACTACCATCAAAACTGAAGGACCCATTAAACTCGATACCGAAAATAATGGACTCTGTAGATGAAAGTGAACGTTTCAAAAGAGGTGAGAGTTCACTTAGAAATGTGTTATTTGTAAAAACTACTTGTGCTGGGCATGATGGTGCATTCCTTTAGTCCCAGCACTTGGGAGGCAGAGGCAAGCCAATCTCTGTGAGTTCAAGTCCAGCCTGGTCTACAAATCAAGTTCCAGGATAGCCAGGGCAGTTGTACAGAGAAATCCTGTCTCAAAAAATAACAAAACAAAACAAAAAACTGCTTGTTATTGAAGTTCTTATTTACTAAGATACTTTACTGAGATGTCCTGAGTTACCTGATGAAGTCCTAGGTCATTGCCATCAGAGTCTTGTCCCATTTCCACTTTTTTTCTGGTGTTGGATTTTGAGTCAAAGCTTTTGTGTGCTAGACAGGTATTCTAATGCTGAGTTACATTCCTGAGGTCCAACTTAGATTTGGTTATTCTGGAATTTAGTAAAATGTAACCATACAACATGTGATGTTCTTGTGGCTGGTCTCCTTCACTTACCATAATTTTTCAAACTTATTTATATCTATATCAGTGCTTCATTGATTTTTATAGCCAAATAATATCCCATTATAGAGATATTTTCTCACATTTAATTTACTCATGGTGCATCTGTTGACAGACATTTGAATTATTTATATGCTTTAGTGTTATAAATGCTAATTTTTTTTCTTTTGGTTTTTTGAGACAGGGTTTCTCTGTGTAGCCCTGGCTGTCCTGGAACTCACTCT
>NW_022196900.1:19959882-19971533 GCF_008632895.1 Mastomys coucha | reverse complement strand
GAAATCTGCCTGCCTCTGCCTCCCAAGTGCTGGGATTAAAGGTGTGTGCCACCACTGCCTGGCGCTAAATATTTATTTAGAAGTTTTTGTGTTACTATTCTTGATTTGATTTAACTTATTAATGGGTTTCGTCCTATGATTTTTCTACTTCCATAGTTTTTGTTGGTCCTCCTTCATCGGCTCCAATGCCCTGCCTTTCTCCTGCTAGTCCCCTTCCTTCCCTTTCCACTGTCATGTCACATGGTTCTCTTAACTTTTTTTTTTTAAAGATTTATTTATTATATGTAAATACACTGTAGTTGTCTTCAGACACCCCAGAAGAGGGCATCAGATCTCATTACGGATAGTTGTGAGCCACCATGTGGTTGCTGGGATTTGAACTCACGACTCACGACCTTCAGAAGAGTAGTCAGTGCTCTTAACCGCTGAGCCATCTCTCCAGCCCTGGTTCTCTTAACTTTTAAAAATCCCTTTCTCTAACTGTACTTTAATAATTCATTTTTAAATTTTTAAATTATATTTATGTGCAGAAAACTTAGTGTATATTTAACCCAGTTTAGTGATAGGTTTTAGCCTTTGCCTTTTCCAGCTTGGTATTGTGAGCCACTATCTTAGGACTCAGGACATTGCCTCTCCAGTGGCGGCAGATCTCGTCATATCTGTCATTAATTGGTCCTAATAACTTCCACCAGCTTAGCCAGAGCACCCTTGACTTCCGAGTTAGCCTGTGTGAAGGCAACAGTGGTGAATGTCTTTCTGTGGACCGGGTGCCCCAGCCTGGCCTTTCCCTTGATGATGCAGTAGGGCACCCCCATCTTTCGACACAGGGGAGGCAGGAAAACCACCAGCTCAATGGGGTCTACATCATGGGCAATCACCATCAGCTGAGCCTTCTTGTTCTCCACCAAGGTAATGACTGTTTTGATCCCTACTCAAAGGACAGGCAGTCTCTTAGAAGTTAGAACGTCCTCTTTGTCGGAAGCTTTCTTCTCAACCCAGATCATAAAGCCTTTGCTTCTCGTGCTTTATCTCTGAACATGTGAGCCAGCTTAAGCAGCTGGGTAGCTGTTTGCTGGTCCAGGATGTGGGTGAATTTGTTAATGCCAGGGGGTGCTTTGAGCAGCTTAGAGAGGATGGTACTTTACCCCTGAAGCCTGATGTTACCAGGGCCATTTTATAAAACGGGTGAGATCTCTTTGGAGCTGGAAGACCAGTCAGATGCCAAAATTCTTTGGCCTTTTCTCCAACTGGGTCCACTTTTTGGCTTCTCTTCAGTCTTTCCTTTGGGCATCCTGCTTGGCTAAAGGGGAGGAAAGAAAATTGGCTTCAGTTTTATATAACAGGACTTGGTCCATTTCAAGTTGACTTTTATGGTGAATGAGAAAGATGGGCCTTGTTTCATTCTTGTGTTTATGGATATCCAGATTTTCCAGCACCGATTTTAAAGAGGCTGGTATTTTTGTTTGTTTGTTTTTTTAATGTTTCTATGCTTTTGTCAAATAATGAGGTGGCTGTAGCTGTGTGGGTTTACTTCTCATCCCTCTCTGTCTCTTCTGCTGGATGACATGTCCCCATACATGCATTTCCTTTCCTCTCAGGATGTGTGTGAGGGCAGAGCTGCTGCACCCTGGGAGCTCCATGCTTAACTTCCTGAAGACCTGCCAGAATGGGTTCCTGAGTACTTGCAGTATTTTCAGGGTTCCGATTACTATCCTCCTCTTTAAAACTTGTTATCAGGCGTTTGAAATACCTGGCCTAGTATGTGTGAAATGGTAGCTCATGGTAGTGGGATTTGACTTCCCTGGGTAGCTTTTCATGCTTAGCGGCCATTTAGGTATTGTCTTTGGCTCCTTGGTTTGGATTACTTTGTCCACTTTTAATTTGGTTGTCTTCCTGTGTGTGTGACTCAGGGTGTTCCCACATTGTATCTTTTTAGTGAATGATGCTGTAGGGCACATGGATGTGTAGTTGTTGCTCTGAGATGCTGTTTGTGTTCATGTTGGATGGATATCCCAGCAGCAGGCTTGCCAGACTGCATATACTAGCTCTATTTTTGACTGTACTGATTCACACTTCTAGTCACAGTATATGTTTTTTGGATCATATATAAAATGAGGACATCACTCCAAGGTATGGCTGAGGAGAAGGTTTTTTTTTTGTTTTTTTTTTTTTTGTTTTCTTGGTTTTTTGAGACAGGGTTTCTCTGTATAGCCCTGGCTGTCCTGGAACTCACTCTGTAGACCAGGCTGGCCTCGAACTCAGAAATCCACCTGCCTCTGCCTCCCAAGTGCTGGGATTAAAGGCGTGCGCCACCACCGCCCGGTAGAGGAGAAGGTTTTTATTGTAGATTTGAAGGAGAGAACAGCCAGAGGCTCTAGAAGAGTCCAGAGTAGGAAAAGAAAGTAGTAGAATAAACATGGCCAGCAGACTGGACATGGCCATGAGGGGAGGAGGGGGTGGGGGAGAGTGAGAAAGAAAGTCAGGGGGAGGAGGAGAAGGAGGGAGAAGGAGAGAGAGGGAGATGGAGATACAGAGAAGAGGAGAGTGGACAAAGGCAGAGAGGACCAAGAGGCCAAAATGGGAGGTTATATAGGAATGAGAAACTGGGGGGGAAGGAAGCCCTTAAGTGGAGTTCAGAGTAGGGGGCAGGGTAAGAAGATCCAGAATGCCAGCAGGGACCTTGTAACAGGTACTCTTGATGCTCAGAGGGCATGGAGGCCAGCATGCATTCTCAGCATGCCTACGGGCACCACTGGTAGCCGTTTGTCCTGTTTCTTTTGGACCTGACAGACAGTTCATCAGTAGCATATGGAAACACAGCAGACTGTTATGGCTTTTTTTATCCTGAAAATTTATTAAATTTCTTTATTCCAGATTTTATTTTGTCAGAGTCTTGCATTTATGTGCAGTATCTGCAAGCAGACAAAATTTGACTACCTCCTTTCCAGTTTGGATGCCTTTTATTTCTCTTTATTGCTTCACTGTTCTCTTGGGACTTTTAGTGCTGTGGTGGACAGTAATGGTGAAAGCAGGCATCCTGCTCTTTTTTCTTGTCTTAAGAAACCTTCACATTTGAAGATCAGCTGTGTTTTCCTTCTGTGGCTTTTATTTAAATTCTTCTATATCCCACTAATGGTAGCTGATTTTTGTTTATTTCACAATAAGTTGTCAGCTTGGCTCAAAATTTATAAACTTAGCTGGGCAGTGGTGGTGCACGCCTTTAATCCTAGCACTTGGGAGGCAGAGGCAGGCAGATTTCTGAGCTCGAGGCCAGCCTGGTCTACAGAGTGAGTTCCAGGACAGCCAAGGCTACACAGAGAAACCCTGTCTTGAAAAACAAACATATAAAACTTTTTTTACCTCTATATCAGAAATAAGTTGAAATCTCTATTAAGTTTTTTTAGTCTTTTTAAAAAAGATTTATTTATTTTATGTATATGAGTACACTATTGCTTTCTTCAGACACACCAGAAAAAGCCATTGGATTCCCATTACAGAGGGTTGTGAGCCACCATTTGGTTGCTGGGAATTGAACTCAGGACCTCTGGAAGAGCAGTCAGTGCTCTTAACCGTTGAGCCATTTCTCCATCCCCAGTGGTTTTAGTCTTAAGAGTTCTTTATGGACACCACACTAAATGTGTAGTTCAGTAGTTAAAGATTTAGACAGCATATTTATAGAGAGTTTGGGCTTCTTTGCTCTCTCTTCTCTTGAATTCACTCTCCAACTGCTTTGTTAATTCTGGACTCTAGTAAAGATAAATTTGTCTAAAAAAAAGTTTGTGATGAAGACTCGTATTGTTATCCAGGTTCTAGTAACAAGCTGTAAATGGGAAAGGGCCTCAGGGCCAGATTCTAACAGTTCTCTGGGTGCTTTCTCCTTCTGACAATCTAAAAGCTCACCAACTGTAAGACTCATTGTCAACTTAATGAAAATATGTAGGGGAAAGAAGCCTTCGAAATATACATATTGATTCTAAGATAAATAATAATAATTTTATAAGCAAAATAGAAAAATCTGTGTTACACCCAAGGAACTAATGTGTATGTAAGAGTTGTTTGTAAGAGTCATGTGTTACAAAGGATGAAGTTAAAAATGAATAGTAAGTAATAATGCTGGGAGAAGGCCAGGTCAGTAAGGCGCTCAGCACAAGCAGGAAGACAGAGTTTGACCCTCAGCACTCACTGAAAGCCAAGCATGGGTGTGCATGCTTGATTCTAGTGCTGAGGGGATTGAGATGGGAGGATGCCTGAGGCTGGCTAGCCCATCTGCCTAAGTCAAGTCAGTGAGTTGGTGGTTCAGTGAGAGTCTGTGTCTGAAAAATAATGTGGAAAGTGACTGTGGAAGATCCCCAACATTAACCACTAGCTTCTACATACACATATGTGCAGGCACATGCACATATATATACAAAAACATGTACACAATAACAACAATAATAAAGTCATAGGCACAATATGCCAGGCAACTAGAAAAGGAAATAACCATTAACACAGACCAGTGTCAGTATGTGTGATTCGGTGGCAGAGTGCCCAGTACACCCAAGGCTTGGTTTTTATCTGCAGAGCTACAAGTAGAATTCCAGCTCAGTAAAGTTTAGCAAATCACCATTTATGGCTGGAAGATTAGGTTTTTCAAAGTGTTTGAATTCTTTCCCCATCCTTTTTGGTTTTTTTTTCTTTTCTTTTTGTTTTGTTTTTTTGTTTTTCGAGACAGGATTTCTCTGTGTAGCTCTGGCTGTCCTGGAACTCACTCTGTAGATCAGGCTGGCCTCGAACTCAGAAATCCACCCTCCTCTGCCTCCCAAGTGCTGGGATTAAAGGTGTGCGTCACCACTGCCTGATTCTTTCCCCATCTTAGCTTTCATTTTGCTGATTTTTGCATTTTTATATTTTTTGGTGGTTTTCATTGATAGATGAGGAGTGAAGGGAGTATGCACTAGAGAATAGGTATTACCTATTATGGCAACATTTTTTTTTTCAGAATACACATGACTTTAATGGTACTTTATTGATAGAGTTTCTTCCATTTCCTTTCAGATCTTACTTCCAAGCATGAATTTGATACTGAGGATATAAAATGCAACTCCACAGAGAACTTAACTCTTGCAAGCCTTTGTGAACCAGAGTACAGTGAGCCAGGTAGAGATTTTGCCTGTCATTGACTTCACAAGGATTACCTATGGGATGCAGAAGCACACTACATTTGAATTTATAGTCTACTGTGAATCAGTTTTGTGAACTCCATCCATATGATCCTCCTTGTCATCTTTCCCTTTTCTGCCCTTTTATATTTGCTCTATCAGAATCTTGTCAGCAACAAAGATGAGCATATACACAGCAGAGTCATATTTGAGAGGATGAGTGGAGAAAATAATGCTAAAATTAAAATGCAGATCTTGGGACTTGGGAGGTGGGTTAGTCAGTAAAGTGTTTGCCACTGAAGCATGAGTACCTAGGTGCCATCCCCAGGAGCCAACCTAGGTTCAGCAACAGATCCAGCACCAAAATACATGGCAGAGTAAGGGTGTGAGCCACCCTACATGGACTTCTGGCCTCCACCCTGGTGTGCGTACATATACCCACTTACCCACAGGTACTTACCCACAGGTAGTCTTAAATTGTAGCTGACTATTTTTCAGGCCCACTCTATTAATTTATAATTCTGACAAGAACATCTAGAGTCCTGACTCACTGAGGTAAAGAGTTACTCTTTCATTTCCCTAATATCACCAATATTTACTATGGAAATAAAATAGTGCTGTCTCCTAAATGCTGACAACATGAGCCTGCAAGATTAAAATTCTCCTTATACACCACGCTCTTAGGATTTATCTTACATAGCAAGCTCAGTAAAGTTCAGCCATCACAGTAGTTTTTAAAGTCACCATTGTCGCATTGAAATACAAAGTGATAAATTTGTAACTCTTTATATAGATGTAAATTTAGGACTGTCATTTTGTATCTCAAGAAATCTAAATTTCTTGTAGTGTGTGTGTGTGTGCACCCATATATGTGAGAAGCCAGAGGACAACCTCAGGCATTGTTCCTTGGGAGCCTTCCACTTTGTTATCTGAGACAGGATCTCTCCCTGGAACTTTGGGCTCATGGAGAAAGAATAGGCTGGGATTTCAAGGGCATGCCCTCAAGCCCAACTTTTTATATGGGCACTGGGATTGAACTAAGGTCCTGGTGCTTTACCAACTGAGCTATCTCCCTAGCCTAACCCCCAAATCTTACTGACATGTTTTCTCTTCTTACTGACATATTTTGTTGCCACATCAAAAGCTATATAAGCAGCACAAATTGAATTTGGTGACAAAAAAGGAGGAGGGGACACAAAGTTTGGGATGGGGTGTGGTTCTGGGAGGAATTGGGGAAAAGGGTTGATATGATATAAAACTATACTAAATTCTTTAAAAGGTAATACAAGTATTTTGTTGCAATAAATTTACCAAATCAAATAATTGTTTGCAAGAATTCTAAATCTTACCTTATATTATATAGTATTATATAACTTTAATTTCCATATATCTCAGGAGACCTAGAAATGCCACCAACTCATCTAAGTTTACCAAGGCAACATTCTTCAGTGAGTTCATTATATGCAAGATTTCAGACATTTCCATTTTCTGCTGCGTGTAAAATGTAAGTAAAGATTATATCTAGAACCTGACTTTAGGAAAAGCAGTTTTTAATGAAATATCTCCATTTAAAGGCAACTTCCAAGAAATTCTTATGAAAAAATATGAGACTATATAATGTGTATTATAAGCAGCTGGAGAAAGGATATGAATATATAGGTACACATCTGTGGTTTTTCATAGACTATTTATTGTTAGATAGTGATGCAAGAAATGCACATAAGGCTGACTTTACCTAGAAGGGAAGTAGGTAATATGGCAATATAATCTTTTAGAGTAACTTAGAATTTTGAATGTGATATTACTATATTAGGATTAATGTTGCTTATTAAAAATAAATAAATTGAAAGTTGTAAAGTCCTGACACAGAAGTAAAATGATTAGAAAATTGCCTCTGAACAGTTGCCAATGGCACTCACCCATGTAAGGCACCCTGTGTGGATTAGTTCCATAACAAATACCACAGACTGGATGGCATGAACAAATAAAGTCTTATCTTCTCATAGTCCCAGAAGCTACTGAGAAAAGTGTTTGCTGCATTGGTTTTGGTTGTGTAGGATTAAAAAGAACTCTAATGACTTCCTTTACTTAATTATCTCTTTATTAAAAGATCTTATCTCCAAACACAGTCATTGTCTGATATTCTGAAATTAAGGTTTCAAGATATGAATTTGGAAAGTCACAGAGCACCCAAGAATAAGTGGTTTAAAGCTCTGCATTAAAGTCACCAGACTCTATCACTCACTCTTAATTGCTCTGTGCCTAAGTCTCTTTCTCTGTAATGCTAGGTGTCTACTTCAAAGACTGTTTATAGGGGCTTGAAAACCATGATACATCTGTGGGCAGGAGTAGGTAAGGGTTCCAGAATAGTGTGCTCATCAGCTTATTTCCTAGAGGAGCACCAGGAAATCCTAATCCATTTCTATCAGAGCATGTTTTTTGACCTTGCTTACCTTTGTAATTATTGCCTCAGTATTGAGAATACCAGATATATAGAAGTAGGGTTGATCCATAAATCTGTTCAATACCCATTGTTATTGCAATTGTCTGTGGTCTTAGAATTGATACTACAAGACATTTAAATCATCATATTCTAGTTGGACCAAGAGTTATATATCTCTTGTTTTGTTTTGTTTGAGACAAAATTTCTCTATGTAGACTGTCTTAGTTAGGGTTTTACTGCTGTGAACAGACACCATGACCAAGGCAAGTCTTATAAAGGACACCATTTAATTGGGGTTGACTTACCCGTTCAGAGGATCAGTCCATTATCATCAAGGTGGGAATATGGCAGCATCTAGGCAGAAATGGTGCAGGCAGAGCTGAGAATTCTATCTGTTTACCTAAAGGCTGCTAGTGGAAGACTAGCTTCCAGGCAGCTAGGATAAGGGTCTTAAAGCCCATATCCACAGGGACGCACTTACTCCAACAGGACCATACCTTCTAATAGTACCACTCCCTGAGCCAGGTATATACAAACCATCACATAGACCAGGCTGACCTCAAACTTAGAGAGCCACCTGCCTCTGTCTCCCAAGTGCTGGGATTAAAGGCCAAAATGGCCTACCTTAGTAGGCCAGCATGCATGACTGCTAACAGAGTCTGAGATGTCTTTAGGTGCTGTCTTTTTTTTTTTTTTTTTTTTTTTTTTTTTTTTTTTTTTTTTTTTTGGTTTTTTCGAGACAGGGTTTCTCTGTGTAGCTCTGGCTGTCCTGGAACTCGCTCTGTAGACCAGGCTGGCCTCGAACTCAGAAACCACCTGCCTCTGCCTCCCAAGTGCTGGAATTAAAGGCGTGCGCCACCACCGCCCGGCTAGGTGCTGTCTTTTATTATATGGCATACATATATGTGGTGTTTTCCAAGATAAATTAGTCTATTATCTTGGAATAAAGCCACTCAATTTTGCTTCTTATTCAAGTCACAAAGAATAGGAATTAGTCTTCATTTCCACATAAACTGGAACTTATTATGTCCTAAATAACACAACCTCCAGGAGAATTACAAGTAAGCCTGCAAGGTCCTTATGAGCGATTCCTAGGCTGCTCTTGCTGAGCAAGCTGCTGTAGGATAGCTGCAGGGAGCTGCACCCTGAACTCATCACAGGTTCTGTACACCTCTTTAATGTCTGTCTGGTGTCTAAATGAGACACAGAGGAGCCAGCATTGAGTACACTAAGTATATCTTCATATTCTGTTTCAGAATTATTTGCATTTGTGGTGCAGTTTTATGCTATGTAAAACTCAACCATGAGCTTGGCATGTGTGTAGCATGGATGAGCTCTGGAAAAGCATGGCATTAGCATGCAATCACATGTGCTTCAATACTTCAGTCCCTCTGCTAAAGAGGAAGGTTTGTATTTGCAGGACACGGTTAGTCTTTATTAGGCCCATTCACTCTCTTATTTACTCTGTATATCCTAATCTGTCTGAGGAGGCAGGTTGGCAATCAGAAACAGAAGTCAATATACATTTGCATAATCTTAAATTTCAGTTAGCATTCAAATATTAACCATAACAACTCTTTTTAATTTTTTAGTTTTGTTTTATGTGCATTGGTGTTTTTGTTTTTGTTTTTGTTTTTTTGCTTGCATGTATGTGTGAGGGTGTGGATTTATAGACAGTTGTGAGCCACCATGTGTGTGCTAGGAATTGAACCTGGGTCCTCTGGAAGAGCTGTCAGTGCTCCAAACCACTAAACCATCTCTCCATCCCCTATAGTAACTCTTTAATCTATTTTCTATTTATTATTGTAACTCAAATAGCTAATGAGAATTTATGAAACAAGGCTTCTTGTCTGATGCCTTATGGTTTGGCAGTTAGAATAAAATGGTTTTTAAAGCAGTTAGTTGATCTAGAATCATTCATTCAAAACAACTGAAAGGTACACATCACATCAAGAGATAAGTTACTTCCATCTAGCTTCCATGACTAAAACCTTTAAAATTCCTATTTAAAAAACATTTTAAGTCTAAGTATTGAGATTATTGCTCTAATCCCAGCATTTGGCAATCTGAGCAGTAAAGTCATGAATTTCAGACCAACCTGGGCTATATGGGTTACCTGTGTGTTTTTTTTTTAACTGTACCTTAATTATTAAAGCTAAGAAAATATTACGATTTTTTTTTTGTTGGGGTGAAGGAAGAAAAGGGCTTATTTAACTCACAGTTTCATATAACAGATCATCATCAAAAGTAGTGAGGGCAGGAACTGGAGTCAGGAGCTAATGCAGAGGCCATGAAGAGGTGCTGCTTATTGGCTTACTCATATCTTGCTCAGCCAGCTTTCTTATAGAACCCAGGACCACCAGCCCAGGCCCATCCATAATGGGCTGGGCCCTTCCCCATCAATCACTAATTTTAAAAGTGCCCTACAGGCTCGTATGTATCATGGAGGCAGTTTCTTAACTGGGGTTCTCTTCTTTCAGATACCTTTCGTTTGTGTCAAGTTGACATGAAAGTAACTAGCCAGCACACCTTTGTGAGAACTTTAGCTTGTCTTGTTGCTCTGCTGCAAGTAACTAAAGAGTTAAGAACTCTCCCCATACCTGTGTGCAAAGTGAGTCTTTTGCAAAAACCCAGAAGGCCAAAACCTATTTAGAACTCCGTGTGCTGAGTAGTATGGCCTGCAGCAAAGCAGCTTTACCCAGAAGGCAAGGTATTCTCATCCAACCTCATGTGCCTTTTTGTAAGCCCTCGGCCAAAGGCCATGTGTAGAAACTGTGTTGATGGGAACACAGCAAACCCCAGAGCATCATGGGAGATGGGGTGACTACCTGCTGTGACTTTTAACGAAGGCACAGGCAGTGAGTGGGCTGTGGGCTGATCAACTCTCTAGCACCTAATAGGGCAAAGGCATAGAGAGTGAATCTTGGTGGTTTTACTTGATTTGCAGGCTATTTTCGGCCTTCTACACCTTGCTAATCTCAGCTATGGGTGCTGCCAGGGATGTTTCCAGAGAACAGTAGCTGAATGGGAGGAAGGCCCACCCTGAATGTAGTACCACCGATAGGCTTGGGACCCTGACACAGTAGAGAGAAGAGGAGAGATCAAACGAGCACCAGCATTCCCTGCTTCTGCTTTCTACTCAGCCATGAAGTACACAGCTGTTTTCTGCTCAATGCTTCTATCACCATGATATGTATCCAAGCTCATGGGGCTAAGCTCATGGGCTGAACCCTAGGAAACCAAGAACTAAATTAAATTTGTTTGCCCTTAATTTATTTCTATCAATCATTTGGTTACAGTGATGGAAAATTAACTAGTATAGAAAGTATTCTACCCACTGTCAACTTCACACCAGACACATCGTTTTAAACACAACATCCCGGAATTCCTTGTCGCCAAAGGCTCTTGTCCAAATGTATTCAGTCTGTCTCTTTAAGTGCTAAGGCTGAAAATTTTTACGTGGTTTGAAAGTCCAAATTCAGATTCTCAATGGAGACTCAAGGCAATCTCTTACATGAACCTCTGTAAAATTAAAAAGAGAATTATATACTGCCAATATACAACAGGAGTAGATATCCCATTCTGAGAGGATGAGGGAGGAGAAAGGAAAGATGAAACAAAGTCAAGCCCAAACCTATCAGGGCAAACACTAAGTCCTGCAGTTTCATGCCCAGCCTCTGAAGCATTTAATGTTCTGGTGTCTGTCCAAAGTACTCAAACACTGCAGCCTGTGTCACCTTGCCATTTCCAACTCACATGACCTCTCTTTTTATTTTTTTAAAGATGTATTTATTTTATTTTATGTATATGAATACGCTGTAGCTGTGCTACACAGATGGTTGTGAGCCTTTATGTGGTTTCTGGGAATTGAATTTAAGGACCTTTGCTCATTCTGGTTGGCCTACTCACTCCAGTCAGGCCCCACTCTCTCTGCCCCATTTACTCTGACCCTATTTGCTCTGGCCCAAAGATTTATTTATTATTATAAACAAGTATACTGGCCAGGCAGTGGTGGTGTACACCTTTAATCCCAGCACTTGGGAGGCAGAGGCAGGTGGATTTCTGAG
>NW_022196900.1:19954793-19959845 GCF_008632895.1 Mastomys coucha | reverse complement strand
GTTTGAGGCCAGCCTGGTCTACAGAGTGGGTTCCAGAACAGCCAGGGCTACACAGAGAAACCCTGTCTTGGAAAAACCAAAACAAATAAATAAGTACACTGTAGCTGTCTTCAGACACACCAGAAGAGGGTGTCAGATCCCATTACAGATGGTTGTGAGCCACCATGTGGCTGCTGGGATTTGAACTCAGGACCTTTTGAAGAGTAGTCAGTGCTCTTAACCGCTGAGCCATCTTTCCAGCCCGACCCCTCGCTTTTTAAATTATAGTTTTTATTGCTGTGATAAAACACTGTGGCCAAAAATAACCTGGGAAAGAAAGGGTTTATTTTGCTTACACTTTCGCATGACAGTCTATTATGGAAGGCAGTCAGGACAGGAACTCAAGCAGGGTAGGAACCAGGAGGCAGGAGCTGATACAGGGACCATATTGGGGTGCTGCTTACTGGCTTGCTTCTTATGGCTTCCTCAGCCTGCTTTCAAATAGAACTCAGGACCACCAGCCCAGGGATGATGCCACCCACAATAGGCTGCCCTCCACCCCCATCAATCATTAATTTTAAAATGCCCTACAGTCTTGCCTAAAGCCCCATCTTAAGAAGACATTTTCTTAATTGGGGTTCCCTATTCTCTGATGTCTTTAATTTGTGTCAAGTTAACAAGAAAATAGCTCTCTCTTGGGTTTGCCCCTCTCATTGCCTCTAAGATTCCTTAGTAGATGTTCCACATGACTGGCAACTCCAGCATCCCAAGGTTTTCCCCACAGCCTCACCTTCACTAATCGAATTCTTCCCTAATCGTGTGCTCAGAAGCTCCATGGTGGAAATCCAACCCTGTGTGTTACACATTACCTGGCCTTCCAGAGATTCCTTTAAAAATGTGGGTTGAAGTCTGCATGAAACCATAACTCATCTATTCTGTATGCCTGGAGATCCAGCATCATGTGAAGATGCCAGTGTCTGGTGCCAGTTAAAGCGTCATTGGGCCTCCTCACACCATGGCTATAGCTGTGTCTGGATAACTAGGAACTTGAACTATTGAAACCATTTCCCTTATGGCCCTGTGGGAGCAAGGTGCCCCATCATTCACTTCTCAGAGGAAAGTCTGTCAGACGAGTTTTACCCCGTAGAGCCTGTCATGTGGATCCAGTTTCCTGAGATGCCCACAGATATCTTTCTTATGGGAATGGTGTGAAGTGCTTAGCTTCTCTATTGGTGCTGATCCTTTTAACAGCCCCATCCTCATTATCTGGAAGTTTAAACAAACCCTTTTCTAGCTAAATTACATGTTTTTCCCATCCTTCCACTCTGCTTTTTAATCCCAAATTTCACTGTAAACCTGGTTACAAGTAGCCACTAGTAATCAACCATTGTCACGGCTACAACCAAATATCTGACTGAAACAGCTTAGGTGAGGAAGGATTTACCTTGTTAGGTTTTAAGGGTTTATTTAGTCCATACTTGCTTGGCCCGTGGCTTGGACAGTCCATCATTATAGAGGTAGGAGCATATGGCCAGGTAATGTGTAACACACAGGGTTGGATTTCCTCCATGGAGCTTCTGAGCACACGATTAGGGAAGAATTCGATTAGTGAAGGTGAGGCTGTGGGGAAAACCTTGGGATGCTGGAATTGCCAGTCATGTGGAGCATGACAGCTGTTCACTCCATGGTTGTCAAAGAAGCAGAGACAGGGAAGCTCACATTCATTTCTTTCTTATTCTCTCCTTTTGACCTTTCTTTAGATCCCAGCAATGAGATAGTGCCACCCATACAGCCCTCAGTTGATGGAAGTGCCCTCACTGATATACCCTGGCTGATACACGCACACTGTATCTCGCTAATCTTTTAGGTGATTCTGCATCCAATCACATTAATGATAAAGATTGAATATCAATTTTTATGCAAATAGGATTGAGAAATTTATTAATACCAAATCTTTTTTTTAATTTCAGCTTTTCAAGGTTTCTCTGTGTAGCCTGGCTCTCTTGGAACTCACTCTGTAGACCAGGCAGACCTTGAACTAGGAGATCTGCCTGCCTCTGCCTCCTGAGTGCTGGGATTAAAGATTTTGCTCATGCCAAGTCTTTAAGAGAAGGAAAAGGTCTTCAAATTTTGATTTATTCAATTCTATTTCAGGTTATACATTTACAAAATAAAGTTTATTTTTACTTGCATTTTACTTGCATTTACATGTAAAAAATTTGGAAAAGTACTTTTCTTAAAAATTGGTTATACAAAATAGCCAATACTATTAATGAATTAAACTTTGATTCTTTTTTTACAGTAGTTTGCTTAGCGCTGGAGAATCAGCTAATAAATATTGTATGCTGTGGCAACTGGGAGGCTGCAGGAACTCTTGGGTCTCGTTCTTGCTTACAGGTACAGAATTCTTGCTACTGAATGGCAAATAGAACAAAAAGAGTACAGATATGACCATTCCATAACATGGAATGTGTAACATCACACCAAGTCTAGCTGTCTTTAGAAGCTCATTGTATAAACAATGTCTTGCTCTTGCTGATTTTCTCATAGTTCTCATGAAAGAGAAAAGAGACAGATGATCTAACAATATACTTATTAATGTATATATGTAATAATTTGTATTTCTTATTCTGTTCTAAACAGCTAATGTGAAAAGTAATGCTAAGGTTTTCCATTTTTCAAGCTTTCCAAGAAGGATGGCTTAAAGCCTTTAACAAAATCCATTTTTAATTTAATAAAATAATTTGAGTTGAATAAACCCCTCCAAGACGCTCTTTTATACAATGAGAATAATAATGATGATGTGTATTTTCTAAAAAGTGTATCTATACAAAGACACATACAAGCCCGGTGGTGGTAGTACATGCCTTTAATCCCAGAACTTGGGAGGAAGAGGCAGGCAGATCTCTGTGATTTTTGAGGCCAGCCTGGTCTTCAGAGCAAGTTCCAGGACAGCTAGCTATGATCTTGAGCTATTAATCCTCCTGCCCCCAGGCACAGATACTCATTTTCTTGTCTGTGATAATGAATCGGTGATTAAATATTTTCTTCTAAATATACTTAGTTCTTTGCTTACTAAGTCATAAGTCAATAAAACTACTAAAATAATATCTACCTCATAGGATTATTCCATGGACTACTTAGAAATGATACACAGAAAATATTTAGTACAATGTTATGCTTTTGGTAATTGCTAATATTAATACTGACACTTATGTTTTAGTTATTATTAGTGTTGTAAGTAAAAGCATCATTCCAAAGTTGTGATTTCAGATTTTGTTTTGTTTTGTTTTTTGAGACAGGGTTTCTCTGTATAGCCCTGGCTGTCCTAGAACTCACTCTGTAGACCAGACTGGCCTCGAACTCAGAAATCCACCTGCCTCTGCCTCCCAAGTGCTAGGATTAAAGGCGTTCGCCACCACTGCCCTGCTTAATTTCAGAATTTATAATATTAATTTTGGGTGGAAGCTTATAAGGCAGACAGTAATGTTGAGTAATTATGCTACTCCGTTTCTTTTGTATGTAGGCTACAAGTGCTGACACAATAATGTTTATACTGCGATGCCTAAGATGACCTCACCCTAAAATCTGGACAAGTATCTTATTTAGGCTTGCTATAATGAGTTAGAATTCATAATTTAATAAGTCTTCTGCTCTTCCAAATCTTATTAAGTATATTAGTTTAGTAATATTTAAATAATCAAAATGCAATTTATTTTTTTAAAGAAGTAATTGTTTATTTTATGTATACACTGTGTCTTCAGACTCACCAGAAGAGGGCATCGGATCCCATTACAGATGGTTGTGAGCTACTAAGTGGCTGCTGGGATTTGAACTGAGGACCTCTGGAAGAGCAGTCATTGCTTTTAATCACCGAGCCATCTCTCCAGCCCTGCAATTTCTTTTACTACTAAATTTGGAAGGATTTTTAACTTCTTGATAGTCCCAAAGATTGAATAAATTCTCTGAGGGCTGGGGAAATACTTTAGTTGATAGAGCTTGGTTCAGTCCCCAGCACTGCATGAACTAGGTATGTTGCCACACACCTGGAGATACCAGAGCTCTGGAGGTGGAGGCAGAGGGTCAGTGCTCAGCCATTCTCAACCATACTGAAAGTTCAGGACCATCTGTGCTATAGGAAACCGTGCCTCAAAGGAAAAAAAGAGAGAGAGAAGAAGAAAAAAATTATTTGTGTGATTTCTACTATTAAACTGTTAAACTAATGTGGATTTGTACAATTATTAAGACTGAGAACAATAAACCAGATATCACTTGGAATTTCACCATTTCCTACTGTGTGAAATACATTCCATTGAGAAAGTCCAATATGAGTCTGTTTATTGTTTTTCATTAATTTTTCCTATGTTTGTTTGTTTTCAAGTTCCAAGATTTCAAGAACCCAACAGTCAGTATTCACTTGCAGATATGAGAAACATCTTTTCTATCAAAGGAGACAGCCTTGTGATTGACCCTGCAAAAGCAAAGGGATGGAGACAAGCAAGACTAAATCCAGTGATGGCAGAAACGTTGGAGCATCTGAAGGCCTATTTGTGTCATAATGGTCTGTCTTCTCAGGAGACTAAGCTGGAGATCTTTCTGCCTACCAAAGTACTTCAGCTGGAGTGTAAGTGTAGGATAGGTGAACTTGTGTGACCACTCATGAGATGTCCACTACTCAGTGATTAGGAAACTGGTAACTAAGGCTTAGCATTCCCAGTTTGCCTCTGTTCTGCGAGCTTATGACTTTAGGCCTTCCTGGACTCTACTTTCTTCTTAGAAAAATATGGCAGCTTCATTAGCTAACCTTAAAATCCTATTCTGCCTAAAATTTTATACTTTAAAATTTTCTAGCCATTTCAATAATAAATACATGTGCATACTTTCAAAAATTAGTTTTTATAATAAGTAGTAAGTTTTCATTGTAAAGGATTTAAGAAGTATAGTTTGAGAAATGCAGTTTGCTATAGAAACTAAGTAAAAGTGAGCTTTAGATGTTTCCTAAATATTACCTAAACATTTTAAAAGTGAGCTTTAGGTATTTTCATCATTTGGAAACTGGCCTAAGGAGATAAG
>NW_022196900.1:19946608-19954171 GCF_008632895.1 Mastomys coucha | reverse complement strand
AGTTTTCAAATATCATACATATCTAAGACTGTCTGAAGTATCAGAAGCAACAAATTTGAGGTTAAAAGAAACCATTTTTACTCCACTAGAATTATTACAGTAGTTTGTGAAGTTTAAGAATAACTAGCCAGGCAGTGGTGGTGAATGCCTTTAACCCCAGCACACAGGAGGCAGAGGCAGGTGGATCTGTATGAGTTTGAGGCCAGTCTGGTCTACAGAGCAAGTTCCAGGACAGCCAGGGCTACACAGAGAAACCCCATCTCAAAACAACAAAAAGAAGCAATAACTATTTATAGACCCCATAGCCAAGTTGTCAGAGGAGGGGTGTCTAGAAAAATAAATACAGATGAGAATAGTCATCAAAGTAAAATAATTACCAGTTTCTAATTATTTGAGAACCAGATTATCTCCAAAAAATCTTCAGGATTAGCAAATTGTCAACACTGAAGAAGCCCTGTTCAGCCTCTGTATTCTTTTCTTGACTTTCGAAATGTTGCAGATTCTTTCTTAACAATGCTTAAAATGTGGAAGACTTTAATACTCATCTATGTGCTGCTTCTTGTTGGTATTCCACAGACTGACCTCACATTCTCGTATGGCAATAACTAGCTGGGACTCTCATTAGTTCCCACTTCAAACAGATCCTACACTCAAAGCTTACTCAGGACTTAATGCTCACAGGCCAAGGACAGGGGTTAGCTGTTCTTAAGCATTACTCTCATGCTTGTCTCTTAAATGTGGTATAGTGAGGGAAAAGAAAAATGTTTCTTGTTTCAGTCTTTCTAAGAAAAGCAAAGATGGGGCTGGTGAGATGAGTCAGTGGATAAGAGCACTGACTGCTCTTCCGAAGGTCCTGAGTTTGGATCCCAACAACCACATGGTGGCTCACAACCATCCATGATGAGATCTGATGCCCTCTTCTGGTGCGTCTGAAGATAGCTACAGTGTATTACGCCAGAGTGAACGGGGCTGGAGCAAGCGGGGCCGGAGCAAGTGGGGCTGGAGCCAGTGGGGCCAGAGCAAGCAGAGGTCCTGAGTTCAATTCCCAGCAGCCACATGATGGCTCATGGCCATCTGTACAACTACAGTATGTACTCATAAGATAAATAAATCTTAAAAAAAAAAAAAGCAAAGACAAAGACAAGGGGGCTGAGGACATAGCTCATTTGAACAGTATTTGCCTGGATTCCACGAAGGCCTGAAGTAGATCTCCAGACCTCATAAAACTGGGGATGCTGACTCATTCTTATGATCATAGTCCTTGGGAAGTAGAGGCAGGTGGATCAAAAGTTTAAGACTATCCTCAATTATATAGCAAATTTGAGGCTACCTTGGGCTATATGAAACTCTGTCTCAAACAACCATAAAACCCTCATAGACCAAATTTTGAAGGAAGAATACACATTTTTTCTTTTTAAAGATTATTGTTAAATAATAGCCACATCATGTGGTTAGAATATCTAGATGCTCTTATAGCCATTTTTTTTTCAAATCAACCTTATGACATATAATTTATGTACAGTCAACTGTACCCATTCCCCCCCCCCCCCAATGCAGCTGCAGGGAAGCTCTCAGGGGTGTTAGATGGTTGGGGAGGAATGCCAACATCTCTCTAAGTAACCCTTACCTAGGCTCTGTAAAGAAGCCCAAGAAATGTATTGACTGCCTCGACTGAACTACAGTATAGACATGCCACTGTTGGGAGCTCAGGAGGAGGGGTAGACATTGCTTTATGTGTCCTTCAGGGGTGGCGGGGATAATGTTAGCTATAACTGTATAGCTGGATGCATCATGACAAATGTATAGACTTAACATGACCACCACAGCTAAGAGGATATTTCCATCACAGGAAGTTCTCTTTCAGCCATCTCTCTCTACATTACTTCTTTCTTCAGCTTTTCCCTCCATCCTTACCAAGACCTGAGGTTAGTTTCCCCCCTGTTCATTTACAGAGTGATGGAGCATGGACACTCACCACAGCATTGATGAGAGTCATCCATGCTATGCGTAACACTAATTCATTTATTTTACTGATAAATTTTTGTTTGTTTGTTTTATGTACTTAACCAGAGTGTGATTATCTTCCCAGGATTTATTCTCCAATTTTTTTTTATTTTTTTTTTTTTGTATCATGAGCAAAACTTCTTTTTTGTTTGTTTGGGTTTTTTTTTTTTTTTTTTGAGACAGGGTTTTTCTGTATAGCCCTGGCTGTCCTGGAACTCACTCTGTAGACCAGGCTGGCCTCGAACTCAGAAATCCGCCTGCCTCTGCCTCCCAAGTGCTGGGATTAAAGGTGTGCGCCACCACCACCCAGCTTGTGAGCAAAACTTCTATGAGTGTTTTTGTGCAAGTCTTCTTTTGGACATGGTATTATTGTTCTTGAGAGAATATACAGAAGTAAAATTGTTTATTGTTAGTATAGCTGTTTCCAGTGTATATTGATTTTATAAGAATTATTAAATTGTTTTCCAAAATTCATCATTTTATAGACCCACAGCAATGTGTGAATTTCAGTTACTCTGTCCTTGTCAACATGGTAACAGCTATTCTATGATCAGGTGCAATGCCCAGTATGGCTTTATTCTACATTTCCCCAGTGCCTAATAGTCTTGAGTATCTTTACATACTTTGTGACCAGATTTATTGTAATAGAATTTACCATGTAAATTAAATTAAATTACACACATGATTTCAGAATACTTATTAACCCCTTTGCTCAAATCCCATAGCAGTTGCTCTCTGTTTTGCCCAGCTGTAGAATAACTAATTTGTACTCTGACTCTATGAAGTTGCCTCTCTTAAATATTCTTTATAAATGAAAACTGTCAAATATTGGTCTGTTCATCTATATTGTAGGGTGTGTATGTGTGTGTATGTGTGATGTTCAAATCTTTTGCCAACTTTTTAATTAGGTTTCTTTTAAAATATTATAAGAATGTTTAAATATATTTTATATTTAGCCCTTCCTCCAAGGCTCATTATAACTTATTAGCAATAGCACTTTACTGGAATTCCTTCATCACCTGGCAACTGAAATTCTAGTATTAAGAAAAAGAGATGGGGGACTGGAGAGATTGCTCAGTGGTTAAGAGCACTGGCTGCTCTTCCAGAGAATCTGGGTTCAATTCCCACCACCCATATGTCTGCTCAAAACTGTCTGTAACTCTAGTTGCAAAGGGTCTAACATCCTCACACAGACATATTTACAGGCAAAACACCAATGCACATGAAATAAAAATAAACAATTTTAAAAAAGAAAATGTATATTATTGATTTTAAACAAAAAAGAAGCCTCAAATATCTTGTGTTCAGACATTTCTCCTTACAAAGAGGCCTGGGAAGGCTAAATAAATGTTGCCTCAAACCAGGCAAGATAAAACATAAATCACTGCATAAAAATCTCTAACAAGTCTGTCTGCTTTGTGAACCAACTGAGCCATGAAAGTCTCATTTGAGAAGGCCCAGCGGATCCATTCTATATTTTTATATCTGTTATCAGAAGCAGTTCATTTGGATATCAAATAGACTGATAGACAGGACAAGCAGGGGACCACCACTGCCTTCAGGCAGCCCAAAGCCAGGACGGCCTCCCAGTGCTGGCACTGATATTGGGGCTAGTCAGTGCTATCTATTTCTCTTCCGTCCTCTGCCAGCTACACAGCATCATGACTGCTAGAAAAGGAACTTCATTAAGTTAATCAAAACTAAATAACATTTCTTATATTTTTTCCATACCCTTGTAGTATACATAAAAAGCAAACCTTGAAAGTTTTAATCATGTTATTACATTTTTCTTTACTTCTTTATTTTCTATGCCTCATATTTCTGTCTTTATTTCCTCTCTGCCCACCCTCTCACCCTCCTCATCTCTCTTTAATCTGGGGATTGAATTTACACTAGAACATAAAGCAGTATATTTAAGCATTCTATCACTGAACATCATCCACAGCCCAGAAAACTTTCTCATTAAGGAGATGAGAACATCATTCATGGTACAGGAGACCTTTTGTAATTTTGTACAAAATGTAAACTATTAAACTTTCATATGCTATAAATAAGCTTACTTGAGACATACTGAAGGATGAAACAGCAAATTCAGTTGAACTAGATTTCAAAGTCATTGCAGAATTATCTTTGTGATGTGTGTGCATAAATTATGAGTCAACTATTATAAAATGTCTTTTAGATAAAATAATCTAAACAAAATTAAAAATAAAAAACAAAAAACAAAAAAATTAAAAAAAAAAAAAGAAAAAAGACAGAGAAAGATAGCCAGGTGGTGGTAGTGCACACCTTTAATCCCAGCACTCAGGAGGCAGAGGCAGGTGGATCTTTGAGTTCAAGATCAGCCTGGTCTACAGAATAAGTGCCAGGACAGCCAGGGCTACACAGTAAAGCCCTAGCTCAGGAGTAGTGGGGGTAAGGGGAGAGATGGTTGACAGGTGGTGGTCATGCATGCCTTTAATCCCAGCACTTAGGAGGCAGGGACAGCCTGATCTTGGAAGGCAGAAGCCAGTCTGGTCTAAAAAAGAATTCTAGGACTGTTACATACATAGAGAAAACCTGTCTCAAAAAATAAAACAACAACAACAAAAAAAAAAAAAAACAAGAGAGAGGAGAGAGGGGGGAGGGAGAGAGGGAGAGGGGGAGAGAGAGAGAGAGATAAGGAAGCAAGAAAGGAAGAAAAGAAATGGTAAGCATTTTTTTAGGCTTATTTTATTTAGAAGCAAAAATGGATTTTCCAAATAGTAAACAAACTATCCCTAAAGATCAAATTATGTTAAGAGGAAATTACAACTAAAGGTACTCATTTAGGCACAGAAGTCATTTTGGAACCTTATTTTCTTATTTCCAGCCTGGCTAGAACGTAAGAGTCGTCCCTCACCCATTCTGCCAATCAGTGAGAAATCTGCAGATGATTACCATTTACATCCACAGAAGAGACCCATACCCTCTTCAGAAAAGGAAGTGCCATGCCTTTGTTTGTCTGGTGAAAGTGTCTCTGTTAAAAAATTAAAAATAGAAGCAAATCCAAACAATGACCAAGAACCAGCTGCTAGAATAATGCAGGAGACTGAGACCAGCTGTGATGGAGTTGGTGATCCTGTGCCCTCTCCTGAATCAGCTTCCTCTTCGCAGATCAAGGCATCTTATGATAAAAAACAAGATGATTTGGACCTTTTGAGTGAATTTATTATTCTGAGAAGTAAACACCAGACTTTCCCTTCAGAAGTTGACGTCAAAAGCCATGACCATGACCAAAACAATGGTGGGTAACTGAGTAAGATTCTGGCATAGGATGAAGCCTCTAGGACTGGCACTGTCTATTACACAATGCCATTGATACTTATTATAGAGATAGGTATGTAGATATATACATTTAGATACAGAGATAAATAAGCTTTCAAAGATTAAATGATACAGTTTCGTTTGTAACAAAGCTATTACTTATAAAACTTGCTTTCTGGATATATAAGCTTAGTATTCCTAATGATCATTCTTTCATGCTTTTTTCTTATTCACTTACAATCTTACCTCAGTATTTTTTAAAAAATACTAAATGAATACCTTTAGTTGTAATTTCCTGTTAACATAATTTGATCTTTAGGGATAATTTGTTTACTGTTTGGAAAATCCATTTTTGCTTCTAAATGAAATAAGCCTAAAAAAGTATTCTTCAAAAATTTCAAACACTGTCTTTTTAACATTATCATTTCCCCTCTCCCACCTCCTCCATACCCACCCTTTCTTTAAAAGATTATTTTATTTTATGTGCATGGATATTTTGCTTGCATGTATGCATGTGCACTGTGTGTGTGCATGGTACCCATGAAAGCTAGAAGAGGATGTTGGAACTCCTGGAAGTGGAATTACTGATGGTTCTGAGCTGTCATTTGAGTGCTGGCAACTGAACCTGGGTCCTCTGAAAGAGCAGTAAGTGCTCTTAATCTCTGAGCTATCTCTTCAGATCCACCTACTCCCCGCCCCCTTTTTTTTAGCTCATCAAATCTCATTAGTGCTACCTATGTACTCTAAGTTGTGGCCAGCCATTGGAGCATGTTAGACTTACCAGGGGCTGTGCCCTTAAAGGAAACTGACAATCCCTCTCCCAGCAACTGTCAGCTACCAATAGTTCCTTAGCTAGGGCTTTATCTTAGTATTTAAGCATGTTTTAATATATACTTAGACATTTTCTCATGTAATTGCTTACTAATTTTTATAATATTATCAAAGAATTTCCATATGTGCCATAATTCTTATATTTTTTCTATTCTGACCACATCAAAAGTAGTACAGTGTGCCTTATCATTTTACTTCTGGTTTAAAAAAATAGGACATTAGATTAATTTCTAAATTTCAGACAAGTCTCACTATGTAGTTTTAGATGTCCAGGACCTCACTATGTAGGCCAGGCTGGCTTCAAACTCAGAGATTCTCCTGCCTCCCAAGTGCTTAGATTAAAGGTGTATGCCACTACATTCTGAAATAGTTTTGACAGACTTTACCTTGATGAAATTGATAGAAGTAGTATTAATGTTACTTATAGCATAGTTGGGTCTTTCAGAGCCATGTTCTATCTGTGGAGACAAGACTTGGTTCTCAGTGTCATGGCAGTTATATACCACTTTCTAAAAGGTGTGACAGCCATTTACAGCTATACTGAAATGCATTACTACTGTACGGCATTTTCCACAGTGACAATCCTGGTGAAAATTCAGAGTAGGATTCAGAGATTTTAGAGCTCTGTGATTGTTTATGCATCTATATATTCACCATGGTTTCTGGTTCTGAGATAGTTTAGCCATGTAATAATTCACCTTGCTAGATGACAATTCGGTATGTCTCTGAGATCACTCTAACCAATAGTTTACTTACAATTCAGACACACAAAGGAATGAAGAATGGGTTGGAAGATGGGTCAGTCAGTAAAATGCTTGCCTTAAAAGCACAAGGACCCCTAGAAACCACATTAAAAGAAAGCTGGGTGTGGTGGCATGCACTTGTAATCCCAGTGCTAGCAAGGCTGGGTTAGGAGTATGCCTGGGATTGCTGGCCAGCTGGCCTATCCAGCTTAACAAGCTCCAGGAGAGTCTCAAAATTAAAAAAAAAAAAAAAAAAGTAAATAGCAACCAAAAACACCAAGAGATTTCCTCTACACATACATACCTACACACACATGCACCACACACGCATGCACACTCATACATACCTGCACTTGCATACACACAAGCATACACATACAGCACAGCACATACGCACATACACAAATATGCACACACACACACAAATGAGGAAAAGAAAATTTGTTATTTTTAGATTTGTCTCCAGACAAATCAGAAGGAATCCCATGTGAACACTGGCACCCTTTTCTGCGTGTTCTACTTGTGAGAATAGCTTATAAAGGGACATATTAGCATCATAAATAAGGAGCTACAATGTTGAAAGAGATAAAAAGAATATTTTCATATTAAAAAATTAGCTATCTTATTAAACCTTTATTTATTTTTATTAGATATTTTCTTTATTTACATGTAAATTTCTCCTTTCCCAGTTTCCCCTCCA
>NW_022196900.1:19943033-19946310 GCF_008632895.1 Mastomys coucha | reverse complement strand
TTTCTCTAACTCCTTCACTGGGGACCCTGTACTCAGTTCAATAGATGTCTGTGAGCCTCTACGTCTGTATTAGTCAGGCACTGCTTACTAAACCTTTAAAAGTGCTGATATTAAGAGGGAATGAGTGCCTCTGTGTTCCTGGCATTGGCCCAGTCAGTGTGAAGCTCCTGTCCTCTTTGTTCCTGTATATATGTTTCCCTGGTTAGGTTAGAAACAAGTGTCCAAATTGTATATATTTGGGGGTAAAATGGGTGTACATTTAAGAGAATGAGCATCCCCAAATAAAGAAGTATTGTCAGTCTGCCCTATGTCGTGACTTTCCTGGTGAGGTGAGAGTCTCCCTGGCCGGCTTAGGCGAGGACTGAGTGGGTGGGTGCCTCCTCCAGATAGATAGTTTCCAAGCCCACTTGTCTCTCAAATCAAGCCCTGTTCTCAAACTTAGCTTTATTAGCAATAAATGTAATATTTCACTTCTTATTTTACAGTTAATTGAGGATGATAAATGTTATGACTTTAGTCCTCAAAAATCTCAATAATTAATTTCACTTGAGTGAACCTATTCAGAGGACTTAAAAATTAATTGGCAGTATTACTCGTAACATAATCTGGTTTTGTATATTTTCCATCATTATACTTAGGGTTCTTTTAAGATGTGATCTTTCTGTGTAGCCATGGCAGGCCTTGACTCTGTGATCCTCCTGCCTTAGCCTCCCAAGTGCTGGGTTTATAGGCACAGGACCCATGTCCCACTCCATTAATCTCATATAAAAGTATCACAGGCTGATAGAACAGTTTTTAAAGTATCTTATAATCATATTATTGGTGGATGACATGGGTATTTAGTTAAAGTAGCTATGCCTGCACATAATTTTCTATAATATTTAGAGAATAAGGAACCTAACCTGTATTGAACACTGTATCAGGTACCACGCTGCAAAGGAAGTAAGGAGGGCCGTTACATAAGATTTCATGTAGAAAATGGCTGAACTGAAGACTAAATAGGTGCTGGGGTGCCAGAGACAGTAGAGGGGAAGGTTAGAAACAGAAGGGAAACTCAGGAAAGCCACAGAGAGGTGATGTACAATGCCATTGTCTTTTACGTATTAAGAACTAGAGTTGGTGTTTGGTCCCTGGAGTTCAGGTAGGCATCCTAAGTCGTACTTTACATATGAGGAACATGGGGCTGCTTCAGAGCCGAATTCAGAGCAGACGCCAGAGTTTATCCCATTTCCATCATCCACCTTGCTTCTCAGCACAGTCCACGGTTCTGGGTAATTCATTTAACTCAGTCTCAGTGTACTTCCATGAAAAGATTTAACAACAATGATTTTGAACACAGTGTTAAAATAAAGCAGTCTCATTTCTTCTGAACCATTTAATGTTTTTGCTAGAATTTCAAGATAAAGAAAAATATTCTTTGACTCTTCAAGAAGAAAGTCCTGTTGTTTCTAATAATAAAGCTCCAGAGGAAAAATGTCAAGAAAGAACAGATGATGTCACTGAGATCCCCGCATCAGGTGTGCATGTGCTTTCAAGATCATTTGGATGGCCTCTCCCAGATTTCCAGAACATACCTTATTTTCCATGTTATTGTCTTTACCTGTTTCTTAATTTTGTTTTGTTTTGTTTTGTTTTGTTTTTTTGGTTTTCTAGACAGGGCTTCTCCGTGTAGCCCTAGAACTCACTCTGTAGACCAGGCTGGCCTCGAACTCAGAGATCCGCCTGCCTCTGCCTCCCAAGTTCTGGGATTAAAGGTGTGCACCACCACCGCCCGGCTGACATTTCTTAATTCTATTTCTGTTTTTAAGTTATTTCCAGACCTGGAACCCTGTACACTGTACACTGTACTTCTTTCTCCTGTTCCCTTACTCCAGACGACTAGTTCTTACTTCTTCCTTCATTAAAACTGAAGCCACTTTCCCGCATTCCTGTGCAGTTGTCAATAATCTCTTCGTCCATGATTTCCATGGTTGGGAAATGTGTTATCAGTGGTCACTCCATCCGTCACCCACAGGCACAGTGATGTGAGTTGGGAAACAGCACAGTATCCTTTTCACACACACCAACTTCAGTGCTGTTATTTTTCAGATACGCAGTGCCAAGCATACTGTCTCCTAGAAGGCACAGCGATTCCTATCTTAGAGAAGCTTGTTTGCCTCTGTACTTACCCTGCTGCTAATTGGAAATTCGCCACCGTCAATTTTGACCAAACAAGATTCTTCTTAAAGGAACAAGAAAAGATAATAAATGATGCTATTCACCAAGGTGAGTACAAATCAGATCCATAATACGCAAAGGATACAGTTTTAGACAGTTGTAGCAGTGCAGCTGTCAGACCTGCAAGAAACCTTGACCTTAGGAATTTAGCATGTAGTACTCACATCTGGCCAAGCCCAGAACATTCTCAGTGATTCTCCTAACTGACATGTATTATTTAGTAGATCTGCATTAACCAAAGTTAACCCTATAACCATTCACAGTGGAACCAGTACTTGGCCCTGCTCTGCCCAAACAAAATCATGAAAGGATCTAAAGGATAATTTCTAGTGAATTTAACTGCATCTTATAATGAAATATAAGATTATAGAAACACAAAATACCCAGCATCCAACAACATAAAACTGACGATGTCTAGTGTAAAGTCATATCACCAAACACACAAAAGATAGAAGAACTGCAACCCGTGATGAGAGTAACCACTGCCCGGCCCAGAAAAAAAGACTGTAAAGCAAGACAGTGGCTCTCTACTCTTCCTTAGCCACATGATCCCTTCCCTGCTCAGACCACACATTGAGGCCTTCTCCTAGAGTTATCTATGTCCTTGCTGTGGCATGCCCTGTAGGGTTTGTAGTTGCCTATAGTACAGGCCAGGACATACTAATAGAAAAAAATAGGACACTTACCTTTTGTTGAGTGACATTTTGAAATCTTATCCCCTTGGCCTGTCTGTCTGCTACCACTCACTTTTAAGTTCTAGGTAGTAGTCCATGTACTCTGCTTTGTGCTTATAGTTGAATCAATGCAAGAGACACAGTCACTATGCTTATTATATGTTATCTGGACCTAGTTTATTAGTAAAGTCAATTTTCTAAATTCATTAAATTACACATATAGTAACAAATCTGCAACTTCTTTAAAAAATAATATAGGTAGGCTGGAGTGCTAGCTCAGTTTTTAAAGAGTGTTTGCGTTGGGCAGTGGTAGCATATACCTTTAATCCCAGCACTTGGGAGACAGAGGCAGGCAGATTTCTGAGTTCGAGGCCAGCCTGGTCTAC
>NW_022196900.1:19936236-19942991 GCF_008632895.1 Mastomys coucha | reverse complement strand
CCTGAAATTATAACTTTGGAATGATGCTTTTATTTACTACACTAATCAGTAATAATAACTAAAACCCTGTCTCAGAAAACAAAATAACCCAAAACAAAACAAAACAAAACAAAAAACAAAGAGTTTGCTTCTCTTACAGAGGACCTATATTCAGTTATTACATGATGGTTCGTTCATAGTACCTGTAACTTTAGGTTCTAGGTGATCTGTAACCTTCTGGCCTCTGCCTGTTCATGGTATACATAAACTCATGCAGACACATACATACACTTAAATAAAAATAAATAAATCTTTGCTGGACATGATGGCTCATGCCTTGAATCATGCAACTCAGGAAGCAGAAGGTGTGGGTTTCTGAATTTGAGGCCATCCAGAGCTACGTAGTGAGACCCTGCAACAAAAATAAAGTAAAATAGGACCAGCAAGATGGCTTTGCAGATAAAGGCACCTGCTGCCAAGCCTGATGACCTGAGGTGGATTCCTAGAACCCGCTTGGAGGAAGGAGACAGAGTCTTGCAGCTTGTCTTCTGACCTCACACACATGTATGGCACATGCATACCTCCCATTCCTCATCTCACACTTGCACATGCACAGGAATCCAAGCATTCATCTCCAGGAAGGGTGTAGAGCATATTGAGGAGGTAGTTGGCTGGTGCCTTGTGAGTCTTATCTCTGAGCTAACATTTTCAGGTGACTGTCTCCATTTCAGAGTATCTCTTCATTCGTAAGTGTCTACATCTATCTTAAACAATAGGCAAGTTACGAATTTAATTTTCTTCTTGGTTAGAGCTGCTTTTTTTTTTTCTAACAAAAGTAAACATAATGTAATCATCTTTACCACTCGGGGATTAGCTCAGGTTGGTTGTCAGCGTTTAGGGCGATCTTGAGCATCACTTACCCTCATGAAGGCGGAGACCTCATCTGTAAATGAGGATCACAGTAATCCTGAGAGGACCATGGAGTCCATGAGTTAACCTGCTTATACACAGCCTGGCAATCCTAAGCACTTGCTAACAGATAGTAGCTGTCACTGTTAATCAGATCCGATACATATTCTAAAACTCTAATGTATTAACTATCTTTTTGCTTATATAGATAAAAGTGGTGACAGAAAAATGACTTTCAAGCATGCTGCTCTCTTACATCTCCTGGTAACAATTAGAGACGTCCTTTTAACATGCAACTTGGATACCGCATTAGGTTGGTGGAAAATTTTTTATTTCTTGCTTTCTTCTTGTTGAATATTCCATCTGAAATAATTTACTGTTCTGAAAAAGATATAACTTCTTGAAAAATTATGTAGTCTTCTCTCCTATTACACTGATCATATGCATTTTTTATAGTTATTAATGGAATATATACATATATGGTATATATTATATGTATTTCAGTGCTAGGGATCAAACAAGATTTGACATTTGTCAAGAGATTTGACATTTTGCCATATACATTTTAGGCCCTTAGTGCACGTTTGGAACTTTGCCTTAAAAAGTAAGAACTAGCTATTGTTATAGACAATAGTGTAGCACTATAGTTTTGCACAGGGATAGGGAGCCATTGAGAAGACAAGATTTGCTTTTAACGTTAATTCTGGGGCTGGAGAGATGTCTTAGTGGTTAAGAGTTCATATGCTTTTACAGTGGTCCCCAGCTTAGTTCCCAGCACCCATGCAGAACTGCTGCTCCATGTGATTGTTGCCTCTGACCTCCACAGCACCTGCACTTATATGAATTTACCCCCCCCACACACACACACACATACACCTACAGATAAGTAAAAATACAATGATTTGGGGGGTAGGGTCAAAGTTTCTCTGTGTATCCTTGGCTGTCCTAGAACTCACTGTGTAGACTAGATTGGCCTTAAACTCAGAGTTCCGCCTACCTCTGCAGTGATAGGATTAAAGGTGTGTGCTTCCATGCCTGGCCTACAATAAATCTTTTTAAAAAGTTAAAAGGCCAACAACAGTATTGATAATCAGGTCTGGAAACCTTTGGAGGTAAAATGTAAGTCAGTCTCTAAGCTTCCTGTCAGCCTAGCAGCACCGACATAAGACTTAACCTTATGTTCACGTGCATGGAGAACTTATAGAGTGAACCAGACATCCTAAGTCAGCACTCACTAAGTACCCAGAAATGTTCAACACCTGATCCGCAGAAGCCACCCATGCTCTGCTGCAAAAACTCACCTAGAGTTACTAAATATGACCCTTCAAGGGCAAGATTTGGGATCTTTTATGTTTAAGTTGCCCTCAGTGATCAGGTATGGTTGTGTAGGCTTGTAGCATCGGCTCTTGGGGAGGCTAACAGGGCCCCTGGAATTTGATACCATCCTGTAGAACATAGGAAGACCCTATCTTATGTGCATGGTTTAGACCCCAATGTTTGAACAGATGCACATATCAATTATGAGTAAATGCCATTTTTACCCTGAGTTTATATTCTAATGAATATATCATGTCACATATATTATATAAGAAAAATTTCAGGTACAAAGTTAATATAAATTAAATACTAAGAAAATTTCAGTAAGACAATGTTTCAAAAGGATTTCCATGTAAGTGTAGATTCTGAGATTTACAGGAAGAGTGAATTAATATTCAGGAAGCAGGAAAGAATAGGATATATCCAAAGTATAGAGCTATGCACAAGTAAATTAATGTTATATAGCTTAAAAAGACACATGTGGTATTGATTTTTTTAACTTCACCTGATTTAAACATTTTTTTTTTTTTTTTTTTGGTTTTTCAAGACAGGGTTTCTCTGTATAGCCCTGGCTGTCCTGGAACTCACTCTGTAGACCAGGCTGGCCTCAGAAATCTGCCTGCCTCTATCTCCCAAGTGCTGGGATTAAAGGCATGTGCCACCACCGCCCGGCTGATTTAAACATTTTACTGGTTAATCTGAGCACTTGGGAGGCAAAGGCAGGCGGATCTATGTAAGTTCAAGGCCAGCCTGGTCTACAAATTCCAAGTCAGCCAAGGATATACAGTGAGACCCTATCTCAAAAAAAAAAAAAAAAAAAAAAAAAAAAAAAAAAAAAAAAAAAAAAAAAAAAAAAAAAAAAAAAAGAAAGAAAGAAAAAGAAAAAGAAAAAAGAAATAAAATAAAATAGTATTGCCCAGTATGTATATATATCAAAATATTACATAGTATTCTGTAAACATGTACAGTTTACAATAGTATTTATGCATTAAATATAAATTTAAATTAAAGCATCAATATATTTTATTAAAATCAGAATAGGACCAAGTGAAATGTTAACTGTTTTTGTTTTCATTTTGTTTATTGTTATTTTCTGTTTGGGTGTTTCGCATTGCCTGTAGAGAGCAGAAGAGAGCAGCAGATCCTCTGGAACTAAAGTTACAGGCCATTGTTATCTATCATGTAGGTGCTGGAAACTGAACCCTGCCCTCTGGAAAAACAGCCAGTGCTTTTAACCACTGAGCTGTCTCTCCAGACCTACTAACTGCCACCTAAGATTTCTCTCTAGCCAGGGATGGTGCACATGTGTTTAATGCCAGCACTCAGTAGGCAGAGGCAAAGGCAGGAAGATCTTCATGAGTTCCAGGCTAGCTTGGTCTGTATAGGGAGTTCCAGAACAGCCAGAGCTACATAGTGAGTGAGACCCTGTCTCTAAAAACAGAACACAAAAAGGTTTTTTGTGTTTTGGTTTTGTTTTTTGTTTTTTGTTTTTTTGTTTTTAGTGATTTTTGCCACGGAGTTATAATCAGAAACATTAAAAGACTTGACATTTTCCCTAATTTTCCTTTAACAGGATATTTGTCAAATGCAAAAGATATCTACAAAAGTGTGTTAGACTCCTGCTTGGATAACATTTGGAGACAGCTGAAAATTTTACAGTTTATTAAGGAAAGAAGGCCTAAAACCAACTATAAGATCCAAGAACTGCAATGCCAGATACTAAGTAGGCTACGGAGTCAACAACAAATGAAGGTTGAGTATTGGGCAAAAGCAATAATGTAACTAGTATAAAGAAGGGGGTGCAACATGATTTGATGTATTTAACTTTGAGGTTATAAAATAGGCTAGGTTTGGCCCTTGATAGTTTTCTCCTTAAGTAAGATAACAGTAGTCTCAGACCCAGAAAAAGGGGGCATTATTCACCTGCCTTCAAATTTAAATGCTTCAATTTCTATTGTAAACTGTTGTCTTGGATTGTAGAGATTTACATTGTAACATAACTGTCTCACCCATCCTCCATCAATTAAATGAAAGCTGAATTAATGAACTTTTAAGGCAAATTGCCTCTTCAAACCTAATCTAGCAGGAAATCATTATACGTGGTCATATTGATTCTGAATATAAATTTATATGAATTTTTTCCATTCCCCACTCTGTTGCTCCTTTATCCTCAACTTTAGAGTCTCTTGAATGGCTTTAAAAGTCTTTAAGTTAAATCAGTAAGTGACAAGTTTACCATTAAACCTAACTCACTGCTCCCCTCCAGGAAGAAACTGCATGATAAGTAGGAGAATACAAGTTGCTCCTTTGTCCAGTGCTGTCAGGCGTGAGGTTGAAGTTAACAGTAATGAAGCAGGCCAAGACAATTTGTGGACAGATGTTATAGACAGATGCTAAGGCTCTGCCCCAGAATCCTTCCCTCATTGATATTTGGTGTTTTGAGAATTTAGAACAGGGTTATTTATTGTGTAACCTGTGTGTTCCCTTTTTGTTTTTAAGACTGGGTTGGTTCTCTATGCAGCAGACCATGACCTTCAGGTGCTCCTGCCCAGGCCTCCTGATGGCTGGGACCACAGGCTACCCAGCCCAGGCCTCCTGATGGCTGGGACCACAGGCTACCCTGCCCAGGCCTCCTGATGGCTGGGACCACAGGCTACCCTGCCCAGGCCTCCTGATGGCTGGGACCACAGGCTACCCTGCCCAGGCCTCCTGATGGCTGGGACCACAAGGTGTGGCTGCTACCACACCTGGCAACTTTATTCTCCTCGATGTTACGTTTATCTGACCAGTTAAATTTGCTAGTTTTATCACTGTAGCAAAACTGTGGAAAAGAATAATCCAGCTGGGGGCATACTTCAGTCTAGAGCACTTGCCTGCATGTATGAGGTCCTAGGTTTAATCTTCAGCACCATAAAAAATACAGAAGAGAATGATTGTTCAGCAACCATGTGGAATTCTTGTTTTCGACTAGGTACTGATTATAGTAAGAATGGACTCAGGTGGAGAAAAGCATTTGCTTATTAAGACCCTTAAGAAAATAGAAGGTAGGGGCATTTGTCTTGTCCTTCATTTAGTAAATGTTTGAAGTTATAAAAATGTATTTGTGTGGCTGGCATTAACATTAAAATACTATATATTTGTCTTCTCAAAATCTAGGACTCAGTGAGGTTTCTCTAATGGTTTGATTCTCCAGTTGCTCAAACATTCATCAGGATTTAACTGACAATTTTTAAATCAATGTAGACTATAACTCTACAATATATCTATAATGTACTTATATGTATTTTTATTAAGAATGTAATTTTATTAAGATATTTTTAAATTACTCCCTAGTTGCTACATTAATACTGCCTGCTTACAATTCAGTTTTATAAACAAAGAAAAAATTCATAAAGACATAGGTCTTATAAGTAGTAACTGAGGAGATGGGCTCTAACCCAATTTTCTCAAGTCAGTGTATACTTCAGCTCTGCTCACTGACGCCACCTCTGTCGGCCCTTTCTACTTTGAGCTTTGGAACCCACTGCTTGTGTGCTGTCTCCATCACACTATAACTGCAACGTCACTTTCTCCCACAAGTCTTTGCTTCCTCTCTAGCCCTCTCATATAGAAGCACATTATTTTCCTTCTCCTATGTGTGTGTATATATGTGTGTGTGTGTGAACTTTCTCCTACCTACATGATGGAATGAGAGAGCCAACTCCTGAAAGTTGTCTTCTGACCCCTCCACACACACTAAATAACTGAATCAGGAAAGTGTTACATAATACTAGCATGTTATGTGGAGGTGAGGAGATGTTCTGCTCCACAGGGAGCAGTCACCCAGGCCTGCGTGATGGAGCACGTCCTCCTTTGACATCATTTAAGGTGATTGACAGTTGCAGCTCTTACCTGGGTTTCAGGCTGAACACTCAGTTGCTTTGGTACTTGTCTTCATTCAGCACTGCCTGCTGACACAAAAGCTTGAATATACAAACTGGAAATGTTTTTAATCTTTCAGACTGACACCTGTCCTCAGCCAGGAGTTAGGTGTGTGTGTGTGTGTGTGTGTGTGTGTGTGTGTGGTGTCTAATGATAGGGGGAAAAATCTGGTTTCATCTTCCACATGTTTAGAGATCTAGTAAAGCCCTCACCATGTCCCTAATTTGTCTTTAGGACCAGAGCTAATATATACTTAGACTTTAGATAATATGAGTCACCTTATGAACTATATTAGGAAATAGTACTCATCCTTATTGTTACTAAAGCTACATGTTATCAAGAAATATTACACATAATGGTTAACCATTACTATGCCGTTATTGTATAATAACTTTGTGAACTTTACAATTGACTGAAGTGCACTAATAGAATACAGAATTAATTTAGACTTGGTTTAATTGTCCTTTAATTAGTTATGTCATCCAGAAATAAGCTGATGGCTGTAAGGATACAGTGTTTGGAATTTATAGTTTGTTTATAAACACTAGTAAGAAATTTAAATTAAAATTAAAAATCCTGAATGGCTGTTGCCCTGTAGGTCTTGTGTTTCATATATATATATATATATA
>NW_022196900.1:19926290-19936226 GCF_008632895.1 Mastomys coucha | reverse complement strand
ATATATATATATATATATATACACACAAATGCACACACACACACATTCATATCACATTGAAGTACACTCCCTTGCTGATTTTGTTATGTACTCACATTTTAACTAGAGAAAAAGATAAGAATCTACTATGATTTGGGGCAAAACAAGATTAAATGCACAAGTAATGAGTATTTAATATGGCTATTTTAAAATTAAGTGTTTGACCACTTTTGTGTGGCATAAAAATTTAGATTGTTATGATCTCTGTGTATATACACCAGAAATATTGCTCATGTTTTAAGCTTTCTGATAAGTAGACTTAGAAATATAACATAGAAAATCATACTTCAAGAAATTTCCTTGCTTAAGGATTTTTAAGTTCATTTTAATGAGAGTGACACTGGAAAAAAATTATAAACAAACCTGAAAAAGAAGAATCTTGTTGAAAGAAAATTCCCCTTTTTTCCAAACAGGTTTAACATTGACTGTTTTACGTTCAAATGAGAGAAAAGACTTTCTGGAAACTACCAGTGTTTTAAAAGGGTAAAATTGTATTTTTTTAATATACAGCATAGTTCAGCAGCAAAGGGAAAATTCCTCCTGTGTCTGGGTTGTAGCTGTAGCTGTAGCTGTAGCTGTAGCTCAGTGTTGGAGTGCTCACAGGCCAGGAGTCAGGCCTCAGTTTGATCCCTAACACCCAGGAAGGTAATGGCTCCCAGAGTTCAGGTTAAGGAAATCTGAAATCCACAGCTTTACTCTCTTCATGAAAAATTCCTTTCACCAAACATTTTAACTCTCAACATAGCCTTGTATATTTAGTAAAGTAAGCATCCAGGGACTTAGTTCAATCTTATTTTAATATCCCCATATTATTCTCATCATTGTTGTTAAAATACTAACAAAATTGGGCACTCAGCACTCAGGAGGCAGAGGCAGGGTTTCAGCCAGGGTCTCTGCAGAGAAGCCCTATGGGGGTGGCAG
This sequence comes from Mastomys coucha, assembly GCF_008632895.1. NCBI lineage: Eukaryota > Metazoa > Chordata > Mammalia > Rodentia > Muridae > Mastomys > Mastomys coucha. Next base: position 19,935,266 of record NW_022196900.1, on the reverse strand, counting down.
GAATGGGGGCGTAATGGGGAGGGCTAGGGAAGGAAAAGGAAGGGAAGGGAAAGGAGAGGAAGAGGAAAAAAAAACTTTTAAAACAGTCTAGTTTTTCTTTTTTTTGGTTTTTCGAGACAGGGTTTCTCTGTGTTGCCCTGGCTATCCTGGAACTCACTCTGTAGACCAGGCTGGCCTTGAACTCAGAAATCTGCCTGCCTCTGCCTCCCAAGTGCTCGGATTAAAGGTGTGCGCCACCACCGCCCGGCTCTAGTTTTTCTTCAGTTTCTTGGCGTGGCTTCTCATATCTCCCTTTGTCCTCTGGAGGGGCTGCTAATTAATAATAGGCCTAGCATTGTGTTTTTAAATGTCTTTATCGTGCCTTTATTTCACATAGAAATTATTTCTAGTATTGGGATCCAAATAATGAAAAGAAATATAAATAAAATAGAAGCCCACAAAACTAGGAATAAACACTTTTTAATTTTTATTTATGTACATATGAATATTCTTTGTATATATATGGTACATGCCAAGGGAGGGCATCAGATCCCATTACAGATGGTGGTGAGCCACCATGTGGTTGCTGGGAATTGAACTCAGGATCTCTGGAAGAGCATCCAATGCTCTTAACTGCTGAGCCATCTCTCCAGTCCCAGCATACACACTTTTGACTTCTAAATTGATCTGGATAGAAAGCAATCAAGGGTTTAGTTACAGTAGTGCTAGCTATCTCATGTGAAGATGGTGAGAAGGCAATGCTTACACTGCTGTGTCTGTGGCCTTTGTCTTTGTTAAACACTCATGAGGCCAGTGGAGAAGAAATAGTTTCACCTGGCAGTTGGAGATTTTCATATGCTAGTATGGAGATTTTCGACACTAAGACTTAACATTGCTGAGGTAAGGCAGATTTTTCATGTTGACACCTATTATTGATAGTACTCGGGTAAAAAAAAATCAGAGTTACTTTTGGGATATGAATATATGAAATAGTGTATGTCCTGGTATTTTTTAAAAGTATGATTATTAGAGAAAAAGATAAACTGGTGGTGTATGCCTTTAATCCCAGCACTCAGGCAGATCTGTGAGTTTGAGGCCAGCCTGGTCTACACAGGAAGTTCCAGACAGCCAGGGCTATGTAGAGAGACCCTGTCTAAAAACCCAAAACCAAACAACAACAACAAAAGAAAGATAAAACGAGATAAATGCAGTCAAAAGAAATGAGCAGCAAGTGTGCCCATGTTTCCCAGTTGAGGAGTCCGAGGTCAGGCGAGCGCAGGAGCCATCTTTACTGCTCCAACTAAGGAGTGGTACAAGTGTAATTCCCCTGTCTTGGCCTCTTTTCTCTCCAGTACACATGCCTGTGTGGTTGTGCACAACCACAGCATCAGAGCGAATTTCCCCTGGAGCAGCTTCTCGCTCGTGGTGGAGTACAACTATGTGGGGCACTCTTGCTGGGCCGAGCACTGCCAACAGTTGGATATACCTTTCCTGGCCTTTAAAGTCGCTGTTCCAGACACAGCTCTGCAGAGTAAGGAGACAAGCCAGCGTTCTGCTCCACTAGAGCAGGACTGTCCTTTCACAGAAAGACTTTTCTTTGTTCTGCTTGCTATTCCTAGAGAAATATTGTGTTTGTATAACTTCTTTAACATGCACCTGCATTACTGCTGTTTAATAAAAAAGGGAAAGGTGTGGCAGAAGAAAAAGTGAGCATATAATTCTCTTATTTAGGAAACGCCTTGCTGGATCGATTTGGTGGGTTTCTCTTGAAAGTTCCGATTCCATATGTATTTTTTGCATCTGAAGGACTTCTTCATACTCCAGAAATACTCCGGCTGCTGGAGTCTAAGTAAGGCACTGCGTTTTAGTTGTTGGTTTTGTGTGTATATGTTCTAATAAGCTAAATAGTATGCCTCACATGTTGTAGTCTAGTTTGTTATATTCTTGAATATTTTAGTCTTCCCAAGACTAAAATATATAAGGACTGCTTTTCAAAGAATATATCAATTTATATTTCTAATCCCTAAACTATAACTATTGAATATCTTTTTATGATATTTACTTTCTCTTGTTACCAGCACATATAGACATCTTATGTGTTATTTTTCTATAAATTACATATTCAAATATTTGAGCCATTTGCAAAATCAAGAATGAGAATTTTTGCTTAAAAACAACATGGAAAACAGGATTATGAAGTTCTGGATGGATGGCTGGGTTTTCAGGCCATTAGTTTTGAGTAATACCAACACTGAGTGTTTTAAACTAAAAAATAGTGTGCCATAGCACACAGGAATACTCAGGTGTGTGTCAATGAAGGATAATTGGATTATTATTCAGATATCTAAATCAACATTCTGTGCTTTTGTTTTCACTTGAAAGGTTACTGGCATTCATCAAAAAACTGTTAGCTATGTGTACACAGGGAGTTGGGTTGTAGCTCAGCTGTAGAGTGTCCTTGGTATGTGTATACAAGGCCACTTAGTCTTAGTGAGGCCCTGAATTTAACCTCCAGCAACAACTTGACCTCCAAAAGTAAGTAATTGACCTCAATTTAAAAAGAGAGAAGAAAATTCTGATAAATAGTGATTTTATAATCTTTTGATATGGTATTTATATTTTATGAGAACTAGGATAAATTGTTCAAGACATTTGTAATGTAGAATACATACTAATATTCAGCACATTACTAAGATAGCATATACTTTTTTAACAGCTTTTTTAAAGATTATCAGCCTGCCTCTGCATATACTTTTTTTTAAAGATTTATTTTATTTATTTTATGTGTATGAGTACATTGTAGCTGTAGAGATGGCTATGAGCTATCATGTGTGCGGCTGTGGGAATTGAACTCAGGGCTTCTGCCGGCCCCGCTCACTCTGGCCCAGCTTGCTCCGACCCCGCTCGCTCCAGCATAATTCACTGTAGCTGTCTTCAGACACACCAGAAGAAGGTGTCAGAACTCATTATGGGTGGTTGTGAGCCACCATGTGGTTGCTGGGATCCGAACTCAGGACCTTTGGAAGAGCAGTCAGTGCTCTTACCCGCTGAGCCATCTCGCCCCCTGCATATACTTTTTAAAAGGATTATCATTGTAAAGAAAAAAAAAGATAAAAAGAAATTAGCATGAGCTGTAGAGATGAATCAGCTAATTAACAACAGTACCTGCAGGGGACCAGAGTTTAGTTCCAGCACCCAGATTGGGCAAGCTCATAAATAACCTGTAATTCCAGCTCAAGGTGATCCAGGGAGTCTGATGCCCTGTTCCGGCCTCCATGGGCACTGGAATGCACATGCATTCACACATACACACACACACACACACACATGCACACACATGTACACACATAAAAATTAAAGGTACAATTTGTAATAAATAAATAAAATGAATAAATAAAAATGTAAAAAGAGATGAACACAACTCAAGGTAAAACCAATAGAGAAATGCACCAGAGGCTTTCCAGAGCAGGTTTAGATTAGAAGTGAAATGTTTCTAGTTTCTTTTATATACTGAAGAAATCACAATTTTCTTCCTTAAATTCAAAAAATGCATTGAATTATGAAAGAAAAACAGTATGTCACATAATTTACTCTTCAGAAGGGCAGCTCGAGACTTAGAAGTGCATTCTTGGCCATGGCATGCTCTCCACTGAAGAAGATTGTCTTTTGCAGCTATAATATCACACTGGTGGAGAGATGCTGCTGCGGGTCACTGAAACTCTTTGGAAGTACAGAGTGTTATGTAGTGGTGACAATCGACGAGCATACTGCTGTAGTTGTGCAGGTAAAACTGTAATGAACAATAGAAGCTCAGGTGGGAAGTGGACACCCCCCCACTCCTTAGCATAAGGATGGGGAATGAATATGTTGTTCAAAGGTATGAAGTTATCACATTAAAATATATTAAAAAATAAAAATCACACATAGTAAAATACATACAACTCAGTGGGAGAAGATGCACCTAATCTGGCAGAGATTTGATGTACTACAGTTGGGGGGACACCTGGGTAGGCTCCACCCTCTCAGAGGAAAGTGGGAGGGTGTAGGGAGGGACTGTGTGGAGGAGGGGCAGCATTTGGGATGTAAATAAATAAATCACGCATACAACTATGTGGGTACTTAAGATGCATATAAATCCTTGAAAGAATCTTTTTGTATGTTTGCTTGATTGAAAGTACCAATTGGAATTGGAGATTAGAAATCAGGTTTGATGATACAGAGACTACAAATTATTGGTAAGTGTGGTGAAGTACGCTCTGATTTGATGAGCAAACATTACAATATAAGAAAGATATAATGGGAAAGTTCAAGTCCTGGATCTTTAAAGATGCAGAGTGTCGGGGATATTTAAAGTTCCTAATTATTTGCTGACTTGGAAAAAATGTCTTAATCCATAGTTATAGAACTTACTATTAGAAGAAGGACGTGTCATGAATTACACACATTATCAAAATGTCTTAGTAAAGGACAGGAGGGTCCAGACGTGGAGAGACCTGGGAAGTCTCCTCAGCCTGCCCTTTTAACTGCAGAGCAGGTTCCAGGGCTTACCTCAGGCCACCATGCTTACAGGGAAAGTGCTCTTTCCCATGGCACCACCAACAGGTTATTCCATAGGCTTTCAAATGTGCTTCCTGCTGCCCAGAGTAGCCATGCCCCAGCCCACAAAAATGTGTACCGTCGCAGGAGCATTGATTCTGCTGTTGCATGGCATCTTGGGCTCTAGAAGACCCACAAGGCTCCCTGTTGATGCTGTCATTGTTCCTTGTTTTATGTCTACTGCAACTCTCCCGTTTCCATGGGATTTTAATTTTTACACGAAATAGGAAACCATACCTATTCCTCTTAAGCTATCACTTATATGCCAGACTATTGAAGTTTTTAAGCAGTAGTCAAGCTAATGCATGTTCATTTTCTTTACTTTTATAGGACCTAGAAGAATTACATCATGAGAAGGCATCAGACAATATCATTATGAGATTAATGGCACTGTCGTTCCAGTATAGCTGTTGTTGGATAATATTGTATTCCAAGAAAACACTAAATTCACAGTAGGCAAACGTTTCTCAATCCCTATTCATAGTCGGAGTCTTCTTAGTCAGTCCTCTGTACACAGATGCTCATGTCACGTCATGTTATTCATCTAGTGTGCTTTCACTGAGGCACTCTGGGGTTGGAGGCAGATGACACATGCTGTCTTGGGCATTCTGTTCAGATCATCCCTTCCTACCCCATCTTATTAAGCATTATTGTTTTACGTGTTTTATTTCTTTGTAATATTGGGTTTCTTTGCTAAATGATAAATCACTTTTAAACCTCATCTAAAATCATGTTAGCAAATCGAACACATAACTCCTTCCTGTACTTTGATAACATTAGAACATGAACATTAGAAAATGCCATGTCCAGACAGTTGCTTGAGTCATCACCATATCTCCTGTCCTTTCCTGATAAGCAGAAGAAACGTTTCTCCTTTGTCCTGTGCCAGCAGGCTTTACCCGCTACCTCTGTAGCCGTCTTTACTTGTGGAGGTCACTGTCTCATGAATGGTAATGCTTTTATCTCTCACTGCTCTGCAGCATTTGTCTGTTGTCAGTTGTGTGTCGCTCCAAACTCTCCTTTCTAAGATCTTTCCCCTGTCTTTATATTTTATTTGTGTCAGTCTCTAAATAAATTTGTTGTGAGTTCTTTCTCTTCTGTTCTATTCATTATACATCTTATCTACCACAGCTTTCATCAATATCTGTTGGTCTATAATTATTACATCTGCAGTCTTTTTGGAGAATTCCTGGCATAAATCTCCATTTTTTTTTCAAGACAGGGTTTCATTGTGTAGCACTGGCTTTCCTGGAACTTACATTGTAGACCACACTAGATCTGCCTACCTCTGCCTCCTAAGAGCTGGGATTAAAGCCATGTGTCACCATGCCCCACTTTTTTTTTTCTTGATGCTATTCTTATTTCCTAGTTTACCAAACTCTTTCTGTATACTTACTATCTTATGAGAGAGAACAAATGCATACTGGAGTCTCAGAGTCCAAACACCTTGGCTCTTAACTCCTTCTCTGTTAACAAACAGCCCAGCCAGTCATTTATCCTTTTCCACCTGAACTTCAAAGTGAACACTAAGGTCGTGCTTTAACACTGTCGCTTTGAAGATTAACGAGGCTGTGAGACACTTTATGCTCACTGCTACTTAGAAATCATTTTTAGGGGCTGTTGAGATGGCTCAGTGGGTAAGAGCACTGACTGCTCTTCTGAAGGTCCTGAGTTCAAATCCCAGCAACCACATGGTGGCTCACAACCATCTGTAATGAGATCTGATGCCCTCTTCTGGTGTGTCTGAAGACAGCTACAGTGTACTTACTTATAATAATAAATAAATCTTGCACACCTTTAATCCCAGCACTTGGGAGGCAGAGGCAGGCAGATTTCTGAGTTCGAGGCCAGCCTGGTCTACACAGTGAGTTCCAGGACAGCCAGGGCTACACAGAGAAACCCTGTCTCGAAAAAAACAAAAAAACAAAAACAAAAAAAAGAAAAAGAAATCATTTTTAAGCTTCATCCAAAGCTTGGTAGTTTTTTAGATAAATTACTTATTTGGAAGTTTTCTAAGGTTGTTTTTAGATTGATGTTTATATATATATAGTTTTGTGGTTCAATTGGAATACAGGGAGAATAGCAAAAGACTCTAGCCTGTTTTCACTTATCATGTAAATATTCTTAGATAGCTTTATTTTTATCCAAATATATAATATGATTATTTATGATATCATAAAATATAATTATTTTCAGAATTTTAAGTTTCATAGTTCTCTGTCATTAGGTTATTGTATCCTTTAAGTAGTATCTCAATAAGCTGACCAAATGAGAGAAATTGAAAATGCAGAAGAAATTATTTGAACTATCTTAAGTTGTTCAAGCCGATAGTTTCTGTACAAGGAAGAGCTCAGTGACCTTTGAGAATACCCCTTGGTTTGATGTTTGCTGGAAAGAGGCATCATATAGTTGTACTCGAGGCTATGATTTATTATGTCCAAGGTAAACAACCTATAATGCACAATTAACAGGAGAGGAAGCTCACTGGACAAAGCCTGGAGGAAGCCTCCAAGAATCTTTTACTAGTTTACTCAAAGTGCTTAATTTTCTCAGCAACGAGTTATGACAGCACTTACAAACCTTTGTCTAGCCAGGAAGCTTAATAGAGACACATGACCAAGGTTAAGGGCTTAGCACAAGTTGGCGTTTCCAATGCTCAGAAGTGTTCAACAGAATTCATATTATTTGTACAAGCAGCTTGGGCAAAGTAAGTTACTCTGTCAACCTGTTACTCTGGAAAAACTTTATCTGGGTGTAGTGTGACACCATTCATGGGGAAATGCAAACATGTCTACTTCCCCTAGGTAGGGAGTCAGTGACAAGCTAAGGATACCACCAAGCCCAGCTTGGTGGGGCAGAGTTTATTAGGCTCCTTACAGGATGTGGGTGAAGGATTAGCTATAGGAGCAGAAATGACTCAATGAATCTACATCACCAGAAGCCCACCCCAGTGTGGGGATGGCTCACCAAAGCTGCACAGCTTTGTAGCACACTGCGACCTGTAACTCACTGCACAGCTCACAGACAGCTGACAGGTTGCAGTGTGTCTTTTCCAGGCAGCTCAGTTGGAAGAGGCTCAGACCACCCAAGCTGCCTGGAAGAGGCAAATCAGCCAAGCTGTCTGAAAAAAAGCAGAGAGCAGCTGAGCTGCCTGAAAAGGCTCAGACCAACCACACTGACTGGAGAAAGCATGCTCCAACCATATTGAGCTGTCTGCAGACTGCAGTGAGCTCCAGGTTCCCAGCTTTTCTGAGCTGTTCACCATGATGGGGTGGACTTTGGTGACATGGCTGACTTTGAGTCATTTCTGCTCCTGTACGTAACCCCTCACCCATAGTTCTGTAGGTAACCACAATAAAGCATGTGGTTCACCATGTTGGAGTCTAGTGGTCTCCTTACTTTGATCTGTCATTTGGGATGGATAGACATTTGCTCACATCTCCCCAGGAATTTTGATAGACAACACAGAGGAAGAAGTACATAAGAGTACTTGCCTAGGAGTTCTTAGTGATAAGCTGGCAGTCTTACTGCTGCTTAAAATATACACAGTGAGTGGGTAAAGGTAGAACCATGTTCTCACAGGACAACAGTCACCTTGGCCCTGGTTGGTAAATACTGAAGGGGAAAGGTGCTCATGGTGGTATCCTGCTCTTTGACCCTGAGATGGAATAATCTATGTGTCTAACTTTAGTTCATTCCTGGAGATAAGAATGGGATGGGTCGGATTTCTCTTCTCACCCCTCGTCTTCCTCCACACACAGCCTCACATCCCTAGCTTTAATAGCATGGTTAAAGACAGGAGGTGGAAATATCTTTGCCAGACAGGGTAGAATAAGTGCAAAGAGAGGTGGACATGCTTGCAGTAACATGTCCATTGAATAAACATATAATAAAATTCTTCTTAGGTACCATCTTACGGAAAAGACACTTCATCACCTCGCACAGATTTATGCAGCTTTGGTTTCCTCAGGCCTTAAATCTGAAGAACTGGATGTAAAGGTATTACTTTCCTATACATGCATATGTTTGGTTCATAAACTAAAATAACACTCAGGTGTCTAGTAAAAAGAAATATTAAAGAGCCAATAAAGAGCAGGGTCAATATGAAATATATTTATCTTTGAGCTTGTTTTAAAAGTGTTTGTGTGTGTTTGTTTACATACACACCTAAGTGCACACAAAGCAAATAAATAAGCAACAAAAACTTTAAGCCTGGTATGGTGCATGCACCTATGATCTCAGCACTCAGGAGACTGAGGCAGAAGGATGGTGAGTTCAAAGCCAGCTAGGAAGATATATAATGAGACTGTCTCAAAAACCAAAACAATAGTGATCTTTTGCTGCGCGCTATGTCCCGCCGGCAGGAAAAACGCAGCACAAACGGATTCTTCTGCAGTATAA
>NW_022196900.1:19915521-19918245 GCF_008632895.1 Mastomys coucha | reverse complement strand
TGATACTAACGGCAAGCCAAATGCCATCTTGTAGTGGTGATGTGCTTATGAAATGGCTTCCTACAATCTTTTAGTTCATTTAAAATCAAGCCATAGTTTGAAAAATAAATGTTCTTTGACCAAAACAAGCTATTTATGAAAGCTATACCAAGTTTTTATCTGCTACAGATGCAAGTCTCCAGACATTCTGGTAGGGTCGAGCTCCTTGTCTGGCCTTTTCTTAGTGTCCCACTTGAAATGTAGGCATTTGTCTGGGTTCAAGCCTCACTACTTTTCTATTATCATTTCCATTTCCTTTATTTAAGAACTCAGATATTCTCACAACCTTGCTGTAGTTTATGAGTACAGTTCTTAAAATCCTTCTGACATTTAAGGTCTGCACCTGTATTCTATCAACCAGTTGGAAATGTCCACACATTGTGTGGCACAGTCCTCTTTGTGTGGCTGTGCTGTCTCTGGAGTCTTCCACTCCCACCTCCTTCTCTACATTCAGGTATCTATCACTCTCAGGCAGATTTTTTTGGTTTTGGTTTTTTTTGTTTTTGTTTTTGTTTCAATACAGGGTTTCTCTGTGTAGCCCTGGCTGTCCTGGAACTCACTCTGTAGACTAGGCTGGCCTCGAACTCACTCTGTAGACTAGGCTGGCCTCGAACTCAGAAATTCGCTTATCTCTGCCTCCTGAGTGCTGGGATTAAAGGTGTGTGCCACCCCTGGCGATCTCATGCAGATTTTTAAAATGCCTTCCTAAATGATCACCTTTTCTACCTTCTCTTACTCCATCATATGCAGACACCAATTCTGTTGCTAAGATGTCTGCAGCTGTAGGAATCCATTCCCTAGACAGTAGGTTCTAAAGGTGACGAGCTTGTCTGTTTACTCCTATACCCTGGGCACATCTATATCCCAGCCCGAGGCCAAGTAGAAGGCTGTTGATGAGTACTCACAGTTAAGTTCTCTTGCTCACATACCATCCATGTCTTCCTGCTTCATTCAGAATAGAGTCAAAATTAGATGGATTCATAATGTAGTCCCAAGTAATCATTTACTCCATATGTCCCCACCCAGTCGTACTCAGCCAGTGAAGAAGCGTGTTGCCTGGCCTTTCTTCCCCAGGAATCCTGCTGCCTGTCCCTTAGAGCTAGGTTTCAAACACTGCCTCACTGAGGAACCTGCCCCAGTCATGCCCTCCAGAATCTCACTGCCCTACCGGTTACTCCCTATACCTCTATTGGGGTGTGATGTGTTTGTTGCTGATGTTTTCTTTTGTTCTGTTTTTGTTTTTGAGACAGTGTTACCGTGTAGTATAGTCCTGGCTGGTCTTGAACTCAAAGATCCACCTACTGACCAAGCCAGCTCAGGCAGTCAACCCAGTCTCAAGGGAGGGAGCGAGGATTGAAAAGAAAAAGACAATTAGACAACACTATAGCATGACTGAGTGCTAAGGCTGTTAAAATAAAGTTCTATTTAAATGAAGCTGTTATATCACCCTGAGAGCATCTAAAACAAACAATGAAATAAAGGTGTGCTTAAACAGAATATTTCTATACACTGTGTATATGTTTTGTATAAACTTAGAAAAATTCTCTTTTACAATATATGCACTCCAAAAAAAAAGAAAAAAAAGTATCTACTAACAATTTTGTGCTTACTATTCTGAAAGAAACTGACTGATATTTATTTTGTGAAAATTGTACCCTTTTATTGTGTGTAAGACTCAAACTTAAAGTGTTATGTACCCAGGCATGGGCTCTTTGCCTAAGCTGTATCTCCAGTCCTTGTGCTGTCTCCTGAATCAGCATTATAGCACAAGATTTTTATTTCATTTCCCCCTTAGGCTCTGGCTCTGTTACTAGGCTACTACTGGGATAACAAATGCAGGTACTGTGTTTCAGTTGGATATAGACTGATATGTACATGCTGGGAACGTACCTGGTCCTCTGCAACAAGTGCTCCAAGCCACCAAGTCATCCCTCCAGCACGCTGTGGCTCGGGCTCTGGCTCTGGCTCTGGTGCTCTCTCTCTCTCAGTCTCTCTCTCAGTCTCTCACTCACTCACTCACACACACACACACACACACACACACACACATACACACACACACAATTTTGGCAAGAGCGTCCTAGAATCAAATAAGCTAAGTAAGCTAAGATTAAATGAAAAATTACCAACTAAAATGAACACTGAAAAATTTTATTTTAATCACTAATTTTTGAAAATTTTATACAAGCAAAGAATGTATTTTGATCATATTCATCCCAATTCTTTCCACTAAGTTCTTAGATTCCCTCTCACCCTCCCAACTTCAGTCCTCTTTTGTTTTATTGTTTTTTTTTTTAATTTATTTTTATACCTCACTAAGTCTTATTTGTGCTGCTCATATTCATGTGTGGCCATTGGGAGCATGGTTGACCTAGTGGTGACTATATTCTTATAGAAAACTGATTCCTCCTTCCTGAGAAGAATCAGTTATCAATAACTCCTGTCTTAGGATTTTATTGCTATGAAAAGACACCATGATCAAGGCAACCATTTAACTGGGGCCAGAATACAGTTTCAGAGGTTTAGTCAATTGTCATAGCAGGAAGCATGGCAGTATACAGGCAGACATGGTGCTGGAGGAAACAAGAGTTGTGGAGTCAGCCAGGAGACTGAAATTCCATATTGGGTGGTAGCTTTAGCACAGAGAGGGATGGGGATGGGGATATGGGGATATGGGGATATGGG
>NW_022196900.1:19898708-19914402 GCF_008632895.1 Mastomys coucha | reverse complement strand
GATGGGGATGGGGAGATGATGGGGATGGGGAGATGATGGGGATGGGGATGGGGAAAGAAGGGAGGGAGAGGGAGAGGGGGAAAAGGAGGGAGAAGGGGAAAAAGAGAGAGAGAGAGATATGACCTCAAAGCTCCCACCCAAGTGACATACTTCCTACAACAAAACCACACGAACAAGGCCATACCTCCTAATAGTGCCACTCCCTATGGATCACACATTCAAATACATGAGTCTCTGGGGCCAAACCTATTCAAACTACCACAGCTCCTCAGCTGAGGTAGGTGGTTGTCAGACTCTCTCTGCCCCATGCTGGACCCTGACAGCTGCCCCTCTACTGTGAACCCGGAGCCTTTTGGCTGGGCTCCACAGACACTTTTCTACACGTCTCTGCAGCTGTGTTTCTGCATTAACCACAGTCCACTACACAGAGAAGCTTCTCTGATGAGGCCTGAGCTGCACTCATCTATAAGATATTAATTTAGATTCAACTTTGATATTACATCCACTTAGCAAAACAATAATAGTAGGCTTAGCTGTGATTTCCCCACCATAGACCCTTGTCCAGATTAAGAAGAGTACTAGGTATGCTCCTATAAGCAGAGCTTATGTTTTATTTTTTAACACCATACCAAATTAATTTGTAAGTATCTTTCATGTTTAAGATTGTTTTTGAAAACTATTATGCTGTATTTTTATTCTTATTTTCAGTTAACTACTAGCAAAAGCGAAATATTAAATATTACCAGTGATTTTCAAATCATTCTTCTATAAATGAAATATAATACTAAGTAGATATATAAATGAAATATAATACTAAGTATTTTAATTTATAAGTAAATGCCAAATGAAAATAAGAAAACATGAATTCCAACAATTAAACAGTAGCATACAATACAGAAAGAAAGAAGGGGTCAGGTGTGGTGGCACACACCTTTAATCCTAACACTTAAGAGGCAGAGGCAGGAGATCTCTGTAGGTTTGAGTCCACCATGGTCAACATAGCAAGTTCCAGGACAGCCTCTATATAAAGAGACCTTCTCTATCCATCAGGTAGTGGTGCATTCCTTTAATCCCATCACTTGGGAAGCAGAGGCAGGAGGATCTCTGTGAGTTCTAGGCCAGCCTGGTGTACAGAAGACAACCAGGGCTACACAAAGAAACCCTGCCTCAAAGCAAACAAACAAAAACACAAATAGACCTCCTCTTGGAAAAGAAAGGAAAAATGGTTTGGTTATTGTCATAAATAAAAGATCTTGTGTTTGACATACACACAGTAATAAATTATATATAAGATGTTGAGTGAAATTCACTACTTAGATTTTTTTCCTCTTTATCTCAAACTATTTCTGAATGCTACTTCTTGCTTCCTAATAGTCTCCTGCAATCTAACATGAAAATTATTTTTTAGCTTATAATTGCCCCTGGAGTAGAAGAGACTGCTTTAGTTATTCGACAAATTGCAGACCACAGTTTAATGACGTCAAAGAGAGATCCTCATGAATGGTTGGATAAATCCTGGGTGGAAGTTTCACCTTCTAAGGTTCCTTTTTCTTTTTTCTTTTTATTTTTTATTTTAAAGATTTATTTATTACATGTAAGTACACTGTAGCTGACTGCAGATGCACCAGAAGAAGGTGTCAGATCTCATTATGGGTGGTTGTGAGCCACCATGTGGTTGCTGGGATTTGACCTCAGGACCTTTGGAAGAGCAGTCAGTGCTCTTATTTGCTGAGCCATCTCGCCAGCTCAAGGTTACTTTTTCTAAATGTATAATTTAAACATCTGTGAACAAACAGATATAATTACCTGAATCCTTTATTGATAGTTTATTTTTCCACACTCCCTAAATTGAGTTATAAATCCAATGACAAATGTTTTAATCTGTAGACTAAAGTAGAGCACTCTCAAGACTCCTGACTGAGGAGATGCCACATTGTTTTCTAGGAGGAAATGAACCTACTTGATTTTCCATGTATTAACCCACTGGTGGCTCAGCTCATGTTACATAGAGCACCTTCCCTGCACTGGCTCCTGATAGCAACTCCTGCTGAGCTTCAGGAACTCCTACCCCAGGTTCCAGGCAAAGTACTGAAGGTGGGTGAGAGCTGCAGGCTCCTGTGGCTCCCTCTTTCCATTCCAACTTCCTATTTGTACCACATGCATTTCTGAAAGATGGTCTCTGCTTTTGTTTTGGGTCTCACACAGGAAAGAAGTAATTTACTTGAACTAACTTTCATACAGAATTGTCATTAGCTGCCAACTACAATATATGTTTTAAAGTTACCATAGATAATTCAGCACAGTTTATCACATTTTAAGGCATTTTGAAATATTATTATGTTCATAAATATTACATTAACACACTTATATTTCCCCTTCCAAGAACTTCTACTGGAGCTGGAAAGATGGCTCAGTGGTTAAGAGCACTTACTGCTCTTCCAGAGGTCCTGAGTTCAATTCCCAGCAACCACATGGTGGCTCACAACCATCTGTAATGGGATTGGATGCCCTCTTCTGGTGTGTCTGAAGATAGTGAAAGTGCCCTCATATACATAAAATAGATACTTCTTTAAAAAAAAAAAACAAAAACAGCACTTGGGAAGCAGAGGCAGGCAGATTTCTAAGTTTGAGGCCAGCCTGGTCGATAGAGTTCCAGGACAGCCAGGGCTATACATAGAAACCCTGTCAAAGAATTTCTACCGTAGTAGGAAAGAAAGCTTTAGAGTTATTGGTGATATTTTTAAATTCTTAGCAAGGTATAGTATTCATGTATAATTTGAATAACTAAAATAAAATTCATTGTACTTGTTGTGAAACTAAAACTCTAAAAAAGTATAAAATTCCACTACAAGTTGCTAAAAAAAATAGATGCAAATTACAATGTTCTCTTTTAATGGCATTTAATCATTTCTTATGTTAGTGCATGACTCAGTGCAGTCTCTATGAATTTAGCTAGGTATCATATTTGTTTTCTAGGCCTATTACATTTTTTTTTTTTATTTTTTCAGCATTTTTGTAGCATCACTTCCTTGTTCAAGATTAGTTCTCCCTCCATGACAAAGCCTTCTCAGATTTCATCACTTCCGGAAGATATGAATCAAACTGATCTCTTTATTTCTCAGAGTTCAGCTCCTATCATTCAAGAACGGGAAGAATATTATTCCTATGAAGATTCAGAAGAGACCGTACTGAAAGGCACAAGCTCTTCTCCTGTGGAGCTAAGAGAAACGCCATGCATGTGGCCATGTGTAGCACCACACAGTCAGAGGAGCAGCTGGGAGGGTCCCAGCTGTGGCCCTGACACAGTGCAGAATAACCCTTTCCTAATGAATGCAGAATCAAAGGAAGTCACCTGGCCCTCCTTTCCCAGCTGGAGTGATTCAGAGTCAGATGTCTTTTCTCTGGGTCTAACACAAGTAAGTTGTGAACCCGTAATGCCACTAACTGATTCTCAGAGGAGAGGCACTCATGATTTTGTAAATTTTCCTGAAGCAAAAGGAACCAGAAACATGCAAGTGTCCACCCCTGTCTTTTTACCAGAGAACTCCCAACCCCACCTTCACTGGGACTTCAAGAAAAACAGTTGTAGTAAACAGATTTATTCGTTTAATCCAAGCTGTGGAGCAGAACAGACTACCTACAACAAATGGTACTCTCAAAAAGATGACTTCTCCAGTAATCAGCCAGAGAGCCTGTGGGACGAGGTGGAAGGCAGCACATACAGAAATGCAAATGCTGAGACAAAGGAGACCTTTTGGAGAGAACTGCCAGCTGTTCCAAGTTGGGATTCATTCTGTGCTTCTGATTCTAATGTAAATCAAAAAGGATTCAAGGGCCTTAATTTCTGCCAAAGAGCTGGAAACTACTTAGGACAGAGAAGGCTCCCTGTATCTTCATCTAATTGGGAAGATTACAAAACACCAACAGGTAATATTAATAGTTGATACAACTACTTCCAGTTGTGATTTGAAAAGCTAAAGCTAGGAGCTGGAGAGAGGCACAGTGGTTAATAAGCTCTTACAGAGGTCCCCAGCACCCACTTGAGGCAGCTCACATTCAGTCCCCAGCACCCACTTGGGGCAGCTCACATTCAGTCCCCAGCACCCACTTGGGGCAGCTCACATTCAGTCCCCAGCACCCACTTGGGGCAGCTCACACTACCTGTAACTCTAGCTCCTGGGGATCCGACACCTCTGGCTTCCTTGGACATACCCATATGCAGATGCAAATAACTACATACACATAACTACAAATAATAAAAATATTAAAAAAATGACAGCTCTACACTCAAACTTCAATGGACGATTGTTTTAACTGATACACTTAATATTCTCCATTAACTTGGGGTTTAAAAAAATCAAACTTGGTATAACAAAATACTTTAAATTCTTGTAGTATCAAATGAACCATACAGTCAACTTAAGTTTAAAATAGCACTCAGGAGGCAGAGGTAGGAGGATCTCTATGAGTTCAAAGTCAGCCTGGTCTAAGTTCTAGGATAACCAGGACTACACAGAGAAAACCTGTTACAAACAGACAGACAAACAAATACGAATTTAAAAAGCAGAAATTTAAAATAAAAACTTAAGTAAAGGAGAAGATGCTCGTGATTAAAGAGTCAGACTCTGTTAAGCACACATATTTATTTGGCTAACATTTGTTAAGATATTAGAGCTGGTGATGGCTAAGTCACTACTCTACAGTGCTTACTGTGCAAGCATGAGGACCTAAGTTTGAAACCCAGAAACAAAAGCCCAGCACTTGGGAGGCAGAAACAGGCAGATCCACAGGGCTTGATGTCATCCAGCCCAGCTTATTGGGTAAGCTCTAGGCCAGTAAGAGATTCTGTCTTTAAAAATAAAATAAAATCAGGATTAATGGTACCTGAGGAGAACAAGGCCTAAGTTTGTCCTCTAGCCTTCACGCGCACACACACACACACACACACACACACACACACACACACACATACACATGTGTCTCACACACACACATATATACACACACACATACACACGTGTCTCACACATACACACATACACACACACATATATACACACACACATACACACACGTGTCTCACACATACACACACACATATATACACACACACACACACATACACACACACACACACATACACGCAAACCTTTTCTAGGAGTTGCTTACCTTTATTGGGTAAGAACCCCTATTATCTTTGATAGATGTTTTTGACTTGACTGAGCATTTTATCATATCACCTTTTAAAAGGGACAATTTTGTTTTCTCATTTCTACTCATTATGTCTTTATTTCTATATAATTTCTTATGGCATTGACCTGAACATCCAGAACAAAATGTTAAGATCTCATAAGGCATATGAATGTAGCTTTGTCTTTTTTGTTTGTTTGTTTTGTTTTGTTTTTCGAGACAGGGTTTCTTTGTGTAGCCCTGGCTGTTCTGGAACTCACTCTGTAGTCCAAGCTGGACTTGAACTTAGAAATCCACCTACCTCTGCCTCCCAAGTGCTGGGATTAAAGGTGTGCACTGCCACTGCCCGGCTGAATGTAGCTTTGTCATGAAAGGCAGTGGGAGAAGAGAAATTTAAGTTTCAAACCTCCTCTTTTCATAGTCTCCTTCCTAAGATCAGAGAAGGACCCAGAAAAACAAAAAAGACAAAAACAAAAACAAAACAAAACAAAACAAAAACTAACTATATTTTATTAAAAGAGGACCTCCTGATCCTCACTGTTTCCACCCTGCCCTCATCCCCTGCCTGCTCTCCCCTCCTCCTAACAGCTGTCTGTTGTCCCCTGTCCAGTAGGCTTCCTTCTGCTTTCATGTCACAGGTATCACTTTATCCCTGCCCCAGGAAGGCCTCCCAGTCCCTTTCCTAGTTTGATGACCTGAAGTAACCCTGTACACACAGATACAAATTACAACCCAAGTACCTAGTGAAAGAAAAACCTTCCTGGCTGTCTTTCATCACCTGCTGTTCACTTAGGGTACTTTCAGTCATGTCCATTGTTCTGCAAATGTTACTTCAATTTTTTTAAGCTAAATAAAGTCCTGTTTTATATATGGTCAGGGATGCTGTTAATTTGGTTCCTGCTGTTTCATTCTGATTTTCATAACAAGAGCCATGATGGTGTTGTGTGTGCTATTATATAGCTGTTTCCTAAATGACTCAGCTCAAACCCCATCCTTGGACTCTCGAACAATTACCTATGTGAGCTCCATAGACTCTTGAACATGGACAGCTTCCCTATATAATTCTCCCATTTTTTCAATGAGAAAATTCCAGCAAGTTTCTACTTCTGACCTTTAAGCTTTGGGGCATATAGGTGGAATACTCAGATATCTATGTACATTTCAATTCACTTAGTTTTGAATAGTTTTATTTTGCATGATATGTATGTGTGGCATGTGTCCATGTGTGGGTGCACATTTACTGATGCATGTGCACATGTGTCTACATGTGTATGGAAGCTGCTGTCTGGAGCTGTGCACATGTGCATGCACACATGCATATATACAGAGATACATACATGCACACATGCACACACACAATTCATATGCATAAACTAAAAAATTGTAAATAAAGATGGTGGAGTGGAAGCTGAACAGCTAATAAAATGTAAACATATTGAACACAAATATGAACAGTTTCGGTAGTATACAGAGGCAAGGAACGAAGCATGTGTGAGTTCAGAGTCAGTCAGAGTGAGCACTGAACTTATTCTAGTCTGTGAAGATGTGTTGGAAACCTTCAGGGATTAGGAAGCCTGTCTGAGTTGCTTATTTGCAATTGTTTTACTTAAACACATTAGAGCCAGGAGAGACTTTAGAGACCATAGAACCTTACAGAAGAGGAAAATGGAATCTGGGGATAGTGAATGACTCACACAGTCTATGTGCACACTGATCTTAAACAGCCATCAGGCACAGGTGCGCTCATGTTAAAAAAACAAAAAACAAAAAACATTTTTCGTATCTACTTATCCCAACAAAATGGTTCTTTTCTCCTTTTGACAGACTTAATGTACTCACAAGTACCACAACCCAAGAAACGACGTCTAATGTATGAGAGAGTCCCTGGAAGAGTGGATGGGCAAACCCGGCTGAGGTTTTTATGAAAAACAGAAGGGACCGTGCCACCTGCCAGATTCTACTTCCTTATGACAACCCAGTGACAATTAGGCTTGACTCTACATCACAGAAAATGCTGTTGTTTTTACATGACCTCAGTGTTTATATCTAAGTCTGCTTGTAATAATAAGCATAGGACCCCCAAAGTATTCAGATTCCTGTGTACTTCACAGGGCTTTTGTCTTTTTGAAGATCTGTTTTTTCATGTATTTGTCTGCATGTGGAGTGTGTGCACTTGAGCAGAGGTGCCCTGGGGGGGCCAGAGGATCCAAGCCCCAATCAGAGTCTTGTTTTTTTTTTTTAAGGTTTAATATTCTTATTATTAAATTGTGTATCTGCATGTTGGAATGTGCATATTGAGTACAGTGCCTGTGGAATCCAAAAGAGGGTACCTGAGCCCCCGGAGCCTTAGTTCCTGGTGTTTGTGAGCCATGTGCTAGGAGCCACAGTCCAGTCCTCTGCAGGAGCAGCAAGCACCCTTAACCATTGAGCAGTCTTAATCTTGATCTCCCCGCCCCCATCACGATCTGACAGTTTGAGTCAGGAAGTGAGGAGCATTCCAAAGGGCAAAACTGAAGAAGCCAAAGAAGTGCACTGCACAGTTTCCCCAAACCGGCTAGAAAGAGTCAGAAGGAACGCTCGCAACCTAGGTCATGGGAAGAGTTTGTTTGTTTGTTAGGTTGTTTGTTTTGAGACAGAGTCTGTAGCCCTGGCTGTCCTGGAACTTACTCTGTGGACTAGGCTGGTCTTGAACTCACAGAGATCCACCTGCCTCTGCCTCCCAAGTGCTGGGACTAAAGGTGTGAACCATCAACACCACCACCACAACCCAGCAAAAGTTCCCATTCTTAATATACTAAATACCCTTTCACACTGGAGGGAGAAAGGAAACCTAATAGAGTAAGTAAAATATCTAAACAGTTACTCTCAGAACAAGACAAGCTTGAAAATACTTAGGGTAAGCAACTTCATTGTTTACACAGAGATGTTGTCTACTAAATAAATCACTGACTTTCACCTATCACATTGACAAAAGGCTGAAAATTCCGATTCCTAGGATAAGCATGGTAGAGAAGACTACTTTCCTGGGTTGTCTGTGCATCCTTTTAGACCCCACTCTAGGCAAGAGCTAATACAATGTAAGATGACTAGATAGTTTGACTCAGGAATTATATACCAAGGATTTACCTTAAATAAATATTAACTATAGCATGAGACCTATTGTAAGTATAGCTTGTGTGTAATAGGTAAAATTTATAGATACTTGCTACCAGGAGGAAAAAGTAAACATTTAGAGTATAGAATACCATGAAACTTTATGAAGAAATAAGTGTGCTCTGACCATAGTGAAAATGGACAATTGCAATTTGCTCAAAATGATTTTGTGCATATGGGAATATTTGGGCAAGCATGAATTCCACGCTTTCTGATGCACGAGGAACTGTTGGAGCGGAACTGGGAAGTAGCTCGGTGGTGGTGATTGCCAACCCAGAGCTCTGGGTTTGGATCCCAGCACTTCATAAACTGGGCCTGCCAAAGTCAAAGATCATGATCCTTAGCCACATAGCTAGTTTGATACCAACCCTGGAATAAATGAAAGCTTGGCTCAAAGGGGAAAAAACAAAGAAGGCTAAGGGAACTGGAGCAAAGGCCACTAAAATGTGCTTCAGAGAAAGGCACCAAGCATGAGGCTTCAGTGAGCTCACAAGCTGCCCGGCAGCCCTGTTCCCACTCCTTTCCTCCAAGTTTTCCTCCATAACTTCTGTTGTTGTTTTGTTTTTTTTTTTCTTTTCTGTCTCTTTTTCATTCTTTTCTTCACACAGACAGTATTGTTCTTAGCAGTTCCACAGGCCTGCTGTAATACTGTATTCTCCTTGTGCTCTCACTTTGCTTAGAGTCTTCTAATTTTGTCACTGATTAAACTTTTTAGTGTTAAACTCCTAACATTTTTCTATAGCTTATTTCTAATGAGTAGATAATTTAAGGCTGTTTAAACCTTTCCACAGCAGTAGCAAAATACCAAAATCCTAACACTGAAAAAGAGATCATTACAGAAACGTACTTTTATCAGAGTAAATACTCCAATGGAGTATTACCAGACCAAATGGAAACTAGCCACACTTATGATCAATCAAACCCATCTGAGTATAAAAACAGATCCATGACAAGGCATGTATTAATATAATTCTTCATTAATGTATTTGATACATTTAAGGAAAAGGTATTATACGCATTATCTAATTTCCCATGAGATATTTTACAAAGTTCTGCATCTATTTGTTTTTTTTTAGTTTGCATATAAGTAGATTTTAGTATGGTATTTTCATAATTTGTTTTCAATTTTTAAAAATTATATTGTTTAATTCAGCGGCTGCCAAGGCAGACTCACTTACCCCTAAGGTAGTTTTTGTCCTCTATGTTTGAGAGAGAAATACAGAACAAGTACTGAGTTTCCTCAGATAACTTTGAGGCCGAGGGTCCCTTCTTCACACTGGCAGATTTCTATGTTAAGCCAGCTCAGCAGGTGTCAGTCCCTCCTGACACTGTTGGATCTGACTTGCTGACATTTAGGACAGTTTATCTGGGCAATGTTTGTAGCTTCCCTGAACTACCTGATGCAGTGTTGCTGAAGGAGAGAGAAAGTGTATCCAGAGAGGATTTAGTTTGTGGTGGAAATTTGGAATGCTTACTGAAATTCTTTTTTTTTTTTAAAAAAAAAGATTTATTTATTTACTTTATGTGTATGAGTACACTGTAGCTGTACAGATGGCCCTAAGCCATCATGTGGCTGCAGGGAATTGAAGTCAGGACCTCTGCTTGCTCCTGCCCCGCTCGATCCGACCTGCTCTGGACCCCCTCGCAATGGAGTAATACACTGTAGCTGTTTTCAGACGCACCAGAGGAGGGCGTCAGATCTCATTACGGATGGTTGTGAGCCACCATGTGGTAGCTGGGATCCGAACTCAGAACTTTTGGAAGAGCAGTCAGTGCCCTTACCCGCTGAGCCATCTCGCCAGCCCCGCTTACTGAAATTCTTGCTAATTGAGTTGGAGAACACAGAACATATATGATGTTAATAGTAGGAAACAGGTATTTCAATAAAGAAAAGAAACAAACGAAAGATAGTGTGAAAATTGCAGACAAGGTTAAACAGATAATAGAAACATCAAAAGGACATTAATATGGAACCCCATTTACTGATATCTAAATGATGCTTGGAATTAGGGAGGCCCTGCCGATGGCTTCATTTTCCCCCTTATGTATTCCTGCAAACTCCTCTGTGGTGAATGCCATGCAAGGCTAGATCAGAGAGAGCGCTGTGGCTGGGAAGTGAGGGTTGTTTTTCACATAATGCTCACATCTGCATTTGGAGATGTTTACAGAATTCAGGGATTCCAGCCCCAGTCCCACCTGCTGCACTCACAAGCACCAGCAAACAGGAATCCATGGGGCCCAAAAGACAACACCAGACACAAACTACTGTTGTCATGGAAAATGATGAATTAGGCAAAAATTTTATTTCCAAGCTCTTCAAAGATGATTACAAACCCAAACTTTCCTTCTAAAAGTGTCCCCAATTAGATCAAAGGCACACCACCCCAGTAATATACGTGTGACATGAATTCTTTTAGGTTATAATATCTTCATACTTTGTTTTTAACCAATTGCAATGTTCTAAATGTAGGCCACATATAAACATTTTTAAAGGCATGGACAACATTTTTAAAAACTACAATCATAATTATAAGTTGTAAAGTATAGGAACTAAAGAAAGATCTAATTGGCTTCACACAGGATGGGCAACCTAACAATACATCAATCTTGCATTTGCTAAGGAGCAGAGCCCAAGCCTACTGTCTGCGTTGGACCCTTTGCTCATGTGGAAGTGAAAAAGCTCTCCTTTACAAAATCAGGATATCAATCAATTATTCCCCCCACTGTATACTTCGTTTTATTTAGTAATTGTAAATTTTTATGAAAAGTTTTTTATTAGAGTATAAAAACGTTAGGAAAATTACAAATACTGTTTTTGCAAATACCCAGTAAATAAAACCTGCCTCTGTCCCAGGCAGGGCTGCACAGGCTCCATGGCGAAAGAGATGCATCCAGCAAGTTTGGTAGTGAGGTTAAAAGAAAAACATTGATTTCTGTAGAATTTTGACCTAGGACCAGGCCTCAGAGAGAATGATTTGGCTCTTGAAGTCTGTTTTCTTGGGACGTGACAGCAGGCATCCATCACCATGCACACTCAGCTCCCTCGGCGAGCCTCTTCCCTGTGGAAGAGAAGTTCCGTTGGTCTTTGCTTTAGTGAGACTTACTTGTGAAGGAACCTTATCATTTGACAGGACACCAAAAATGCACAACGTAGAAAACATTACTTGAATGCAAGAGAATATGTAAGCACGTCCTGGACAGACAGCGCTCACAACTGTGCTTTGTAAAGGAGAACTGTGTCACGAAAGACAGTTATCTTGGCAACCCAGTGTGCCTCTCCCTTGACTACGGAACTTAATGTCTGATAGCAGAACCAGCCCCTCAATTCAATGTGAACAGTTTCCTTTTACAAACATGTGAAAAAGATTATCATTTACTGTGTAAACACAAAAGTTGAAATGTGTTGGTCCCAGGACTAAGAACCTATGCCCTTGTCATCTTTTAAAAAAAAAATATGGAAATGTACAGGGGTGAGGGGCTTGTCCGCGCTGGGCAGCCGAGCTACGCTGCTTTAGAGACAGTCTTCACGAGTTAGCCAGGTTGCTCTTGAACTCACCCAGTTTTAATTTCTTTATACAGTTTTTAGGTTGGTGGGTAGGCAAAAGTTGGGGAGTGCTGGATTCATACCGTTTTCACCATATCCTACACCAGGGCCAAGCAGGAAGTGAGGAGGTCTGAGTGAGAAGGGCCGCTTCCTCTTGACACCAGAGCAGCCAGGGGAGAAGTAGGGAGTCAGTCCGCAGCCCGGGCATGCGCACTACCTGCTTACCCTATCTCTCCTGCATTCTCATTGAGAATCGACAGGATCTACACTTTTAAAACGGTTTTAATGAAGAGGACTCGTTGATAAATGTTTCCAGAAATTGAAGTGTTTGGAGCACTATGGTTTATAGACGAAGGAGCTGCTGGTTGTGGTCATGAGGGCATCCTGACAGTCATTGGGTAGAACTGCCCTGACTCAGAACACCAGGAGGCCACGAAGCTAATCATTTCAAGATCCATTGACTAAGAAAGCCTGAGGTTCTGCTGATCACTTGAGAATATACCTTGCTTAAGTCCTCCTTTGACATAGTACTTTTTCATGTCAGTGGGTATGTAAACAAACTATTTTCTGATGCTGGTTTTCCAGGGTGAATAGCTCTAAAAGTCTGCATCAGTGCCTGCCTGTGTAACTCACCTTTCCTTCTGAATCTGTTGGGGGTTGGGGTACCATCTGGGGTGGGGTACCATCTGGGGTGAGGTACCATCTGGGGTGGAGTACCATCTGGGAGTGAGGTACCATCTGGGGTGGGGTACCATCTGGGAGTGAGGTACCATCTGGGGTGGGGTACTGTCTGGGTTAAGCCATTTAAAATCTTGGAATGTGGGTCGTAGTTTTTGAGTTTGTTCATCTGTTTGTTCTGGTGTTTTTATTCTGACTCTGAGTTGCTTCTGGACATCCTGGGTCTCATTCATGGTCAGCTTTGTGTCTGTTCCTTGCTGTGAATTCTTGGTTCTAAAAATGCCTTTGAGGGTTCCTGTTCCTGTTTCATTTCTTGACTAGGGACTGACTCCAGTCCCTCTCTGACTCTTTTCCCTTTCTCTACTATTACTATTTCTTAGTGCTCTAAATGCTCACTTGTTAAGTTTTTCCATTCTTTTTTTTGTTTGTTTGTTTTTGTTTTGTTTTTCAAGAAAGGGTTTCTCTGTGTAGCCCTGGCTGTCCTGGAACTCACTCTGTAGACCAGGCTGGCCTTGAACTCAGAAATCCACCTGCCTCTGCCTCCCAAGTGCTGGGATTAAAGGCGTGTGCCACCATCGCCCGGGTAAAAAGTTTTTTTTTTAATGTAGAAATGTAAAACCTCAATGCAAAACACTCAAACTTATGTCATTCTAATTAATAAATCACCAGAAATGTGTCTTCAGTTTTCAGTTATCAACTGTTAAAACTGCTTTAGCCCTATACACACACACACACACACACACACACACACACACACACACCAGTAGACCAGTAGCTACATTCTATCTTCCATTAAAACAGAGATATGTCCCAGGCAGTGGTGGCACATGTCTTTAATTCCAGCACTCAGGAGGCAGCGACAGGCAGATCTCTATGAATCCGAGGGCAGCCTACAGAGCAAGTTCTAGGACAGCCAGAGTTGCACAGAGAAACCCTGTCTCAAAAAACCAAAATAGAACTATTTAGGGAGCCCAAGGTAGACTCAAGTCAGCTAGCTCCTCTGTCAAGTCTTTAGTCCCAAGAGATGCAAGTCAGTGGGTAACACCGAATAGGAGAACACAACTCTGGGATGCTATAAGGGCAGAGAGGGAATTCAGGTCAGGAAATACTGCTGGCCAGCTCAGTTAAAGAGCTCGTGTGCATAAGGTGACAGCATGTAGCAGACAGTGCTAGAGAGCAGGATTCTCTCAGACAGACCTCGTTCGTCCATGTTTGGGGACGCTACAGCCCACAAGCACCCAGAGAGCAAGGCAGCATTCTGAGTCTTTAACTTCCATCACCCAAATCCCTTGGGCAGCTCCCCGAAGATGTCACCAAGATGGCCCCGAGATGACACAGCACACCCCAACTCACCAGTCTTCAGAGTAAAGCACAGGACCTGGGCTCCCGGAAGGGGTTGCTTCCAGCCGGAACACCGAGCAGCAGGGCGTCCTTGCATGCATTCTGTATGCAGTACTGCTGAAGCTCTGCAGCTGCCTGAGAGACCTGAGTCAAAGCACAGTGTGACCCCCTGCTCACAGCCGGCCTGAGGTGGGACACCATTGTCGTTATCCAGGGCTGTCTGCTAACTCCCGCCACTCAGTCCCACAATGGAACACTAAACTGTCTACGACTGAGTATAGGATACTTTGGGACTGCTTTGACAAAGAAAATACAACATTAATCCATTTAAAATTCTAGTTTTAAGACCAAATTGGTAAGGAAATGGCTCATTCTCAAGTTCCCAGTACAAATATGTAAAACATGTACTGATAATCTAAATTTGCTGTGTGAACAAGGCTGGGGCTTTATCCAGTCAGTGCCAAACAAGTGATAGAATTATTCTATGCTGTTCAGAAAGTACAGCTTGCTGGTTAGGAATGTGGGCTCTGGGGCTGAGGGTGGGGCTCAGTGATAGAATGTTTGCCTAGCACAAGAGAGGCCCTGGAGTCAGTCCCTAGGACAAAACACAAAAATAACAGTACTACTGATCATCATCATCATCATCATCATCATCATCATCATCATCATCAATAAAACAGGGCTATTATGTTTTAGCCACGGTTTGAGCTTGTCCTTCAAAGGTTTATATGTTGAAATTTAACCTCCACTATGAAGGGTGGAAACATTTATGTATTTTTTTATATATGGGTGTTTTATCTGCATGTACAGCTTTACCCAGAAGAGGGCATTGGATTCTGGGAGACTACATTATAGATGGTTGTGAGCGTGCTGGGAAATAAACTCAGGACCTCCGCAGGAATAGCCAGTGCTCTTAATCACTGAGCCATCTCTCCAGTGCCAAGAGGGTAGACCTTCGACCCTCCAGAACCATAAGCTAAAATAAACTTTTTAAAAATGTTACTCTGTCTGTGGTACTCGGCTATTGGCAACAGAAAACTGACTAATACTTGTTACATGTATGTTACAGCTGCTTACCATATGTTTCCAGTTGCCACCAAGTTTCTGAAAGGCCTTAGAGATTTGCTTTTAGAGCTAGAACTTTTAAGTGGTAATATATAAAATACAATATAACCAGACTAACATTTAAGCTAATTTTTTCCATCAATTGAAACTCGATGTTTTCACATTAATTATAATTAGAGCTAATGGTAAGTTATTGATTTTCAAAGAAATAAAGAACCAATCCTGCCCAGAGACTGTGTATCGGGGAACTGGGTGAACTCCACGTGTGGGGAGTAGGAGCCTTTCTCAGGCCTCCTGGGAAAAGGAGACCAACCAGACCCTAGTATAAAGGACATGGTAATAAAGGTAAAGTGGGGGTGCTCAGAGAAACAAACTGAGGTCAGTCAGGACTCTCAGCAGGGGCATGGGAGAGACTCTGTGAGGGAGAAAAACCTCAAATCCTGCAAGCTGTCCCCTGCCATGAAGCTGGCTTGTCTGTTCCACCTGGGTTATCTCTCAACTCCAGAGGAGGATTCCTCAAGACAGCAGGTTTTGCAGTCCCTGGGAAGGGATGCTAGAAAACCTGTGCCTGGCATATGTGTCTCAGTGTGCCAAGAACATCCCTGAAGTGAAGCTGACTAGATTCTGGAATGTGACTCCCTTGAAGTGCTGCCCAAGTCCACCAGACTGTCCTGCCTGCCCACCCGCCTGCCTCTCTCTCTCTCCCTTCCTTCCTCTGTCCCT
>NW_022196900.1:19890829-19898698 GCF_008632895.1 Mastomys coucha | reverse complement strand
TAAAGGCGTGCGCCACCACCGCCCGGCGATACCGAACACTTTCAACAACTCAACTTTTATTTCCCTATTTTCTCTCCTCAGACAGCCTTGTTCTCTGACAGCGCTCCAGCCAGGCACCAGTAACTGCTCTCTTTGGAAAATGAGGGGGGAACCACAGCTTCAATCTTCCCTGGTAAAGCTCTTACTCCCTTATGCTGAACTCACAGTGACCACTAGGTGTCGCTGCTCCCTGTATGTCTTTCCCATCACCAGAAGCCGACTTTGCTCGCTCTTCCTTTTTTTTTTTTTTTTTTTTTTTTTTTTTTTTTTTTTTTTTTTTTTTGAGACAGGGTTTCTCTGTGTAGTCCTGGCTGTCCTGGAACTCACTCTGTAGACCAGGCTGGCCTCAAACTCAGAAATCCACCTGCCTCTGCCTCCCAAGTGCTGGGGTTAAAGGCGTGTGCCACCACTGCCCCGCTTGCTCGCTCTTCCTAGTCTGGGTTCAGCCTTTTCTAGCCAGACCTTGGCCCCTGACACCACCTCGACTTTCTGGCATACTTCCTGCTCATCCACCATCTGGATCAAACTCCTTTAGCTTTCCTCCCTCAAAATCCTTGGTGGTCAGATACTGGTGAGGAAAAAGGAACCACAAGCGGTCCAGGCCTCCTGTCTCCTATCTCAGTGTCTAGGTTGTGACTGCCCAGGCCGGTGAGCTCCATGGTGGACAGTAAGCACTTCCTTCACTCTTTGCTAGCTCCTGGTCCACTGCCCCTCAAGACCACACAGCTTCCTGTTTCACAAGACGGCCATCGCCAAGACCTGTAATCCTTAATCAGAGGTACTCTACACACATCTCCTTTTTTCCTGTCCCTGAAGATGTCACCCCAAACTCTTGTCTCTTCTACATTCACCTTGCCTCCATTTTCCTTGACAAAATAAATCTTTCCTATCAACCCAAACCCCTTTTTATTTTCGAATAAAAAAGGAAGTCATTTCTTTAAAACTAGGTAATTTTTTTTTTTAACCTGCCAGGGCTTCCACTACACCTTACTGGCGCGTCTCTGTACTCCGCGCCTCTGTCCCTTTACCTTGTAAACCTGGTTATCTGAAATCATTTTGTGTATTACTTTACCGTATCCACCTGAATTCCCTATTCCCTGGAGCAGCACCAGGTCGAGGGCTAAGACTAGTGAGGAAACTGACTAACATGATGGTGTGTCTATGCCTAGCCACACACTTGGAATCACACTAGCTGCCAATCACATATTCAGTCAACAGAGTAAAGCCCTAGCTGTGTTTGGGGGCCTTCATTTTAATTTTATCTCGAGGGTGTTTTGCCTGCATGTCTGTGCACACCACGTGCATGCCTGGCGCCTGAGGAATCCAGAAAAGGGCATCGGGTCCCCTGAAACTGACGTTACAGATGGTTGTGAGCAACCGTGGGTGTGTGTTGGGAATTGAACCCGAGTCCTCCAGAAGAGCAGACACTGAGCTGAGCCATCTCTCTAGCCGCTCCACCCCTCTTTGGACAATCCTCTCACCTTCTCTTTTGAACTATCCCTGGCAGCACGTTACAAGTTCTGCTCTTTGTCTATTTCACGCTCATATATTTTAATGAACTCTCTCGGCCTTGTGCTGTGCGCGTCTGTCCACACACCGAAATCTCCCCTGGATATCTCTGTGAAACCCACAGATCCAAAACGGAACTCACTTCAACTCTCCCTTCCGATCCCCCAGAGTGGCGGGGGCAGTTGAGGAAGGCCAAGCATCCTTCTCCAGCATCCATCTCGCTCGCCTCCCTCCCCATCTCTAAGCAGCATTCTCCCGCAGCCCGGCTGGCAGCGTCCAGGCCGCCAGCGTGTCGCCAGCCTGCTGTGGACACGCCCACGAAGCCCTCGGACCTGGTCCCTGGGACGGGCTGCGTCGCCGGACGCGCCCGTGGGGTCTCCAGCGCTGGCCCGGGGATCGGGCCTGGAGCCACCCCTCACCCACGCGCGGCTCGGCCCGGGTAGCCTCCACTTCCGCCGGGCCGCGGTCTCCTGCGCGCCACTCCGTCGGCGGCGGGGCTGGCGCCGGGGTCCGGCTGGGCAGACGCTCACCTTGATCCTCTCCACGCCGGCCTCCAGCTTCAGCTGCTCCACCAGGCGCTGCAGGGCGCTCACGCTGGCCCCGGAAGACATGGCGGCTAAGGCTGCGCGCTGCGGGCCGGGCTGGGCGGAACCGCAGCCGAGCGGGGTGCGGCCTCGGGGCGGGGAAGCCGCCGCGCCCGCCCCGCTGTCCCCGCGCTGGGGTCGCGAGCTGCCCGGCCCCGGTCGCCGTTGCCTCGGAACAAACCTAGGTGGCGCCTGCGCTGCGAAGGGAAGGGCACTGTAGGACTTGAAGGAAGAGCAAAGTCGAACCTTCAAGAAATCCTGCTCGTTGGTCTGATACGGAATGAAATTACACCAGCCCTCTCACCCACCAACTATGGCCGTTGTTTCCAGTTTTCTCCCGATTTTTTTTTAAGTGTGCACATTGGTTTTACAACACTGAGATCATTACGTTAAAACTTGAGGGTCTTTTTAGGTTTTGTTTGTTTGTTTGTTTGTTTGTTTCTGTTTTTTACACTTACTATGTTAAAAACTATATCACCGTTTTTTTACACCATCGAGTCTGTCAGCACTTACTAAACTGCGGAGGGCATAAAGGCAATATGGGTGAGCTCACTAAACTTCAAAGCACAGAGACTTTAAAGCATTGGTTTGATTACTTTTTTAAAAAAGCTTAAATGCCCCTCCCCAATTCAACCACAGGGATCCCGGGTTAAACTGGGGAGGGTCTGGAGGAAGCAGAGGAGGTAGGCGACCCCATAGGAAGACCAGCAGTATTTTGTTTTTGTTTGTTTGTTTGTTGTTTTGAGACAGGGTTTCTCTGTATAACCCTGGCTGTCCCAGAATACACTGTAGACCAGGCTGGCGGACCAGCAGTCTTTACTGACCTGGTCCCCCGGGGATCTCTCAGACACTGGGAGGCCAACCAGGCAGCATACACCAGTTGATATAATGAGGCGCTGGACTGACTGCCTAGTCTGACCTCAGTGGGAGAAGATGCTCCTAACCCTTAAGAGACTTGAGGCCCCAGGGAGTGATGAGGCCTGGTGAGGTGGTGGTGGCTGGGTGGCAGATCAAGAGGAGGGTAACGACTAGACT
This sequence comes from Mastomys coucha, assembly GCF_008632895.1. Classification (NCBI taxonomy): domain Eukaryota; kingdom Metazoa; phylum Chordata; class Mammalia; order Rodentia; family Muridae; genus Mastomys; species Mastomys coucha. Next base: position 19,895,531 of record NW_022196900.1, on the reverse strand, counting down.
GTAAAAAAAAAAAAAAAATTAAAGAATAATAATTTAAAAAAATTTAAAATAGCTTCAAGGCTCAAATTCTCATCTCCTGGTTCAACTCTGAGGGTTGGCCTCATCTTCAAGGTGGGTAGACTCTGTAGTGCTGTGGGGGGGGAAAATCCGTGCTTTCTTCAAGCCCCGTCTAAACATATGGGGGAGGGAGTAGATTCTCAAATGGTTCTCCCTGGCTATACTGAATACCAGCCCTCCCTTGAACCAATTGCTACTTTAAAAGGATTTGTTGCTCAAGTGGCCAATTTCCCGGCTGCTGAGTTTTCTCTGGACCTAAGAACTATCCATGACAAAGTCACCCACAAAACACCCACAGCTAGTCTCCATTCAGTGAGATTCCCCCCCCCCCCCCAAATTTAGGCGGTTGGATTGATCATCGGAACTCTGGAGATTCTTCTGGGATTGTCTGAGGTCTTGGCCACTACATCGCAGGTCAGCTTCTCCTCTGCCAATCCCTGTGTACGGGATTCCATAACAAGTATTAATTAGAAGGGTTGGCCCTGATGAACTTCCAGCATGAAAACCGTCATCTCAGAGTCTGTTTTCCTGAAGAACCCAAAACTAAGATACCCAGTCAAATAACAGAGTGGAAAATGATTTTTATAAAGAAAAACTGAGATATTGTAGAAAGTAACAGAAGAGAATATAAACTATTAAAACGCAGAGGCCCTAAAGCAATTATTCTTAGCTATAGCATTGCACAACTGGATCATAGTTAATCAACTCCTATTACTCCCTATTACTTAATACAACTTGTGCTTTCTGCTCTACTTCTAGGCAGCATGCTAAAAGCAGAAAGAATGGGTCAAAGAGTACCAATATTTATGCCGAACATGGTAGCACATGCCCGAGATCTCGACTTCAGTGGCCGAGGCAGGAGTGACTGAGTACAAAGATAATGTGGATTAGAACTCCCTCTCTCTCTCTCTTTCTCTCTCTTCTGTCTCTGTCTCTGTCTCTCTCTGTCTCTGTCTCTCTCTGTGTGTGTATGTGTGTGCGTCTTCTTTCTTCCTTTCTTATTTTTTTTCCAAGAAAGTTTTTCTGTGTAGCTCAGGCTGTGATGGAACTCACCCTGTAGACCAGGCTGACCCCAAACACAGAGATCTGTCTGCCTTGCTGGAATTAAGGCCAGCAATGACCTTTCATTTAAAAAAGATCAAAAGGATGTAAACCTTTTAAACTGTCCTAGCGTGTCTCACGATGTGTAGTAACGATTTTCTGAAAGATGGGTGTCTGGTTTTATACTACAACTAGTCTACAACTAGGTTAGGGACAACTAGTGTACAACCTGCATTGCTGTTCTTCAAGGCAGTGGATCTCAGCCCTCCTGATGCTGTTGCAATCTTTCAATCAGTTCCTCAAGTTGTGGTGACCGCCAGCCATAAAGTTATTTTCATCGCTATTTCATAACTGTAATTTTGCTATTGTTATGAATCAGTGTAAATATCTGTGTTTTCTGATGATCTTAGATGGTCCTTATGAAAAGGTCATTTGACCACCAAAGGGGTTATGATCCACAGGTTTCTAACCTTTGGTCTAAAAGATGAAAAATGGTATCTTGCATCTTTTAAACACCTTGATATTGAAATTTTCCTATATTCTCTTCATAGTTTTTTTTTTTAAATGTATGTTTTCCAGTGCTTCTGTTGGAGTGCTTGAAGCTAGAAAAAGGCATGGGATCCCCTAGCGCAAGAATTACAGGCCGCTGTGAGTGCCTTGATGTGGGATCTGGGATTCACACTTGTAACTCAAGTTTGAACTCAAAAGCAGTCAGTTCTCTTACACACTAATCTGTCTCTCCAGCCCTGTCCTGTATTCATTTTTGTGAGCTATGTGTCCGCAATAAAGAATAATGTGGGATTCAGTTCAGGAGAAGCGAGATGCTATTTCTACCGGTGGTCCTCTAAGCCACTGAAAGTGTCTCACACTAAGACGTTTGCATGAGACATCTGCACAGCACTTATTACCACCTCAGCGATGCTATTCGAAATGAAGGCTTTGAATTTGCCAGGGTAACGTGATGCCGTACTGTGTGTCAGTCAGGAGGCAGGAATGTCTTGTTTGTCTCCCTCTGTCATGCCTGCACACACTCGAAGCTCCAGATTGCCTCAGTGTTGTTTCCTGCTTTTCTTCAACAGGAATGGTCTATTTTGAGAAGAACAGCCAATTAGGTATAACCCACCCCCACCCCACCCCTACACACACACACACAAACACACACACACCATGACCCATGGTCAAGAGGGCTGTCCCCTAGGAAGAAGGCATATCATCTGCCTATCCATGTGGTGCTTCTGCTTCACCAGAGTGACTTCTCACCCAGAGCGTTGGAGTCACACACATGGTAGTGCACACTGCACACCTGGGAAGTTAAGGCAGAAGGATGGCTGCAATTTTGTGGCTCCCTGGGAAATACACAATGAAGAAGTCACAAAGCATCTTCAATTTCAGTTCTGAGATCATCAGCTTGTTTTTGAAAAGTTGATGTCCTTAAACATTCCTTTGGCCCAGCCCCTACCAGCCTCTGACCCTCTGTCCTGAACTTTACCATTCTTCCAATAAAAAGGTCTGCAAAATGACAAATTCCTTCTTTCCCTAATCAAACAAGGAGGAATCTACAGCAATACAGCATTACACTGATTTAAGACTATACAAATGCTAAAGAGATTCTAAATTCTTTTAAAACTAAGGTGCTGGTTAAAACTCATCAACTATGTATGCTTTAAAAATTGCCACAGCTGCCGGGCAGTGGTGGCACACGCCTTTAATCCCAGCACCTGGGAGGCAGAGACAGGCAGTTTTCTGAGTTCGAGGCCAGTCTGGTCTACACAGTGCGTTCCAGGACAGCCAGGGCTATACAGAGAAACCCTGTCTCGAAAAAAAAAAATTGCCACTGCTTTGCTCATGTTCAAGCAATCTATTTACTTCAGACCCATGTAAATTATACATGCTTACTTACATTAGAGCTGTATGAATTCAGTAATTTATATCGTAGAACATTAAATGCTCGTTACTTAAAATATCCCACCACACGGATGAGGAAACCAGAAGAGTAGATAGCAGGTTGTTAATTACTAGGTTCTAGCTTGGTTTTGTCCCATACACATAACAGAAAGCCATCACATTTCACAATCAGACTAACTACAATTCATCCAGACATGGCTTGTCCCAGTGTCTCAATCTCAGGAAGACCACGTTTAATTCAATGTTTTGCGGTTGCTAGATCTGAGGTTCACGTGTGATTTCCACAGAACTTTCATGTGTCCAATTTACCCTATTTCAACAGTCCAGTTGGTTTGTTTTTGACACAGGGTCTATGTAGCTCTGGCTACCCTGGAACTTGGACTATGCTGATCTCAAACTCAAAGATCTGCCTTCCTCTGCCTATGGTGTGCTGGAATTGGTGGCACACCTCACCCTAGCTGTCCCATTCACAATATCAGCTGCTTGTTAGCAAAGCAGGCTTCCATTCAAACAGTATTTCCAAGGTTGGTGTGAGTCTTAGTTACGGTTTTACTGCTGTGAACAAACACCATGACCAAGGCAACTCTTATAAGGACAACATTTCATTGGGGCTGGTTTACAGGTTCAGAGGTTCAGTCCATTATCATCAAGGCAGGAGCATGGCAGCATCCAGGCAGGCATGGTGCTGGCAAAGCTGAGAGTTCTACATCCTCATCTGAAAGCTGCTAGCAGAATACTGGCTTCCAGGCAGCTAGGATGAGAGTCTTAAACCCCATGCCCACAGTGACACACCTACTCCAACAAGGGCATACCTACTTCAACAGGGTCATACATTCTAATAGTGCCACTCCCTGGGCCAAGCATATACAAACCATCACATTCCATTCCCTGGCCACCACAGCATGTTCAAATATAAGCATCTATGGGGGCTATACCTAAATATAGAATAATACAAAATACATTTAGTTCAACTTCCAAAGCCCCCATAGTCTATAGTCTTTTAACAATGGTAAAAGTCCAAAGTTCAAGGTCTCTTCTGAGATTCATTCAATCAACCAACTGCAATCCCCAAAGCAAGACAGGAAACCAGCTAGGCAAACTCCAAACTCTGCATCTCCATGTCTGATGTCAAAGAGGTCTTATAAAGATCTCCAACTCCTCTTTCATCTTTGTTGACTACAACAAACTTCTTTCCTGGGCTGGTTCCACTCTCTGTTAGCAGCTTTCCTCAGCAGATATCTTATGGCTCTGGCATCTCAAACATCTTAGGGTCTTCAAGGCAACTTCATATTACAGCTTCTTGTTTCAATGTCTGGGGTCCACACTGATCTCCTGGGCTCCCACAAAGGCCTTGCTTCACTTCTCCAGCTCTGCCCTCTGTAGCACTCTAAGCTCAGGTTGATCCACTCCACTGCTGCTGCTGTTCTTGGTGATCATCCCAGGGTACTGGCATCTCCAATACACTGTGGTCTTCCATTGCAACTAGTGATGTGTTGGAACGGCGGGTTGCATCAGAACATACCACACTAGGCCCAAACAGTTCCACGTGTAAGAGGTTTAATTGAGAGGGAGAGAGAGGGTAGTGGCGCGGAAAGAGAGGAGGGGGAGAGAGAAAGATGGAGGAATGTTCCATATATATATATATGGGTTGTGATGTAGCAGCCACAGGTAAAGGTGGGAGGTGAGCCCAACGGATTCT
>NW_022196900.1:19855434-19890703 GCF_008632895.1 Mastomys coucha | reverse complement strand
CCCAAATAAACCCAAAGGAAACTCAAACATGTTACTAAACATAAATGCAACAGGACTGAAGTAGTTCTCTAAGCTTTTTTCCTCAGGTAATTTTAAAGAATCCTTTGTGCCAACCACAGTGTTTAGATTCCAGGCAGGAAGTCTGATGCATGTTATAAAGGTGCAAATAAAATAATAATAAATAATAATATATAATATTATATAATAATATATTTATTGTTATTATTTCTTTTCTTATACATTACATCCCAACCAGTTGTCTCTCCATCCCCTCCTCCCCGCTCACCTTCTCACTTCCCTTCTCTTCCAGATCAAATGCTCTTTCACTTCCCTTCAGAAAAGTTCAGGCCTCCCAGGGATATTGACCAAACAGCGCAACAAGTTACAATGAGACTAGGCACAAACCCTCATTTCAAGGTTGGATGAAGCAATGAAGTAGGATGAAAAGATCCCAAGAGTAGGCAAAATAGTCAGAGACACTGTGATTCTGTCAAGAGTTCCACGAACCAAGCTAACAATCATAACATATATGCAGAGGACTTAGCACAGACCCATGAAGGTTCTGTGGCTGCTACTTCAGTCTCTGTGAGCCCCTATGGGCCCTGCTTAGTTGATTCTGTGGTCCCTGTTCTCTAGGTGTCCTTGTCCCCTCTGGTTCCTACAATTCTTTCCAACTTCTTCTGCAGGGTTTCCTAGGCTCCAAGGGGGGAAATCCAATGGAGATCTCCAATTTTGGGGGTTTCTTCAACTGCTCCCATTAGCTGCTCGAAGAAACCTCCCTGGTGACAGCTGGGAGAGACACCAATCAGTAAGTATACCAGAATATCATTAAAAATCATTTTATTGACATTTTTTCTGTCCTAGGTCTCTGGGCTATGCAGCAATGTCAGGAATGGGCCTGAAATTAGAGTAATCATTGGTTGGCCACTCCTACAGTTCTGCACTCCCTCTGCCCCCACACATCTTGCAGGCAGTATAGGATTGTAGGTTGCAGGTTTTGTAGCTGGGCGTCACATTCCCACAATTGTAAGTTGCCTGGTTACAAAAGTTAGCCATCAGTTCAGGTCCCACCCCCTCCATTAGTAGAAGTCCTCGATGGGGTCACCCTTGTGGAATGTTGGGAATTTCTACTGCACTGTTTCCACATCAACCCCCGCACCCCTGCCCAAATTCCCTCTGATTACAGTTGTCTCTCTCCATCATGATCCCTCCTGTTACCATTCCCACCCTCAAAATCTATTCTAGTTCCCTTTCCCAGGGAGATTCATGCGTCCTCCTTGAGCCCTACTTATTACTTAGTCTTTCTGGGTCTGTGGATTGTAGCATATTGTCTACTTAACAGCTAATATCCATGTTTAAGTACATGCCATGTTTATCTTTTGAGATCTGGGTTACCTCACTCATCTTGTTTTTTTTTTTTTTTTTTTTTTTCTAGTTCCATCCACTTGCCTACAACTTTCCTGGTCCTGTTGTTTAAACTGAGTAATACTCCATTGTGTTAATGTGCCATGTTCTCTACCCATTCTTTGGATGAGGGACATCTAAGTTGTTTCTACTTCTGGCTATTATGAATAAAGCTGCTATGAACATAGTTGGGCAAGTCTCTTTGTTGTAGGTTGGAACATTCCTTGGGTACATGCCCAAGAGTGGGTACTGGGTCTTGAAATGGCTCAATTCCCAATATTCTGAAGAACCACCACATTGATTTCTACAGTGGTTGTATAAGTTTGCATTTCCACCAACAATGGAAGAGTGTTCCCCTTGCTCCATATCCTTCCAACATGAGCTTTCACTTTGTTTTTGATCTTTGCCTTCTGACAGATATAAGATGGAATCTGAGTCGTTTTGATTTGCATTTCCCTACGGATGTTGAGTGCTTCTCAGCCATTTGAGATTCCTCTGTTGAGGATTGCTTAGATCTGTACCTCACTTTTAACTGGATTATTTGGCTAGTGTCTGATTTCTTGACTTCTTAATATAGTTTGGATATTAGTCCTCTTTAAGATGTAGGGTTGGTGAAGATCTTTTCCCATTCTGTTCTATTTTGTCCTATTGACAGTGTCCTTTGCCTTACAGAAGCTTTTCAGTTCCATATGGTCCCATTTATTAATTGTTGACCTTGGTGCCTGTGCTCTCAATGTTCTGGTCATGAAATTGTCTCCTGTAAGAATATGTGTTCCTCACTTTCTCTTCTATCAGTTTAGTATATCTGGTTTTATGTTGAGGTCTTTGATCCACTTGCACTTCAGTGCAGAGTGATAAATAGGGACCTATTTGCATTTTTCTACATGCAAACATCCAGTTAAACCAGCACCATTTGTTAAAGGTGACTTCCCCCACCCTCACTGTCTCTTTCTGGCTTCTTTACCAAAAGTGAGGTGTCCATAGGTTTATGGATTTATGCCCAGGTCTTCAATTCCATTGATTAATGTGCCTGTTGATCAATGTCTGTCTTATGTCAATACCATGCAGTTTTTATTACTATAGCTCTGTACTAGAACCTGAAATCTGGTGTGGTGACACCTCTAGAAGCTTAGGCTTTAGCTACCTGGTTTTTTTGTTTGTTTGTTTTTCCATATGAAATTGAGTATTGTCTTTCAAGGTCTGTAAAGAATTGTTAGAATTTTGATAGGGATTGCCTTGAATCTGTGGATTGCTTTTGGTAGGATGGCCAGTTTTATTATGTTGATCTTACTGATCCATGAAGAGATGCAACTTATAGAAATTGGAGAATTCATAACACAACAATGAAGAAAGGACTAATAGCAGATATGTAAGGAAGGCATTTATATGAATAAAACCCACAGGGTAATTTTGAAGACTTCAATTACACGAATCGATGAGAAATAAGCAGCAATGAACAGCCATGCTCTGACAGCCCCATCCCACCTCCCTGAACTAACAGGGCTGTATGAGCCTCAAGTGTTCTTGGGAGTCTCTAAAATGAAGAGATTTCGTTTTTGTGGAAGAGTGCAGTGAAGTACAGTGATTACTGCAAGCAATGGCCTTTTCTTCATCCTGAGAATTTGAAGCACGGTGAACAGAGGAGGGAAGGGGAAAACCCATCATCTTTTATCTATAAGAGTCCACCTTGATTCATGCAATGACTGTGCCCAAGCTCCCACACAAGCAGCCTTCAGTGGACAATTCTAGAAATAGAATACAGAAAAAAAAAAAAAAGACAGACAAAAGAATATCCAAAGATACATAGAGTCTTCATTGGCTGAACATCTTTCTCTTCTCCTTACAAAGAGGTGTGCTAGTCAGTCTTTCCTGTCAACCTGATGACTTCAAGTTATCTGTGAACAGAACCTCACTGAGGTTGGCCTGTGGGTACGTCCAGGGGATTGCCTTGATAGTTAATATAGGAAGCCCAGCCAACTGTAGGTAGCACCATTCCCTAGCAGGGAAATGCTGAACAGCTTGAGAGGCAGAGGTACACATAATCTCTCCTTGCTCTGGGTATGATACTAAGAGCTGTTTGAGATTCAGCTTTTCACCTGAATGATGGACTGTAACCTGCAATTGGAAGCCACAGAAACCCTTCCCTCTCTCTACTGCCTTCTATCTTGGTGTTTGTCAAAGTACCAGAAATGAACCTAGAAAAATACAGGCAATCAGAGATGTTTGGAAAATGGTGAGACACACTAGTATGGGTATTTCTTTCTGGTCCTTATGACATAAATTTGTTCTTAGATAATAATGAGCAACAGGTGCTAACTCCACACCCCTAAACAATAATGAACACAAATATTTCAACTAAAGTTTACAGAACTCCAAAAATTATATTATTTCAGAAGTCCAGCGCTGCAAAGAGTCCTACTGATAGCCTGGTCAAATTCTATTCTTGTAATTAACAATTGAAATTATTAATTCACATTAAAATAACTGACTTTATAGTCTTTTGGCTAACTGGCAAGGATGAACTCATGCATGTAATTTGGACTGAGTTTTGTGTGCCTGTGTGTGTATGCAGATACACAAGTGTGTGGGTGTATGTGGAGGCCAGAGAACAGGCTTGGTTTTTATTTTCAGGTGCTCTCCACCTTGTTCAGTTTGAGCATGCCACCATTGTCTGGTATATTTTACATGAGATGGTGTGGAGGGGGTGGGCAGGGGGGGGAGAGAGAGAGAGAGAGAGAGAGAGAGAGAGAGAGAGAGAGAGAGAGAGAGAGAGAATGTGTGCATGTGCAAAGTCAGTCCCAATTGTTTGCAAGAAAGCACTTTACCAATCAAGCTATCCAGTCCCTGGGCTGAGCTTTTAAAAGGATCAATTTACTTCACTTGTAAATAAATCCTTCACTGGGCAGTGATGGCACACACCTTTAATCTCAGCACTTGAGAGGTAGAGGCCAGCCTGGTCTACAGAGTGAGTTCCAGGACAGCCAGGGCTACACAGAAAATCCCTGCCTCAAAAAGAAAGAGAGGAAGAAAGAAAGAAAGAAAGAAAGAAAGAAAGAAAGAAAGAAAGAAAGAAAGAAAGAAAGAAAGAAAGAAAGAAATTCCTTATACCTATTATGCTACACTAATCTTTTAAAAAATATATGCTATAAAAGCAATATGTTAATCTTTATATACCCTACCAGGCAGCATGATGTATCACAACCATTTTATTAATATGAAGCAGTGGGGTAGATCTTGAAGAGGAATACTGTATATGAGTATATATGGTACTTTGGTAGAGTATCAAGTTTGACTCAGTCATTTTGCCATTTGCATTCACTTCCATAAATACAAAGACACACATACCCTAGAGGGTGAGAGCAGCTCAGCCATGCCTATCTTCTTTCTAGCTCAATGCACATAAAAGCTCTCATGTGCATTACAGTTTAACCACACAAGTAATGCAAGAAGGGACGGAGGGATGGAGGAAGGGATGGAAGGAGGGAGGGGAGAGAGAAAAGAGGGAGGGAGGGATAGATGGAGGGAGAGAAGCAGCAAGTTGGTGGTATAAAAGACCTTTTCACAAGGTCCCCTCTGCAGAAATGTTTGAGAAAACAGTTAGTCCTATAATGAGACTGTAATTGAAAGCATCCCACAAGGACATGATGTAACCCACTCTCCTGGAGAGTTTCTGATCTTATCAAGAGTAGAATCACTGATCGGAAAGTGCAGAGGTTCTAGAATACTCTCCTAGAGAATACACTGAATATGCTCAAACCTGTAAGGACTACAGTAAGGACAATATGGTACTGAATGATTCTCCTGGAGAAACTGTGTCCAGAAAGACACAATAATGTGATTAAGTGCTGTTGTAATTATTCTGTTGTTGTTTTGTAAAACTAGAGACCAGGAAAGGAGGAAAATGTAGCATTAGGAGACCATAAGCAAACACTCTTGAAGAAGAAACACTTCACACAGAAGTTTTAAATGGTATCTAATAAATTTCATGTCAAATTTAACTAAACATATAAAAATTTTAAATGGCAACTAATAAGTCCCCATGTCAAATCTTTTTTTAAACAAAATCCACAAATAGATTATAAAAATTGACCCATCATAAATGTCTTCTGTATAAAGTCTTAAGGAAAGTTGGAATTTCTACATTATTCTGTTTAATCAATCATATCTTGTGAATGGCAGCTACTGCTGAGAGCAGCAGGCACACTTCCCAAATAACTGCTATGCAAGCGACTTCACAATTAGAGTTTGGCACAGCAGCATGCAGCATCTTCAGTCGTCCACAAAGGTCAGCCGTCCAGGCCCTTCATTCTTCATCCACCTGCGGTATCGCTTCCACCGAGGGTCATTTGCCAATTTTTTCTTTAATTCTTCCTCTTGTTCCTGCTTGTAGACCTGTGAGCATACATAATACTAAATGACTTTATGACACAGAGAGAAACCAGCACTACTTTTATGGCCTTTCTAGTTTACAAATAGAACTTCAGGTGAGCGTGCTAATCTGCTTCCTGGAGTCCAAACACTAAAGTAAGTACTTGATATCCAGAGTGAGAAAAACAAGAGCTAAAACTTCTCTGCTTTGTTTTTGTGATGAGGTCTTGCAATGTAGCCTACGCTGGCCTGGACCTTACTGAGTAATTCAGACTAGCTTTGAATTCATAATCCTCTGTCTCAGCCCATCTAATGTCTAAGATTATACACAGGCAAATACCATCCTTGAACCTGGCTTGAATTAATATTTTTTCCCCTAACCAAGGAACAAACTGACCTTATATATATATTTGCTTCCAAACTAAATTTAAATCTACTTTTCAAAGATTATTATTAGGTATTTTTTTCTCTAAAGTTACCAAAGAAGGTTGTATAAATCACATAGGTTAAGAATCAAGGATTTCTATTATTTCATGAAGCTTTAGTCAACCAAAGCTAAATGAAAAATTTCTTACAGCCAGTTTTATAGCTGAATTAATTTTTAAAAATAATTGCTTCCAAATACTGTAAGCAATGACCTATAAAACCTCATAATATAATAATTTAGCCCAATACAATGATCTGAAAAGACAGGGTTTATAGCAAAAATCTTTCAAAAAGCTGTGGTTGTGTGTGCATGTGTGGATGGTGGTGATCATGTGTGTGTTTATAAATATGGGTGTGCACACATGTGGAGCAAGCCGAGGTTGATGGATGTGTCTTCTCTCCATCACTCCCAGCCTTTCAAACAGGATCTCTCACTGAACCCAGAGCTCATGGATTTGGTTGGCTGGCTGGCCAAAGAGCATCCCGGATCTACTTTGTTTTCTGAGAGCCCAAGCTGAAGCAGTCATGTCAGAGAAGCAGGCACTTGACCCAGAGCCTGCCCATTCTTTCAAATAGTTTTAAGAGCTACATAATTGTACATTACTGCCCATTTTTAGGTAATTTACATACAGGAATATATTACCTTGCTAAACATCTGACAACTCCTACTAATTTTACTCTCAACAAAAATTTATCTTGAGGCCGGGAAGTGGTGGCACACGCCTTTAATCCCAGCACTTGGGAGGCAGAGGCAGGCGGATTTCTGAGTTCGAGTCCAGCCTGGTCTACAGAATGAGTTCTAGGATACCAGAGCTACACAGAGAAACCCTGTCTCAAAACAAAACAAAAAAAAAACAAAAACAAAACAAAACAAAACAAAAAACAAACAAACAAACAAACAAACTAACAAAAAAAAATTTATCTTGAACATTACATACAAAATGAAGCTGAGTACAAACGAATGTAACATCTAATGTTTCTTCAAGTTCTGAAGCATCTTTCCTGTGCTCAATGCTTATTCTTACATTAGCCATCATGTCTCCAGAGCGCAGGGCAGTGTAACTGCTGGAGCTGTCAGCACTGTGGCTAGATAGCTGAATTCCCCTGTAGCTGATCATAGTGAAAAATAACCCTTAATGATAAAATGTCCCAGGTTTAAAGGCATTACAATAACTTGATTTGAATTAAAAGCAAATAACATTCCAAAATGTGGTAGTACTATTCAGAAGATTCTATGCTTAATTATTTTGAAATAAATAATTATTTTAACAAATTTTTTTTCTTTCTTTTTCTGTTTTGCTTTTTTGGAAAGAAAAAATTTAATTAGTGCAAAGAACAGAAATCACCAAAACCGCCCGTGCACACGCCATCCCACTGTAATCTGACAGATTACTCTGATTTTCCACCAGGATTAGCTTATTAGGGTGTTTAAATATCGCTCTAAAAAAGAAAAAGCAAAAAACCAAATTTAAGTTAAATATCCATTGTCCCACTATAAAACACAGTCACATTCTCAAGAAAAGTAGGAGCTGCATTCATCTTTGAACTCTGAGACTTCTGAAGTGATTCCATGGAACTGCAGTGTGGCAGAGACCACATTCTGAGGGCAGCTGCTGGCACTCACCTCGTAATTCTCCTTTATCCAAAGCTCTCGCTTAAGAAACATTTCTTTCTGGTGGTCCTCCAGGCTGTCAAACTGAGACTGGGACATCTTCATGGACTTACGGATGATGTACAGTCTCTCTTCCTCCCCATATTCTTTGCCTTTGATGTTAAAGTTATAGACCCACCGGCAATACCAGGCTATGTATGAGCACAGGTGAACAGGGGCGAGGATGACTTGAAACAAGAGGAGGTCCCGAACTTGAGGTTTCTGGTAGCCCCCCTTTATGTCTATTTTACTTTTTATAATGTTCTTTATGATGTTCTCCTCCTCGTCACGGATTTCTTCTTTGGACTTCTTGTTTTTCCCTTTTTCTTTGGCTTTTTTGAGCAGTCCCTGCTCCTTGGCGATTTCTGTTGCCTGGATGCGGTACTTGGGTACTGTGGCTAGGTAGCTGATTGCTTTATTGTAGCTATTCCACCAGCTGAAATACTAGAACATAAAATAAATAAAAACAAGCCACTTTAATAGCAAAATTCATCAAAAGGAAGCAACAGCAGAAATCCCTGTGAATGCCCCCCCAAGAAACCCAGCTGATGGAAACCGAGGATCTCAGCCAGGTGTGCCGACACCTGCTCTAGCAGGGGAGGCAGGAGGGTCAGGAGTTGGAGACCAACCAGGGCGAAAGAAAGAACCTATCTCAGAAAACCAGTACCAATAGTGACCTGGAAGATCTTCATTAGTGAAGCACTTCCCTTCCCTTTGCTTACCAGAGTAAGATTAAACTGGATAATAGCTAGTAAGTCATTTGTTTAAAAATTGGACAGGGTATGACCTCAGGGAACTTTATTCCCTTTTCTGTTTCCTAAACCATCTACAAGTCTGACAGGAATGCTTACCATATTTGGAAACAAAGACTCAAGTATATGTGAATTCTACTCATTTGGCTCTCATACAGCACACACATGCTTCAGTTCCCACACGAGTAACTCTCTGGGATCTACCAGAAACAGCAGGAAGAAGGGGAAGGCAATACTTCTACAAATGCTAGTCAGTTGAAATATACCACCTCGGTGTTTAATAAGAATTTTTCTTATATAAACTGAACATTGTTTCTAGCAGTTAACCTAGAGAAGCAATCTCCAGGGCTAGAGAGAAAGCGCAAAGGCTAAGAACATGTGATCTTCTTGAAGAGCACCTCGGTTTGTTTTCTAGCTCACACAACTATAGGGATAATGTCTCGTGTACTGAGTGGAAGCAACACCTGTCAATAAAAAGCTGATGGCCTATTAGCAAAAGGCAGGAAGTAGAAGGTGGGAGTTCCAAGAGAGAGATTGGAACTCTGGGAGATAGTCAGAATCGGACGATTCAGCACCCAGACTCAGAGAAAGTTGGATATATGAAACTGAGGGGAACCAGCCAGGTGGCAGACATATGATAGTATAAATGGGTTAAGAGTATAATGAGTTAGGAGTGAGTTAGGGAGCAAGCCTAGGCATTAATAATTAATAAGTCTCCATGTCATTATTTGGGAGCTGAGGCAGACATAGAAAAAGACCAAATGGATATACACAACCACCTGTAACTGCAGTTGCAGGAAAACTGACACCCTCTTCTGGCCTCCACAGATACTAGGCACACTGGTGGTTACACATGCATACATGCAGGCAAACACAGATACACATAAAATAAAAATAAAGTCTTTTTAAAATTAAAAGTAATTCTCAAGCTTGCTGTTTTCTTCCTGATGAGCTGGTCAGGTGAGCACATGATAATCGTGGTTAGTATAAGAATAACAGGGACGACATCGGTCCAGGCTGCAGTTGTCTAAAGCACACAAAGAGTTCATGAATCTCCTTGAAAGTAGCAGCAGCTCCTCCTGGATGTAGGACTGTGTGCAGTACTTGAGAGTACTAATGAAGTCAAGCACTGCTGGTATCAGCCAATGGGAAGTCAGCCTTATTAGGCCATGGTAAAGGTGTTCTTAACTTTTCCCAAGTTTATGAGAAATCAATGAAAAGTCCTATAAAAGCAATGATACGATCTGGCTGTTATGTGGTAACCAAATACTCTTAGGAAGGAGAAGAGAAAAAAATGTTTTTTGTTTGTTTGTTTTGTATTATGCAATGATATTTTGCCATACCATCTCCAGTAGGATCTGTATGACAAGCTCCACAGACTGAGGCGGTTGACCTCAAGAGGAGGAGGCCTCCTGGAACTGGTTGTGGAACTCTTCACCAAGAAATATTACTGTGCCATAGTTCTTTTGGCAATTTTATCTGTTTAATGTTTTCTATTCCTTTTCCTATATAAGAGATGTTCCTGATAGCCTAGGCCAAAATCTTCAGCAAAAATAATGGGTACAAAACCATCCCTTGAGATGGAGTCACTAACCATGACCTCATCTCCAGGAAAACCAGCGCTTTACTTTATAAGTTATGCATAAGATAATATTGATAAATATAAACTTTCCCAACAATAACATTTAATATGGCTGCATGTGTGTCATCGGAAGGAGGCTTTGGTATATTGTTTAAGAAAGCCTTAAATAGAAAGAATTAAAACAGTTTAAATTTGTGTTTTGAAGAGTTACAGAAGAACAGGAGCTAGATGTTAAACAGTAACTGATCATAAAAACTCATTAGCTTGTTCTTGGGAATTTGCCACTAGCCTTAGATGATTTTTGTATTTTGATGTACCAAATGATCATAACAATATTCGTTCTACTTGGATGTTTTACTGAAAACACCTTTTTTTGTAAGACTTGGATGATTTTGTATTTTGGTGTACCAAATGATTATAGATATGTCCATTCTATTTCACTGCTTCACTGCACACAGCTTTTCAGAGCTGTGACATCTGTTTCTCTATGTATAAAAACCCTTGCTTGAGAGCTGCAAAATACACTCAGATTCAAACTGCCTCTGTGTTTGTTTCTGTTTGTCACCACTGAATCTTTACCTATCTGGCCTCGAGAACCCACATCCGAGGGACCCCCATACCCGGCTGGGGTGGTCCCTGGCAATATCTGAGGCGGTTTGAGTGGAAATTGTCTCTGTAACTTCAAGTGTTCGGTGGCACTGTTTGGGAAGGCCTGAAACATCTAGGGCATGGAGCTTTGCTAGAGGAAGTACAAGCCTGGGAGTGGGCTTTGAGAGCTCATAGCCTCGCTCCACTATCCGCATACTGAACTGTGGTGAATGTCATCAGCCAGCCTCCTCCTCAGGCCACCTGCTACCATGCCATCCTCACTGTGAGGGACTCCCTCTGGAACTGTAAGCCACAGTTAATTCTTCCTGTTATTTTCCTGTTGTTAAGTTATTTTCGTCTGGTATTTTATCACAGCAATAGAAAAACAACTAGTAGACTAGTTACTACTAGTTCCTTAGACTCCCTGATGACAAAGACTCCCCTGCTAAGGGGTTGAGAGAGGGTATGCTCATGTGTAATATACATGTGTATGAAGACTCCCCTGCTAGGGGCCTGGGAGAGGACGAGCTCATGTATAATACATATGTGTATGAAGAGGCCCATCATATAATATAGTGCCATGCACAATGAATATATACAATGAAAAAAATCCTATTATTATTAGGTGCTGGAATAAATGAGTATTTTTCAAGTGTAAAAAAACAAATCTCAACTGGAAAATAATTTACAAAGTATGTTTTTAATACAGATTTAATGGCACTAGGCAACAAAAATATACACAGTTCTATATGTATTCATGAATACATACCTGGAACATGGAAATGGCACACACACTGACCAAGATCACCACCCTCACGTCCACTTTTGGGGCGAGGCGCCTGCTGTAGTAGTGGTAGTAATGGCTATAGTACTCTTCTGGGTGATCCAGCATGTAGTCGTAGTCCTTCCGTGCTTCTTCATCCTGCAAAGTGAAGGCGATTCGATTTCATATGGTATCTCACTAAGAGATCGGTCTATGATCTGAACTTTGAGTTTCATAATTATGAAAGGTATAGATACAATATCAAATCGAAAAACTTTCCAATATGCTTAGAGGTATGTATACCAACCTTATGTTAGGTATGAAGACAGAATAAAAGCATTCCCCAAACTCTTTAGTATTATTAGTATTCTTGGAAAACCCAACACTTTCGACAACAGATAACCTTCAGCTAGTGCTCTAATATAATTCAAAGTTCCTGTAACTTCAGGGCATTCTGACACTTATTCATAAACCACAGAAAGGAACTAAGGCTCATCTACTATTTATATTCACAATTAGGTTCCAGCTTTGTCTAGAAAGTTTTCTGCTGGAAGCAATGATTAAGATAGCAAAGAGCAGGTAAAGCCAGTCTATGCCTAACCATCTCTAGGAACACTGAGACATCTCTGAGACCACACAAAGGTCAAAGTCTAGATTTGTGACCTTCCTGAGCTTCATTCTTTCTTTGTAAAAGAGATACCACTTGTCCTAATCTTTCCCATGGCTGCTCTGACATCAGATGACACTGCGCAGTCCCCTTGCAAATGTGCTGTACTTCTAGTATAAAAAGCAACAGAGCCACCTCATAGAAAACTTAACCTATCTTTCTTATTCCTATAGATCTGTCCAAGGAATTATGAAATGTTTTAGAGATGTATGTCCTTCATTTTGCTTGTTTATGGTGTGTGTGAGTACAGGCCTGTGAGTGCCACAGCAGGTGTGGCAGTCAGAGGACAGCATCACCCAATGGCAGTCCTTACTTGCCACCTTTTGAGACAGACTCTGCTTGTTCCCTGCAGTGTGCACCTCAGGCTCTGACCTGCATGCTTGCAGGGGTCCTTCTGCCTCCCCCTTCCATCTTACTTCCTTCTGTAGGGTAGAAGCCTGGGTTTACAGGCGCACAGTACTACACCCTACTTATGTGGGTTCTGGGGATCTTAACTCAGATCCTCATGCTTACACATAGCAAGCAGTTTCAACTCCCTCCCTCAGCATCTCCCATCACAGTAAACACTTCTTAAAAATCTCTTATTTTCTTATGTAGTCAATATCTAACAGATAAACATTTTATTGAACTACCTAGGATAAGATTGTTTTATCTCAAAAGAAACCTAACTATCAACTTGTCCCACTTTACAAAAATGGTAAAGACTAAGAAGGCCAAGTCAAAGTCTTCATTTTCTATATGGTGTACAATAGAAACCATTCAAAATACTGAAAATAACCTGAGAGGTGCCCTTCTAGTTTAAACTGTTCAGCCAGCAAGCGGTACCTAGTGCCTTGTCACTGTAGGCAGACTCCCAGGGTCTGTTAAGGGATTGTCTCCTTTTGAGTCCTGCAATATGTATCTTCTTATACTTAAAATAACAAGTTGGCTAATGATAAAATCTTCCCTGTGTTTACTAAAATCATCATGTGTTATTTTCTATTAAAAAAAAAAAACAACTCTGAACTTAGGGCTGGAGAGATGGTTCAGCGATTAAAAACACTGTCTGCTCTTCCCCGGGTCCTGAGTTCGATTCCCAGTAACCACATGGTGGCTCACAACCATCTCTAATGTGGTCTGATGCCCTCTTCTTGCATGCATATAAAGCACTTATATATGTTAAATAAATCTTTTTAAAAACCTCTGAACTTTAGTAAGAGTGCTCAATAAGTTATCCCACATTTATCACACTTAAAATATTTTAAGTCTCACTAGCATAGGAATGCTAGTATTGAGTAGTCACCAGTACCTTTAAACACTGTCCCACCCCGTGTGGACGGCCAGGAGAAGAACTGTCTGTTACATATAAGCAAGAGTGGCTCAGGCTGATGCTGTCTTCAAATTCATGCATGTACATTCTTGTGTCAAAGGATTTTCTTGTGGCAGGTTCTGCCATCAATGCACTATTGCTTACCAAGCCAGCACCAGAGTCCAGAGTTTGTAACCTAGGAAGGGGCCGTCTCTACAGCAGTCACACAGGTAGAGCACTAAAGCCCACATCTCTTGAGGTGTCTCCATCACTTGATACTTTAAGATATCTTTTTAGAATTTCTATCTTCTCCCACCATGCTTTTGGTTCTGGTGGCTAATTTAATAGAAATGTCCTCATTAAGTCTGAAACTTGATTTTAACCCAAGCTTCCAATCTTGACAGATCCTTTCTGAACTGTATCCAAACAAGAATCTTTGTGCTCCAACTATATTGCATATAATTTTGAAACTAAATGCCACACTGAAATCAGACTCCGGCCACCCTCTGCCAGCAGTCTCCAGAGCCCTCTGTCCAACTGTTTGGTTGCACTCCTAGTTGAAGCATAGAGCAAAGTCTTTGAAACCTGGAATATGGACACCAATGTGTGTGGCTATTCACTCTTCTTTATCCCCTCTCTTAGTGAAGTTCATACTCCATGGAACAAAGATGCCACTCCTAAGGCATTACATTCAGACCTTCCGCAGAGTCACCATCTTCTTATGACTCCAGGTACTGGACTCCTGAGAGTGTGGTGGCCTAAGCTCCACCAGCGACTCCACGATCACCTAGTGTCCACCTCTCCCCAGGTCTATTCCAGCTTCCTAAGGCCTGACACTACACAACACTGGAAAGGTCACAGGGCCAAACCTAACTTCTTCTCTTAGGGTGGTCTCTTTCTCTAAGGGGCACCACAACTGTGTATGCCTGTTCTGGTTTTTAGAGAGTAAAACGCCAGGCACCTCTGTGCTGTATCATTTACTCCTTTTTCTTAACTCTCACTGTAAAACCTTTTGTTCTTCTACAAAATAAAAATGATCTTTGAGTGAAAGCATTCATGCAATTTAAAAAATATTGGAAGTTGGTATAAAGTTAAAGTTCTCTCAATAGACAGAGGTAAAAATCCTATTGTTCAATAACCTACAAAGTTTAAGACACATAGCTACCAAGAACAAGCAAGCAAAGACAGACAAGATGACTAATCTTTCTTTTAGGGACCACAGTAGAGAACTAAGGTGCACTATTAATGTGATAGCTTTCCCCCATAAAACATCTTAGAAATGAGGTTCCTAGGTTTTTCATATGAATGTTTTCTCACCGTCAGATTTAAATTTCCTTGGCATGCAACAAGGCTCCATACCAGCCCCAACTCACCGACCCAGTTCTTAACCACAACGAACAGACATCAATTTCTAGTTTTGGTGCGCTCTTCCAATGCCATATGTTTTCTCATGTCTTTGAACATTTAATACTCTCAAAATTAAAGCCTATTCCTTTTGTTAACCTTATGAGCTACTAGGTCATGAATGCTGCTGCCTCAAACAACTTTTTTTTTGTTTGTTTTTTTGTTTTTTTGTTTTTCTCTGTATAGTCCTAGCTGTCCTGGAACTCACTCTGTAGATCAGGCTGGCCTCAAACTCAGAAATCTGCCTGCCTCTGCCTCCCAAGTGCTGGGATTAAAGACATGCACCATCACTGCCTGGCCTCAAACAGCTTTTTGTGGTGATGAGGACCAAACCCAGGCCCTAGAGCATGCTAGGCAGGTGCTCTACCGCTGAGCTACTCTCCCTTAACCCGGAACACTCCATTATACTGAGTACCAATTTATTATAGCACTTATCACATTGTAGTCATTAGTGGTTTTCTTATCCTTGAATGGGAATTTCTTAGGAGGGAAGTGGTAGGGTGTTCATTAATCTCTATAGACCAAGGGCCTAGCTCAGTGCCTGGCAGTCAGTGTGTCGTTTCAAAGCTGAGTGGGGTGTTTTAAGTTCTCTTCCTTCTACATCTTTCTCTAGCCACACAGGTCTGCAGCTCACCAGCGAGGCTGGATGAGTGTTATGTCACAAAATTGTCAGCTTGACAGAAATGACTGGTTGGTTTTACAGCTTATGAAAATACGCTAATGTGGCTAAAACATGTCGAACAGTTTAATATCTTACCTTTCAATAAGGTAGTACTTTTTCTTTCAGCAATATTGTGGCTCTTAAGGTCCCAGGGTCAGGAGATTCCAACTTCTTTCCAAAATCAAAACTTATACTTGTTTCTTCCTGTCCTGAGCCTCGCTCGCCAAGCAGGGCAATACACTCCTGGTTTCTAATGTCTACAGAGGTAAGTGGTGCTTCTGCTGGAGTCCATCCATCCCCAATCCTCTTGGGCATATGCAGGAGGACTGGAATACAACCACCAATATCTAGATCAAAAGTGAGCAAAGGAAACCCACAAGCAAAGCAGCACCGAGCCTTCCTTCTCTCATAAAAATGACCGCCCCCACCCCAGAGCAAACCATTACATCCTTGGCTTAAAATAAGGTATGCACTGCTTTCTTTCAATAAACATGAATTGCAATGTAAGAAACTGCAGACAGTTTTACATCAAAATGTTCATTACAGAGAAAGGGGAAAGCATCTTCTGATGGTAAAAGACAGGAATTAAGAATATGTGTAAATCTAATTATAGTTTGTTCATTCTTTAAAATATGTATTAATCTTAACACACACACACACACACACACACACACACACACACACGATGCTTCAAAAATAAAACTTGTTCCCTTACATTTTTTCCAAGTCATTGCATCCTGCTAAGGATTAAAAAAAAAAAGAACTGCTATCAGTTTTATGTTCTTTCTCGTTCCCTGTCCCCTAGTCAGTCAAAAGTGCAACTATCTTACCTGTCTTCTCCTTCTAATGTCTCTACAGAGTCCATGATTCAACCATCTATACATTAGTGACACATCTACTTTCCCTGGCTTCTCCTCCTCTCAACTGTCTTGAACGTATTCTAAATGTAAGATAAACAACTACAAGTGAACAAGCTCAAACACAAGTCTGTCCTTTCTGTCTCAGCTAATGGTATAGGTGTGCACTCCACCTGAGCTTTTACTCTTCCTATTCAGCAATCAGAACACAGGGGATTAGCCCCGGGGTAGACACAGGGGAGATGAAAATACCAGCAAGGTACAGCCTTAGCTTCAAGAATCCCCCTTTTGAGAAGAATCAAGCAAACACAAAGCACAGTTTCATGAGTTACCAAAGAACTGAGGAACTCTGCCCTGGTTCACAGAGGAGAGGAAGCAAGGTAAGAACTGGGTCTTTAAGTAAGAACCTGTTGCAAGCATCAGAACCAAGAGCTGAGGTTCTGAGGCTCTGAACGGGATATTTAGGAAGCAGTAGCAAAGAACTAGAAAGCAAGACTAGACTTAGTTATTGTCTCTGATCTCAAAAAGTGAAATGCTTCAAAGGCAACGCATGAAGTATAATTGTTGATTTTCAAGACATTTCTGTTGCATTAGTCTGAAAAAATGCAAAAAAAAAAAAAAAAAGGAAAGGAAAAAAGAACAATAAGGAATAGCTGTTAGTGATTACATAGAATATGGAGGACTTGTAATTAAAAGGATATACAACAATCAAAGGAGCCCAGTGTAGGAGCACACACTTTGATCCCAGCACTCAAGGGGTAGAGGCAGGTGGATATCTGCGAACTTGAGAGCAGCCTGGACTACACAGTGAGTTCTAGGACAGTCAGGGCTGTGTAGAGAGAACTTGTCTCCCAACAAACCCAACCAAACCAACCAGCCAAACAAACAAATCTAATACTGATCATGATATTGAAGCTTCTAATTATATATAGTATGTGACTCACATAAGAATGAAGGACTAGGAAGCAAGTCTGGAGATTAGGGGAAATGGGGAGGAAACAATGACTGGGTATACTTGTACTCTCTGGAGCCTCCAGGGCTTGCTTATTTACTACTTTGGAAAGATGTCCTTTGCTTATGAATAACCTCCTTAAAATGCCAAGACAGAAGTAACTCGTGAGAACCTGGTAATTATGCTAATAATCTGTGTTCTCAGTAAGGAAAGCTGAGTGAGAGGCAACTGATTGCTACCTTATCAGTAATCCCTACCAAATTTAAAATGTGCTACAACTCTTCTCTTTTGAATGAAGTCAGTATCTCATAGGTTTTCTTATAAATTAGTGAGTTACAACCACAATCTCTGACACTTACTCCTTTTGTACCCGTGTGAAAAGCGGCATTCTCTTTTAAAGTTTAGTCTTTAACAAAGATAACAAAACTACTTGTGCTACAGATAAGAGGCTGTTAAAAAACAAGCTGGCCAAACAGGTTGGAGCTGAAGACAATACTTAAAAGTCAAGTGAGCGATGTAGTTGAGTTGAAGGCGCTCAGAGGGCCTGGGAGATGGCTCAGTGAGCGGAATCTGTGCTGTACAAGCATGAGGACCACAACCACAAAAGGAGTGGGTGAGCATGCTGAGCCTCTGTCATACTGATGCTTAGGATGTGGGGACAAAGCAGGGACGCTCCAGGAACTGGCTAGACTTAAATCAACTTGCTTCAGGTTCAGGAAGAGACCTTGTCTCAAAAACTGAGGTAAAGCGTGTACTAGGTGGTGGTGGCACACTCCTTTAATCCTGCCACTCAGGAAGCAGGAAGCAAAAGCAACAGATCTGTGAGCTCAAGACCAGCCTGGTCTACAGAATGAGTTCCGGGCCAGTCAGGGCCACACAGACAGAACCTGTCTCCAAAAACAACAAAAAATGGAAAGTGATTAAGGAAGGAACCTAACATTAACGTCAACCCTTGGCTTCCACATCACTTACACATGTGTACACATGCAAAACATGTGTGCATCCATACATGTTACTCAAGCATCTGTTCACATGCACACATACCCCAAAACCCAAAGGGCTTAAAAATAGAAAAGAATACACAAAGACAGAAAGAAAAAGTAAGGCCCACAACATATGGATGAAAAGACTTAAATTTTTATTAAGGAGGTTCAGTGTATAGTTTCATGGTAGAGTCCTTGCCTAGCACATCCAAAGCCTTCAGCTTAATCTCCAGCACCAAAAAATAATTAAAAATAAAAACAACAAATTGGAAAAAAAACTAAGTAATGATTGAAAAAAATGGCTAGAAAGAACAGAGGAGGAGCAACATCTGCAATCCCAGTGACTCTGAAAACTGAGACAGGAGGATTATAGATGTGAAGCCAGCCGCAGGTTTGTTTTGTTTTGTTTTGTTTTGTTGTTTTGCAATACTCTTAAAAAGGACACTAAGGTGGAATAGATTTACTGAACATTGCAAGAAATTAGGAGCTTAGAATTGAGCCAGCTTCTGATACTTTCTAATTTCATTAACACACTAAGAGATACAAAATAATGCTCAACTCCTGGAGAACATTTTCCCTGACAACAAAGACACAAGCCAAGGATCAGAAGATTAAGTGCCCTGTGCAGTAGCTACAGTGAAGCTGGACAGTTAATCCCAGTGCTTTGATCCCATGGTGCGCTATGCTGCTGGCTCCAGGCAGCTAAGTCAGTCACAGCTCATGAGAGCTGCTTCCATAAGAAAAGGCCTGGTCACAAAGCAATGCCTGCCTATGCTTGCAGGTTTGTAGTCCCTAACACATCTTAGCACTTTCCTTGAGCTGTTCTCTGAAATAAATGCAAGATAGTGTTATTTTTCCATCTTAAAACCTGCTGTAACTACTCAAAATATCAAGTTCAAACTTTTGAACAAAGCTTAAAGAGTTGAGCTGAGGGCACAGCTCAGTTGGCAGTGCTTGCCTAGAATGCTCAAAACAGGGGGTTTGATCCCTAGCACTGCACAAAAACCAGGCCTGGGGGCCTGGGGGCCTGGGGAGCTGGTGCTCAGTGGGTAAATAGCAAACCACAAACACTACACACAACAAGAACAACAATAATGTACCAGATCTAAGAAGAAGCAGGCACAGTGGTGCAGCACTACAGCACTAGGACTTGAGGTGGAAGCAGGAGGCTCAGAAAGAAGTTCAAGGCCACTCTCTTCAGCTCCATAATGACTATCCCAAAAGGGGGAAAGGGAGCAGGCCCTTCGTCATCTAACCCCAAGCTGAGTCTTCAGAAGTAGTTTCCCTCCCACGTATTCTACAGGTCTAGAATATAGAATCAAGAAATAGATCTATGAAAAGAAGTTTACAAACTGAGTAAAGGTCTTTGCACTTTTTTTCTATCCCAGAACTCCCTCGTGATAAATGTGCGTGACTATGTTACGATGCCAACTGCTGGGGCTAGGAATAGAGATCAGTGGTGGAATACTTTCCTAGTACACATGAGGTCCTGGATTCAGCCTGAGCAAGTGGGGTTAGTTTGTCAAGTAGTCAGTTCTTGACTAGCATTATATTACGTCAGGAATTTGGGGCTGATCAAGTGCTTTGATTAGTGGCTGACAAGAAGATCACACTCCGATAATCATAGCATTGAATTAAGCATATGGTATACAGATCAGCCTCAGAGTGGGCAGTAATGACCCAAGTTAAGGGATCAGTAAGAGAAGTTCTGTTGTAGTTTCAGAACTGAAAGTAAATGTAATACAAATGCTATCAGGGCTTTCCCAACCCACGGGAAGTCACCAACCACATCACACCTTGCGACTCACCACAGGCAGGGCCTCACAGTCCTCACAAGTGTTGCAGGCACTCATGCCCATCAAAGCCGACATGGGAAATTAAAACCACCTTCTGTCTATGATCTATAGCAGTGATTCTCAACCTGTGGGTCTTGACCCGGCTGGTCACATATCCGATATCCTGTGTCTCAGGTACTTACATTACAATTCATAATTGTAGTAGCAAAATTACAGTTACGAAGTAGTAAAGCAATAATGGTATGGTTGGGGGTCACCACAAAATGAAGAACTGTAGTAAAGAGTCAAAGCTTAGGAAGGTTGAGAAACACTGCTCTATAATATAAGGGTTACTACTTAGTGTGGTTGTTTATTATCATCATAACTCTAGTAGATATTTACATATTTCATGATAGTCATGCTTCAGTATGAATGGGGAGGGGGATTTTGAGACCATGGTCTCAGTAAATACTTAAATCCTGAGATGTTCAATCCCTTATATAAAACAACACACTTATATATAACCTATATCCTCATTTAACAATACCTAACACAACAGAAATGTTAAGCAATAACTGTCACAATGTATGGTCTAGAAAACAAAGAGAAAGCATGTACATGTGCAGTACACTTATTTGAGGCAGGGTTTCAGGCAGCACAGGCTAGCTGAAAGTTCTTGTGTAATCAAGGATGGCTTTGAACTGCTGACCTTCCTGTCTCTTAACTTTCCAGGTGTGTGCTACCACACCAGGTTCTTATTGTGCTAGAGATCAAACCCAAGGGCCTCATGCATGCGTGCAGGCTGTCTACCAACTGAGCTGCTAAATCTAGAACTCCAGACATCTCTCCATCCCTCCAGATATTTTGCATCTAAGTTTGGCTGAATCCCTGAATGAAGAACCATGGGCACAGACAGCTAATTATACCAATTCCCATGAATCACTGATTAAAATCTTTATGACTGTAGCGATTTGGAATGTTAAAAAGTCTAGTCAACTTTTTCTCCCTAAAATAGTCTCTGCGGGGAGGGCACACGTCAGTCCTGGAGCCTTGAACACGTGACTCTGCACTGGTGTTGCTCGGGTTTTCCTTAGGTCAGGAATGCCCTCCACGGTCAACCATGGTGACTTTCTTTCAGACCTAGCTAACAGGGTACGCTTATTTGTCTCTAATCCCCCGAGAAAAATTGCTTCCTTCTCATACTGAAATATGAACTGTAGGAAAGTATGACCACACAATAAGTATCTGTCTCCCTATTCTTAATAAAAGCTTAAAGTCAAGCTGACCTTGGGGCCTCAAAGCTGTAATCTTAGCTACTTGAAAGACTAAGAAAGATTGATCATAAGATTAAAGCTCTGTCTGCTATGCAGTGAGTTCAAGGCCTAAGCAACTAGATGGATGTTGCATCAAAATTAAATGTTTTTAAAAAATTAAAATTGAAAAACAGAGATGGGTATGTGTCATGGAACAGCCTGTAAACCCAACTCTTGGGAGCTGAAGCATAAGGATAAGGAATTCAGGGTCACCCTCAGCTACAGAGAGCGTTTGAGACTAGCCAGCCTAAGCTACAGAAAGCCCTGACTCCAAACCAAACCAAGCCAAGCCAAGCCTAAATAAATAAATACACAGTCTAGCCCAGCATAGTGGCACAGCCTTTAATCAGGAGGCAGAGGCGGTAGACTCTCTTCGAGTTCAAGGCCAATGTGGTCTGCATAGCGTTCCATGATAGCCAAAGTAACATAGTGTGACCTTGTCTCGGAAAAGAAAGAAAAGAAAGAAGTTCTGGGTGTTTAACTCATATACTAAATTCAATTCTTGGTTTAAAACAAAACAAAAAAACAGGGAGAGCAAGCTGTACCTTCCCCTGCCTCCTCCCCTCCCTAACACCTTGTGTCAGCTCAGGAAAGGATGTCGTCAGAAATCTCTGTAAGAAACCAACAGTAAGTCATAGCATAGGGGAGAGCCAAATTCTCTCTAAGTGCTGGTTCTGCCACCTCAGTCACCAAGAAAAAGAAAAAAAACGCATTGATCTTGTGAAGCCTCGTTTCCAAGACAGATCTAATCTCTTTACTCGGCTCTAACTTTTAATCAGATAACCTTTACACCAGAATATTCCTGTGACCTTTTCTATGTTCTTGTCATGTTGTGAAATGTTGTCCAAGTCTACCTTTTCATCTCTTATCAATCATAATTGTTCTAACTGAGTCTTTCCTGGCTGTTCTTGCATCTGCTTACTCTGTGCTATTCCCTATTTTTTTAATCCAATTTTTACCTACATCCACAGTTATTTTTGCTCCCATTTTAAAGCCCTAAAAACATTAAGAGTGGAAAGCACAGGTTTCCTGTCCTGCAGGCTGCTTCACTCACAGCCATCCAGTTCCTATTATTTGTACTATTCTAAAATCAGTTTGAGTGAAACAGCAAAGTAGGCTGCACAGAGCCGTGTCAAAAGGTGGAAACAGTTCCAATTTCCATCCTGTCCCAACTGTCTCCAAATGAGAGTTTAACTAATATTCACTATCTGATGTGCCAGACATTGTGCTAGGTCCTGTGGATACACATGACAAACGGGCACGTTTAGTGCAAGAGAAGGGCTCCTGAAGTTTCCACTCAGTGTGATAAGTGCTATAGTCACAGTAGGACCTGTGGCCAGACTAGAGTGTTCCACCTCAGGAGACGCAGTGCTGACTGAGCCAGTGAGTCTCCTTCCAAAGTCTAGGATTTCTCTGAATCTCCAATAGCCAAAAAAGCATACCACATCACACTAGCTCAACTCATACAGCCCTGTGTGAGATCACAACTGTGTGGAGTCAAGTTGTGACCCAGAGCTGTAAAGGACTTGCTGACAGGAACCAAGTGTAACCTGGCATAAGCATCTGCACACGGCGACCTTTGCCCTCCACATTACCCACCCCTTCTCTGGGTTTTCCTCAATCTTCTCATGCACAGGAGGAATTATTTGTTCCTAAATTAGTAATGACCAAGTGTCTTACCTTCTTGTCTCATTAATTGTACTTAAATCCTGATGCCGTACTTATTTTTAATACCAAAAAATTTTTTTAAAAAAGTAGGAAAAAAACAAAGCCCACCTTGCTCACCTTGCTCTCAAAGGGGCATTTATATAAGCAAACAACCCCGGAACCACAAACCCACTGATGTCTTAACACAAATGTATGCAGTTCCCATATGGAAGATGCACTTATGCTCAACCTTTAGGGATAGCCTTCTGGGTGCCATTTTTTATCCTAGAGCCCAGAGCCATTGGAACTCAATTTCCCCTACCAGACAGTCTACCTGACCAGTTCCTAACAAAGTTCATCTAAGATTCCTTATCCCCCACAAATCCTTGTTCCATACTAAGGATATAATACAAACAAAATAGTGATTACAACTGCATGGCCTCCATGGGATAACTGGAAGATAAGCCGGTCCTCCAAACTGGATAGGATCTTTTTTTTTTTAAATATTTATTTATTATTATATGTAAGTACACTGTAGCTGTCTTTAGACACGCCAGAAGAGGGCATCATATCTCATTACGGATGGTTGTGAGCCACCATGTGGTTGCTGGGATTTGAACTCAGGACCTTCAAAAGAGCAGTCAGTGCTCTTACCCACTAAGCTATCTCACCAGCCCGAGGATAGGATCTTTATTAAGTCTTTGCATTACTCAGAAGTGTTATTCTCAGGCAACTTTCTTTGTCCTCTATTACGACAAAAATAGACATCAGGTAACCTATGTGGTGTTGAAGGACACCACGGCTTTTACAAGTCCTTTTCCAGGTGAAGGGGATAGAATGAGCAGAAGAGATCCTGCCAGTGCTCCATTGAGAAGCTGAGGCTGGGTGCAGATCTAAATTCTAAACAGGTATTTCCAAAGTTCTGCTGTGTCTTGTTGGTAGTGCAGCTTGGGAACTGGGGCTATAACACTCCCCAGGGCCTTTCTCCACAAGTGCTCACCAAGCTGTTTCTCGTTCCCTGCTGGGAGATGTTCAGAGGCACTACACACACCTTGTCAGAGTCAAGTAAAATGTTGTGTTCTCTAGAAACTCTAGTTTTTTGGGGGGGAGAGAGGAAGGGTGGTGGTGGTGGGTATGTATGTATATATGTATGCATGCATGCATGCATGTATGTATGTATGTATTTATTTATTTATTTGGAGACAGGATCTCTCTGTGTAGCCCAGTTATCCAGGAACTTAATTATAGAACAGGCTGGCCTCAAACTCAGAGATCCACGTGCCTCTGGCTCCCAAGGGCTGGAATTAAAGGTGTGCACCACCAGGCCAGACAACACACTTTATAACTGCCTAAAAGCCCCATGTTCTTGAGTGGGCACATTGTTTTATGTAGCTTTTTGTTTTCTGATAAATCAGTTCTAGACTTTATTGTAGAAACCTTTAGAAGCAAGCACCCAGAACCAACAGATTAGGCCTTGGAAACAGTGTCTCCTAGAAGATGGCAAAACTATTTTGAGTCCTAGGAGTCCTTCCATGAGAATGTCATCTGCTGTGACTACACTCTAGTCCTGGCACTTGCTCTCAAAGTTCTTAAGAATGTGCTCACCATTCCCACGTCAAACCTACCCACCCACCCATCTCCTGCCCCACAAAACCTAGGCGAAGGCAACAATTGCTAGCGCTTCTGCTCCTCGATGTCCTGGAAGCTTTCTCAGCAGAGCCCCTGATGCACCACGAGGCTTCTGGCACGTCCGCAGCATAGAACCTCGAATTCCTCAGCTAACAGTTTAGGGTTCATGTGCTGGGCTATTCCGGGCGCAGCGGGTTCTTTCTGGTTTTTCTGAAGCCTGTCTCTCAATCACTCTTTCCTCTGATAATGAGGACTAAGCCCTCTAATTTCTAACTGCTCCCCCATACCTCAACGGTGTGCCAATAAAAACTGTAATCTCACAAGCTGGTGAGAATTTATTAAGTGAAGCACATTCTTAATACCTCCAAATGTCAAACTGCTCTAAGCCAGAAAGAAAAGGAATTTGACTCTGAATTTTCAACTCTGTAAAGCTAATCTGGAGGATCCACTGTTAACGATATTATAGCTATCCAAAGAAGGCATCACAAGCAGGCTGGAAAACAAAACAAAACAACAAGAAAACCCTACAGAAGAAACACAGCTAGGATGGAAACAGGCTATGACTGCTGCTGCAGTCTCCTGATGGGACTCTTGAAACAGAAATATCTCCATCAAGCATGTCTTCTAACAGGTGATTTCTTACATTTACTGCAGTAATGAAAGAAAAGGGTGTCAGGTTAAATCTTCCTACATCCACAGCACGCAATAAAACCTTTGTCAGATCACTACGTTCATCTTAAAAAATGTTTTCCTATTAGTAATTCTCAATTTTCTCCCCCAAGTCATTAAATGGATATTAAGAAACAACTACCCAAGGTCACTGGGGAGGTATCAGAGCCAAAAGTCATAGTCCAGTCTTCAGACTGAAAGTTCACTGTTTGTGTGTGTGTGTTTCTAGTTCTTTAACCTAAATGTCATCATTGACATCATCCCAGAGGCCAAACTTCTGTCCTATCAAATTGGCACTATCAGTTGTTAATACTCAGTATTTCAGACCTCTGTCCTATCCCAAATCCTAGCACTGACAATCACCCTGCTTTCCGAGCACGCACCTCAAGTTATCAAGAATGCTTTTACACCCCAAATAAAATAAGTGCAAAGCTTTGCATAACAACTGTCCAAAAACAGTACTGGCTGTCCTCCAAAACTGTCCTCGAGGGGGTGGCCATGCTGGCTAATGGGCCGAGGTGGCTCTTTCTCACGGCCACGTGGGAAACGTGGACCTCCTAAGGTCCAGGCGGCGGCAGTCCGGGGTCGAGGACCTGATCACCCGGCTTGGAGACCCAAATCCCCGGCCACTCATCTGCGCCCGCGAGCCTCACCTTGAGCGTCTCGTAGGCGGTTGCCACTAGCAGGAAAGCCTCGGCGCTCGGCGGCGCGCCCCCGGGTCCGTCCCCAGGCTCCGGCCGGTAGCGATCTGGGTGGTAGCGCCGGGCCAGCTGGCGGTAGGCCCGCGCGATCTCTGCCTTGCTGGCCGAGCGGCTCACGCCCAGCACCTCGTAGCAGTCGCGCGTGCCGCAGTACAGCCCTTCCACCAGGGCTTCGGCGGGCCGCGCCAGCAACGGGGCCAGCAGCAGCGGGGCCAGCAGCAGCCATGGGCGCTGGCCGGCAGCCCCGGGTCCCCAGCGCGAAGCGAGCCGCGCCGCCATCCCGGCCTCGCTCGCCGCTCTGCAAGCACAGCGGCCACCGCAGCTCTCCTTGGCGCCCGGCTCGGCCCCGCTGCCCAGTCCACGTCAGCAGGCCGCGCCTGTGCGCAGGCGCAGGGGGCGTGGCGCCGCAGCCACTTCCGTCCTCGCGCGTTGCTAGGCGAGAAGGACGCCTTAGCCTCGGGCGGCTTCCTGTGAGTTGCTGAGCCTGGAAGCTTTGGTAGCTCAGTAGTCTATTCTGAGGCGGAGGTGGGTGTCTGTCGGTCAGAGGCGCTCTTAGCCGCCCCGTGAGGCACAGCCCACACGCCACCTTCTCGACCTCGCTACTTCGTCCGCGGCCGTAAGAACTCCGGACACTGACATCCCGTTTCCAGGCCTGGACACCGCCCCGCCTCTATCCCAAACTAAAGATGAACTTAAGAGAATTGCACTGCTTCTCTCCCTTGAACCCTGAAAGTCGGCGGCCTTTTAGTTCCCTATTTCTCTGCTTATTTACATATTAGTGCAAACAATTATTTGCCTGGAGGATGTAAAATGTTTAGAAGTATCCCTGTACTGTCCACAAAAGAGTCTGTTAACACCATTCACCCTAATTGTGACAATCAAAGTACAGCTTAATATCTTGCAAATGCCTCCAGGGAAATGAGGAGGTGGGGTGGGGAGAGGAGATGCTCTACTAAGTTTGAATTTCAGACAAACAACAGTTTCATTTCATTTCTTTCCTTCTTTCTTTCTTTCTTTTTTGGGGGGTGGGTTTCGAGACAGGGTTTCTTTATGTAGCCCTGGCTGTCCTGGAACTCACTCTGTAGACCAGGCTGGCCTCGAACTCAGAAATAAACAACAGTTTCTAAAAGTATAATTTATTTGTTGCTGTGGCCAAATACCTGCAAGCAGCAACATAAAAGACTAAGGATTTATTTGGGCTTAGCATTCTAGGAAATACGGCCCTCACCGTCTGGAAGGCTTGGCAACAAAGTAGCTAGTTACACATTATCTGCAATCAGAATAAAGAAATGAAAAGGGTGCACAATTAATTTTCTCCTTTTTATTTAAGCCAACACCTCACTGCATAGGATGGTGGTATCAATGTTGTTCTTACCTCAGTTAAACCCTCTGGAAAACAGCCTTACACACACACTCAGAGATGTGTTTCTATAGTGATTCTAAATCCAGTCAGGTTGATAATGAAGATCAACCATGATCAGTATATCCCACATGACTAACTTTATAGTTTCCCAGGTCTATGATTGGCAACTGACTAACAACTGTATTTGGAATCTACCAATTGGGAATGGTCTGTATACCCAGTGAAGATTTGATAGACAATGTTAGATATTCAGAAGGAAGACAATTAAAACTTTCTAGTATCAACATGGACTTTAGCCCTCTATAAACCTCAATTATTTCATTTCAAACCAATTCGGATTGAACCAAATACAAATACGTTTTCCAAGATGGGAAGTTTCTATTAATAGTTACACTTGCATATTTGAAAAACACTCACACTGTGGGTGAATAAGAATGGTTTGAATAAGAATGGTTGTCATAGGCTCAAATATTTGAATGCTTAGTTGCCAGGGACTGGAATTCTTGATAAAATTAGAAGACTTGAGAGACCTAGTCTTGTTAGAGGAAGTGTGTCATTGGAAGTAGACTTTGAGTTTTTCAAAAGCCCACACCCAGGCTCAGTCTCTCCCCCACCCCCTCTCTCTGTTGCCATCATGATAAGAAACTAAACCTGGCTGGGCAATGGTGGCACATGCCTTTAATCCCAGCACTTGGGAGGCAGAGGCAGGCGGATTTTTGAGTTCGAGGCCAGCTTGGTCTACAGAGTGAGTTCTAGGACAGCCAGGGCTAAACAGAGAAATCCTGTCTGGAAAAAAAAAGAACCCCCCCCTCCCAAAAAAAGAAACCTGTGAGCTGTAAGCAAGGCTCAATCAATGCCTTCATTTATAAGAGTTGCCTTGGTCATGCCATCTCTTCACAGCTATAGAACAGGGACTAAGACACACAGGTAATTCAGACCACTATAGGAAGTCTCAGAATTAAAGTTTTTCAAAGTGTAACCAGTCAGTGGTGGCACACACTTTTAATTTCAGCACTGAAGGAGGAAAGAGGTAGACAGATCTCTGTGAGTTTGACTCTAACATGCTCCACAGAGTGAGTTCCAGGACAGCCAGAACTACACAGAGAAACCCTGTCTCAAAATAAGAAAAGTGTCAAAGAACATATATTTTTACTGTTTTGGTGTGCTTTTAGCTTTTTTTGATACAGGATCTCACTATGTAAACCTGGCTGATGTATAGTTACTGTTGTAGACCAAGCTGGCTTTAAATTTGTGGCAATCTTACCACCTCTGCCTCCCAAGTGCTAGGAATAAAGCTTGAGCTACCATGCCTAGCTTTTTTTAAAGATTTATTTTTATTTTATATGTGTGAGTATGTTGTTATCTTCAGACACACCAGAAGAGGGCATTGGATTACAGATGTTCGTGAGCCACCATGTGGTTGTTGGGAATTGAACTCAGGACCTTTGGAAGAGCAATCAGTGCTCTTAACCACTGAGCCATCTCTCCAGCCCTTACTATTTTTTTTTTAGCTGTATTTTTAAAAGCTGGTTTGAACACTGTTTTGGACTTCTTGGTGATACTTATCATGTATACCTCACTGCAAGTAGATTGATAACTGTCCTAATGATTCAAGAGACATGGTTTATAGTATGGAAATGATATCAATTTCACGGTTAGCCCTGTTATTTAATTTAGCCAGACTTGTATGAGCGTAATCTCTCTTTGGCCTTCTCAGCACATGCCCACTTTTTTATGAAGAGGGAAATTCTAGGAGTTGTTCTAAGTGATGTGCATCCCTGTAATCCAATGCTCTTGTAAGCATTCAAGATATAAAGATAGAGGATCGAGGTATTGAAGCTAGCCTGCACTACCTGGTACAATGTCACGAACACTTTTCGTGACAGCAGTTTATGAGGCAAAAGCTTCATGGAAGCCAGTCCCCTGCTCCTGCGTCGTCTCCTTGGCATTCCCTAACTCAGAGGTAGTCCAGATATGTCCTTGCGGACTTGCATGCTAGGTGCCCAGCAAGATATGATTTATTAATAGCTAGACAAAATTGGACATTGCTCTCTGACCTTTACCAATGTTTCAACATCTTAGCCAAACCCTGGCTTGGAATGTTACCCATCCAGACTAATTGCCTTCAGCATTGTGGGTAGGGCATTGAAGCTTACAGAATGGGAGACTTATCCCAAAGTAAGGTAAAATAGAATCCTCATTCTCAGTCAGGTACTGCAGCTGAACCACTCCTAGAAATTAGCAAGAAAGAGTCTCTACTAGCCCAGAAGATTAGCATAGTGGGCGTTTCACCTAGGCGGGACCTTGAGTGTGTGTGTGAGAGTGTGCAGCAGTCTGCCTTCTAGATTCTAGATTCTAGATTCGAGCCTCTGTCCTCCTGGCTGGCGTACCCACAGCCCCCAGGGACTCGGGCTGGGCCCATGCCGCCTGAGCATGCTCGGAGCACGGGGGTCCTGCACCAGTCCAGAGGAGATGGCTACTGTTTTAGATCCAGTGTGTTTCAGGTAACCTCAGATGTACCTAGACTACTGAGCTGCAAGATTTTTCATTTCTCTTTTGCAATGACTGTAAAAGTCTGATGCCATTTTTAAGAAATGCATTCAGATGCTGTACTTCCTTGTGTTGTGTCTGCCATTATTTCTTCACCTACGCCTTGTCCACCTGACTAGGACCCTGTTTCTCCCTCGGGTTGAGGGAAGCCCAGATCAGCCGGCCCGCAGCAGTACAATCTTTTTGAAAGGAAGAAAGAGAGAGAGAGAGAGAGAGAGAGAGAGAGAGAGAGAGAGAGAGAGAGAGAGGAGAAAGAAAGGAAAAGGTTAATATGTATTTTCTCCCATTGTTTCTGAAATCCACTTAAAGAGGAAATTCTCCCTGTGTTAACTACAGTTCTCCTCATATCCAGCATTTGGTATTCACTCATCATCACAGTAAGAAAGTGGTCTTTCTTTCTTTCTTTCTTTCTTTTTATAGACTTCCTCTGCTCACTCTGGTTAACCCTGCTCACTCCAGCCCAAAGATGTATTTATTATTATAGATCAGTACACTGTAACTGTCTTCAGACGCACCAGAAGAGGGTGTCAGATCTCATTACGGGTGGTTGTGAGCCACCATGTGGTTGCTGGGATTTGAACTCAGGACCTTCGGAAGAGCAGTCAGTGCTCTTACCCGCTGATCCATCTCTCCAGACTGAAAGTGGTCTTTCTGATTCCCTACTCTTCTGGCATTCTTATTTGGAATAAGCAGAAAAATACTAGTCCACACAACCTATCCCTGTTGTGTGTCTATATACTGTATTCACTGGAATATGGCTTCTTGCTTGTTGCCACTAGAAAGTCACAGAAAAACAGTGCTGAGCAAAGATTCTGGAAGAGGAGTCTTCCTGGTCCTGTTTCCCCCAGCTTGTTCCCATGCACCAAACAGACAGCATGCTGGTTTGCAAACTGTCCACCAGGGGGTGCTATCACTCCCACACAATCTTGCATGTCTTCCAAAAAATCCGTAGTTTTAATGGTCTATGTTTGCCTAACCTTACTCAGAATCTATGAATAGAATGTTTTTCTAATGCCAAGAGAGTCAAATGGATTAAAGGAGAAATTTAAAATCAAACTAATGCCTACTCCTAGAAAATCTCTTATCAAGTTGAAGCATAGATTTTTGTTTGTTTGTTTGGTTGGTTGTTTTAGCTAACTATACTATTTAAACTCTGGCAGGTATCAAGAGATAACATGTTTGAAAGATCTCCAAACCTCAATTAAATCAGATTTGATGTCAGTTTTCTGAAATCTGCCCTGGCTGTGAACCACTGTGTCCTTCTGAAACAAAACAAGCCCCAAACATGAAAAGAGATGTGAATCCTTAAAAAAGATAAACAAAAGATAACAGGAGGGAAACCACATCACTGAACAGCAAATGATTCTGCTTTTCAGCTATGTCTGCTCCATTGTGGCCAGATCCCTTGCTTATCAAGAAAATTTTATTGGCTCAGTGAGTAGTAGTAGCACTTGCTACCAAGCCTGACGACTTCTTTGATCCCTGAGACCCACACATGGAAGGAAAGACTTCCACAAGAATGCTGTGGAATACACATGTGCATGTACAAACGCACAAGGGTACATGCTTGCACATACACACACACACACACACACACACACACACACACACACAATATGATTTTTTTGTTTTTCCTGGAGGACCTTGGGTCCTCAAAGTCTTTGGCTCTGATTCCATGTCTAATTAAATGTAAGCGACCTGGACCACAGACATGAAGTATAACCTGTTACCACTGTCAGAATAAAAGTTTCAGTGGTATTTCCAAGGATGAGAGTGTGAGGAGGAGGCCATGCCATCAGCTTAAGCTGAAAAAGAAGCATCTTGGGACCCTCTTGGTGTACTGTGTGACTAACCAAAGCAAAACAAAAGAAAGGGTAAAGTGGGAACCTCCAGAAGTGGCCATTTAAATATCACCACAAAATAAAACACCACCATCTGAGGTGACAATATTTAAAAGGATCATATGCCTGAAAAGACTGAATGGAGAGACCTGGGATTAGGAGCAGTTCAAGGCCAAGCAGGTAACTGGGAGGACCTTGGGTGGATCCTGGTGCCCAGACACCTCTTTCTCTTTCTCTGTCTCTGTCTTTGTCTCTGTCTCTGTCTCTGTCTCTGTCTCTCTCTGTTTGTGTGTGTGTATACATGTGCACTTGTGCGAGGAGGCCCAGAAGAGGGTATCAGATGTCAATGAAGCTAAAGTAGCAGGCAGTTATGAGCTATCCCACATGGTACTGGAACTGCATTCAGTTCCTCTGCAAGAGCAAGTGCTCTTAATTGATGAAAAATTCATTTTAAAAAGTTAAATTTAACCAATGACCTAACTCCTGGAGTGCAAATTCCAAGGCAAAACAATAAATAACATGAAAAAGTAAATCAAGGTGACCTAACTCCCTGAAGTCACTAATTCCACAGTAACAGCCAGGCCCTGTGCAGGCCTCCCTGCTTGAAGGTTATAGAAATAAAATTGTGTTCATGGAGTAAGTATTTGAAGTAGTACAAAAGTCCTTGTTTGTTTTCTATGTAAGAGACTAAAATTAGTCTTGTGGTTGTTGTTCTTTTGAGACAGGGTCTTTTTATGTTGTCCTGGTTGGTCTGGAACTTGCTATATAGACCAGGCTGGCCTTAAGCTCACAAAAATCTCCCTGCCTCTACCGCCCCAGCTCTGGAATTAAAGGCATGTTCCATCACACCCAGCTAAATTTGTCTTCTTTAAGTGGTGTGAAAAGAAAATTCTAAAACCTACTGTTACATTTACAAAGTGAATGTTAGTTTTTCCAGGCATTGTGTAACAGAAAAGGAAACATGTTGGTAACAATTCTTTCTGAAGCCCTGGCTCCCATTTGGGGTGAGAGGGAGCTAAATTCAACAGATGTTTCTTCCATAGTTCCTGAGCACCCTGCGGGAACTTTGCTTGGAGGAAGCGTGATGATAAGTAAGGACTAGTGTCAGTGCTCTGACTCTCATCCCCTATAGCCCCGCCCCACCTGTGAACTCTACATCTGGCATCCCACACAGCCCCACCCCACCTGTGAACTCTGCATCTGGCATCCCACACAGCCCCGCCCATGAACTCTGCCCTGGGCATTCCTTACTCATTCTCCTTGTGGTTACCACCTGGCCCAATGTACTTGTAGATCAGGTTCCTTCTATCCTAGGTTCTGCCTACCATAGATGGCCAGCCTAGAGTCTGGTTTCTGTCCAGGCTGCCTTGTTCTGTGTATTAGCTCTGCATCCTCTTCCTCCCATCCACTGGGGCTGCTTTTTCTGGAAACAAGCCTTAAAAGAATAATAATAAAATCGGAGTTAGGAATTCGGTTATTAGATACCTTCTTCATGTATCCTTGCTTTGATTTTTCTTTTTTTCCTGGCAATTTCCCTAGGGAAAGGACCTCATATATTTAGAGCCATTCAGGTTTCTGCCTGAAATATCCAACTCAAACCTTGCACTGGCCCACAGTTCTTGTTCTACAACCCCATCAGTTTCTACCATACCATACCATGGAGTTTCTATATGTAGTCACTCTGTAGACCAGGCTGGCCTTGAACTCAGAGATCTTCCAACCTCTACCTCCTGAGTGCTGGGATAAAAGGTGTGCCTCACTATACCAGACAATACACTCCTACGTTCCGTTCCTCTAGCTGCTTTATCTGTGGGGTTCTGATTAGTCCCGAGGTAACATCCACGAGTTCTTCAGCCCCTCCACTGGTTTCCACAGACAACTGAATCATCCCAATATTTAGAAATCTTTTTAAATGATTTTGCTAATTATCAAGGAGTCATGGAAGGGGGGGGGTTATTATGTAACACAAGGCTATAGTCTCCTCTCTTTAAGAGCATTGTTACTGTTAGCATCCAGAACCTGCCTGCGGCAGATATGTGGGCGGGTCCACAGACCTGTCGCCAGGGCAACGGCGACCATATTCCCAGAATCCATTGGGTTCAGCTCCCACCTTTACCTGCATTACTACGTCACCACACATATAAATATATGGGTACTTCCCTCCATCTCTCTCTTCTTCTCTCTCTCCCCTCTCTCTTCCTGCGCTGCTACCCCCCTACCCTCCTTCCAATTAAACCTCTTACACATGAAACTGCCTGGGCCTGGTGTCTGCAGACGCTTCCTGCCGCGACTCAAAACCCATCAGTTACACTTCTTTATTTTGTGTGTATTAAGGTCAGAGGACAACTTGCAGGAGTCAGTTCTCTTCCTACACCCATGGGTCACAGGGGTCCAAGCCTGGATGACAGGCTTGGCAGCAAGCACCCTTACCCACTGAGCCATCTCTGCAGTCCCCTTCCTCCCTTTTGGGTGTAAACTAGGGAACTCTAAGTTCTCTCAGAGCCATTCATTTCCTTCTCTGATGCCTCGGATCTGCCAATATCCATTTCTAAAGAAACTTCATCTTTGACTCCGTATGTCAGTTTTAGCAAGCTTTTCCTTGACAAAGGTGACTCTTCTTATACGAAGTGTGGCCCATCCTTTTAGAGGTAGGAAATATTCCATTTTATTGTGTAGAGCCCCTCAGCTTCAAACGAATCAAAACCAACTCTTGCTTTGTAGGAGAGAAGGAATAACAGAAGTGGCCCAATGAAGTTAGAGGATTAAGACACAGTCCTTTCAGGAGAGCAGCCTCCTGTTTTCAGTGGCAGAAAGATGAACACTGATGCGAAGAAGTTTGCCGTTTTGATCATTAAAACATAAGATTTTTGATCTGTGGCTTTGATGTGCTCATGAAGCACAAAGTCAGCTGCTGAGAGCAGAAGTGAAAGCAAAACCCAGTGAGAGAAAGCATGTTGAGGAATTCTTGCGTGCCCCTGTGTTGTGATTAGATTGCACCCTTCAGTCTAGGCTGTGTGGTTTGCTCCAGAACTATTCAGCTGCCCACAGTGTGGGGGAGGGGAGGTGTGGAGGAGGGGAGGTGTGAAAAGGTAAAGGCTGCATCACTTCTGCTTAGGTTGTCAGAGGATGGCCTATGGGGTAGGGGCGAGTGAGGGAGCAGAGAGGAGGAGAAGAACATAGAAACTAAAATCACCTCCCTAGGAGTACTTACATCCTAACTAAGCCAAATTGCACAGCTCCCCGACTCTTATGGTACTAAGCAGCAGACCTAGCTACTAAGCAGCAGACCTAGCAGAAAACACCTCACACGCTGTAACAGACTGAGAGATCAGTTCCCGACAGTGGCTGCTTTTCTGGAGAGCCAGCCGTCCCCACTGTCTGGCAAGGGAAGGGAGGCAGTTAGCATCACCAACCTTGCAGTCCGGGCTCCAGCAA
>NW_022196900.1:19810820-19855424 GCF_008632895.1 Mastomys coucha | reverse complement strand
GAACATTAGATTAACTTGATGATTCTCCATCTTAAGCAAAGCTATTAGCAGGTTTCATTATCAGAAAAAAAAAAAACTCACTTCTGCCTCTTATAAACAGAACTTGGAGGGGCCAGCACGGCAGGGCTTATGAGGCACAGGCTTGACCTTTGACTAGAGAAGGTGAGAGGATGCAAAGGCTGGAGTTTGTGGTGAAGTTTACCATCAGAGATGGACCAAAAAATGACAGTGATGGCAAACAGAGTCCCCTGATGTGGGTTCAGAAGGCCACCAGGGATTGCACCTGGAAGATACTTTGTACCTGAAAGATGTGTATTCAAAGGCACGTGACGGGGAAGATAAGGGCCCACAAGGCCATTTAACTTATACACACATATACCTCTCACCCAGGTCACTATCAACAAAGAAGAGTCAACATTTCTCTGTAAGCTTTAATTTTTCAAAACCTATTTTTAATATGGGTTCTCAATTGCTTTAACCTACCTTCTAGCCCACCACCCACCAGAGGTAGTGGAAAAGAAAGGTTATTAGGGTATGGGGGGAGTGGACCTGTTTAGAAACTGCTCTTTGGAGCAAATCCCTTCTGCGTTGCCAGAAATCAGTTTACAGGATCAGCAGTGGCAGCTTGATCCACTCACAAATCCTTCACGGATACACCAGCGGTCCAGTTCAGTAGTGTCAGGATGGCAAACACAAATCACAGCTGTGGCACAAGCCAGCAGGAAGAGCCAGGCCTCAGCTGAATTGGCAGGAGTCAGCAGGAGTAATTAGGACCAGCAGGAACACCAAGAGTTCCCCATCCTGCCTCTCTTAACTAAGCAAAAATCAGCAAAGACAGGAGACCAAGAAGTGTTGCCAAGCCAGCTATGAAAACAAGCGCCCCATCACTGTCCATCGGGTCCTATTCATACTCCCCCCAAACATGACATGCCCATGCCTCACCTTATGTTGCCTTAGCACGTGAGTCTGTCTTAGCAAAACGCCACTTGAGTCTGTATCACCTGACATCACTCTGCCAATCGGCCTGAGTCCTTGGAAGGGACAAGAAGCACTGAGAGCACCAGCAGAAGTTTTTGCTGCGGTTTCTCTCTCTATGGAGTCACCGCAAACAGAGCTCAGCTACACACGGTAAGGCGAACCAATACATGTGCGTCATTAGCAAAGAATCCCTCATCACACGACCTTTCACATGCTTGCTTTAGCAAAACATCCTTTCACTTGTATCTGTTTCAGGAAAACACTCCTTCACACATTTGCCCCAGCAAAAACACCATCTCACACAACGGACTTTCCAAAGAACCCTTAGCTGTCCAATTCCCAATTCCTTTCCCTGTCTCCCACTTCTATGATCTAAGAATCTGCATGTCCTCAAGTGCATTGAAGTTCTAACTCTGAATCATCGAGACCTTGCGGAGGTGATAGGTCCTGATGGTGGAGCCCTCATGATTGGGATTAGTGCCCTTAAAGCTTGAAAGACTTTCTCCCCTCTCCAGGAAGTGAAGACACCCAAGCAGCATCCCCAGAACTTCGATTGTTTAGTGTGTATGAGTGCTTTGCCTGCAGAAGACGTCAAATCCGCAGGAACTGGAGGAACCTAATTGTGAGCCACCCTGTTAGTTTAACTTTTTGACCCTCAGAGAACAGAAGTGGGTCTCTGCTTCCTTTCGCTTCACACACCCATTCTTTTCTGTTGAGAACACTCAAAAATCTATCCAGTAGTTTGGCTCTGAGGCCACTCATGGTTTGCCAGCTCCCCTAACTCACAGTCCATGTTCAAACCCCAGCAGCTCTTTCAGCCTGCCACAGTAACTCAGAGTCATCTGTTGTCATGTTCCTTTTGTTCTCTTGTTCTAGAACAGTCCCTAAGTCTTTCTCTGTCTCCCATGGCCTTGTCACTTTGAAAGATTAAAACACACA
Organism: Mastomys coucha; assembly: GCF_008632895.1. Taxonomy (NCBI): domain Eukaryota; kingdom Metazoa; phylum Chordata; class Mammalia; order Rodentia; family Muridae; genus Mastomys; species Mastomys coucha. The sequence goes on along the minus strand of NW_022196900.1, from coordinate 19,853,507 downwards.
CACACACTCGGAGCCGGGCAGTGGTGATGCATGCCTTTAAATCCCAGCACTTCGGAGGCAGAGGCTGGCAGATTTCTGAGTTCAAGGCCAGCCTGGTCTACAGAGTGAGTTCCAGGACAGCCAGGGCTACACAGCGAAACCCTGTCTTGAAAAACCGAAACAGAAAACAAAAACACACATTCGTTGTTCCGTAGGGTTTTGAACATGAGTTTGTCTGCTTTCTCCTCAAGTTCCAACCTCAAGCTATGCATTTCTGTCAGGATACCATGAGTTGTTGGCCCATGTACTCTCTCAAGACCAACTATCAGAAGGCACAAGATAATACCTGTTTGTCTCATATTACCAGTTGGACTTGGGTCACTTCTCTGCCAACACTTTCCTACTGTAAAGTTACCTTTATCCCCTTGATTAATAATCTGTGAAGGGATATGTCAATATGCACTGCACAAATCTATCGCTTCCCACTAGCCTTTCACCTACATCCTCTAACTCAAGATTCTTCCTGAGTCAATTTTTCTCCCTCTTTTTTTTTTCTTCTTTCTGAGACAGGGTTTCTCTGTATAGCCCTGACTGTCCTGGAACTCACGCTGTAGACCAGTTGACCTTGGACTCATAGAGATCTACCTGCCTCCACCTCCCAAGTGTTGGGATTAAAGGCATGGGCCACCACCAGAAGACCACCTGAATCAGTTATTAATATAATACTTGCAGAATTGTGCCATTCCAATTCTATCCTCCTGACTCCCATCAGTGGCTGATGCTGTGCTTTAGGGATCATTTCCTTAGTCAGGATTAGTGAAATTGTAACGTATGAATTAGCATGTCTTTATTGTTGGGTTATGTGGTACTGACTACTTGGTCCAGTGTTCAAACTGTTTTATGTTTGGTTAATGGGAGCTTCCAGAAAGCAGCTGTGTTGTTCTGACAGACACCATTTTTTTCCTTTCTGCCATGTTTTTTTTTTTTTTCCACACACTTTACTTGCCACACGCTTCCTCCTCATAAAGATGTTTCAGGTTCCTCTTGGCCTTTTGGGACCCCAGTTCAAGCGGGACAGTAAGACTATCTGTTGCAGAGTTATATAAACTATAGGCAAGGGACAGAATGGTGGGAGAAGAACCCGGAATGGAAAACCAGAGACATTCCTCCAACCCTCAGCAGATTCTCAAGAGAGAAATAGCCTTGCTCACAGAAACTCCAGAAATCCTGTAAGTGTGACCTTCTTTCAGTTTGCTCTTTCCTACAAGAGGAGTCTACTTTTCCTCAGGGTTGGGAGGTCAGATGTCCAGGGGAAAGTGGCAGCTTGTGTTGCTTTGCATCTTGCTTTCCTGAGGCTCTGGGGGAAGAAAACAGTACGGAGAACTAGAAATACTGGACACCAAGGGCTACTCTGGTGCAAGATTCACAACCGAGGTAACACCACCTGCTCCTCACACTCTCACACATTGCAAGAGGCTCTCTAGATGTGCTATCCCTCATGCACTAAGGTTTTCCTGACATGGGTAGACTCTGGTCCTCTGGAAAAGCAATGCAAGTTCTTAACTGTTGAGTCACATCTCCAGCCCTACAAACTGACTATATCTGGTTTCACAGCATTTCACCAGGCTAGTAAAATACGGAGGTTGTCACGAAGAAAGGGGGACACACACTGGTAAAGTTTCAAAATAGATTGCCACAGAAGAACAGTCACAGAAAGGAATTCCTACCACATCGACAATTCCTTTCTCATGCTCATGTGTGTTCCACATCTTGTATTCCCTGGGTTATTTGATGAGAAGCATTCTTTTATTACTTAGGCTATTTTAATGTTTTAAGTGACTTGTTCTCTCCGGTCACTAGATCAGAGCTCACTGAACACCTAAGAGCAGATGGCTGAATCTTCTCAGAGCAAAGTAAAGGAAATCTTTCTCCTTGATCCTTTGTTCCATATGTGAACTCTGTGGATTATGTATATTCACCATGACTTAGCATAATCACCATGGCTTATCCGCAGTCATGCAAACTGGCTAAATCAAAGTGATTACCCAAGCTGTGGTTTTGACTTGGCACAGTCCCCAGTTCTTTCTATGGCTAGAGATTAAACCATGCCTTTATGCACAATAAATAATTCCTCCACCACTGAGCTACAACCTGATTATATCTCATCCCTATGTGTTATTTCCAGCTAGTGAGTATTGAGATAATTTGTGTTATGGGTACTTTGTTTCTGAGATTTTCATTTGGCAAAGATTATTCTCACTGGCTGTTTTATTAGCTCTTTCAATACCCCAACCATAGTGTTTTAAAACTATGTCGTTAAAACTGTTAGTGGTCTTGTTGAACTTTCAAAAGCCCACACTAGACCCAGTCTCTCTGCTTACTTTCTGAAGATCAGGATGTGAGCTCTTAGCTAGTGTTCTGATGCTGTTCCTGCCTGTCTGCTGCCACACTCCCTGCCAAGATGGGCATGGACTAACCCTCTGAAACTGTAAGCAAGCCCCCAACTAAATGCTTTCTTTTAAAAGTTGCCTTGGTCATGGTGTCTTTTCACACAAACAGAACAGTAACTAAGACAACAGACTTAGCCTTGAGCTTTCCCAGGTCAAGTCTGCATTCTATAGTTCAAGAAACCAACACCACAGTGTCTTCAAAAGCACATCCCTCGGTCCCCATAGAGGAATTCAAAGTAGGAATCCTAGAGCTGGCCAAATGCTCAATGATCCATATGCCTTTTATCTTCCTCTACTGATGTATACAGTGAGTGGCTTCCTTGTAGATAGTCACAAGAGAATACTGGAATACTTGGTGGCTCCTCCGCACTTCAGGCAGGAAGGACAAAGAGAAAAAGCATCATGCCCATTGAATATGTTTCTTTTCATTTTACCAATAAACAGCAATTTTCTTAAGAGCTCTGTCCTTCTCATTAGGCTTCTGCATACTGTTTAGAACTGGAACACAATCCCAGCTATAAAGAGTGAGGCAGTCATTTTCCTGGACTCCTTGGTACACTAACAAGAATAGGGTATGCATGTGGTCCAGAAAGGAGAGAGAGGAGATCCTGACGAGTAGTCCACACATCTGCCCCTGGACTTATCGAGAGGGAATGGCTGGAGAGCGCTCACATCAGACTCTGTGCTCATATCGTCTACTGCTCCAGTTGTTTGTGCCAGAGAATAGAGGAAGCCATAACTGTCCATGCCCTAAATGGGAAAGGCATGTTGTAATCAGATGGTCACCTAGTGGACCAAAGACCAGAGAAACAAAGCAATGGTCTGGTTGCCGTGGGAATCTTTCCTTGTCTCCTGTTAAGAAGATGAGATAGGGTGTGCTGTGATTTCTAAACTGCTCACGTGTGACTGGACCTTGGGGCCAAAGGGTGGAGTTTTTCATACCCATGGGTGTTTACAGCACATTGCCATAGCCCCGCTGCTCATTTCTCTCGCTCCCTTTTCTCTCAATTTATGTGTTTTGAAAAATATCTGTTTCCTACTCTTCTTACCACAGGTAACTATTATGACATCTTCAAGGTGTGTGTGTGTGTGTGTGTGTGTGTGTGTGGTGTCTGTGTGTGCAGCTGTTTTTTGTGTTCTTTTTCTTCTCACCTTTCTTTTTTCTCTTTTGTTTGTTTCTTTCTTTCAACCTTCCTTTTTTCTCTTTGTTTCTTTGTTTGCTCCTATTTCTCTGTCTCTGTGTCTCTCTCTGTCTCTGCCCCCTCGTCTCTCTCTTTTAGACAGAGTCTCACATAGCCCAGGCTGACCTCAAATTCTTCTGTCTTTCAGCTGATGACCTCAAAGGCAGAGTACTATAGTAGGAAAGGAAGAAACAAAATGAGGCACTGAATTCAACATCATTCCTGTACATTAAACAACACCACAGAACACAAGAACAGGCAGGGCTTGGGTGTTGCTCATTTGATAAATGTACACGCCTGTGGCCTTGTGAAGACACCAGTCACAATGAATTTGAGTCCTACCTGACACCCGTGTTTATTGTAAGCCTTCTCAGACCGAGTCAGCAGTAGAATCTTACTTAACTCCCCGATACAGCTCACTCATATGAAGTCATCTAATTTTTTTCTTTTAATGATACTTTCTCCAAATGTGTTTATAGTCTAAGCTAGGATGGGATGGGACTTTAGCATATGAATAGAGGCAGAATTCAGTCCTTACTAGAGAATTTGCATAAAATATGGATTTTAGATTGTGGGGTATAACCCAGCAACCAAAAGACATTCTGGACTCGATGTCCATGGAGATAAAGGCATTAGAATAATGTAGTTCTTCATACAAGGGTGCATCATAGCATTGTAGTCATGGAGCAGGACACCAGAAGAAACAACTTGAGGATTAGTGGTTGTATACCTCAATTAGGGAAAAATATGATACAATACAATAAACAAATAATAAACTATATCTGTCTATTTGGAAGATGTCTGTGACATTAAATCAGACTCCCCCCCCCCAAAAAAAGCCTGAGGCTGGGGACACAGCTCAGTGGCAGAGTACAGAGTGAACATCTGTGAGGCCTGGGGTCCAAATGAACACATAAGTAAATGAAGAAATAGAAAGACTTCAATTTGGTTAAAAACCAGGAAAGTCCTTTATATGTATTTCTGTATTTCATCAGAGAAAAGGAATGAAAAGCAGTCAGTGATAGTAACAACCGTAGATTCAAAGAAGGGGTAGTAGAGATTAAAGAGTTAAAACACTTTTGTGCTATGGCATGGCTTATAGAGATTAGCCTAAGGCTTGGTGATTCATAAATGAACAAGTCACTGAGATCCAGCACTCGTTGTACCACAGGCTGGTCCTAATGTGAGACACAAAGATGGAAAACAAGAGGGACAGGAAGGGAGAGAAGCTGGTCATTCAAAAACCTGGGTAGGCTCCCTACTGGGGATCAGAACCAAGATAAAATGTCCAAGTCGCCTGTGGAGATGGTGGGGGGGTTTCTGAGGCCATCACCTCTAGCAAGGTTGTTCATCGAGTGTTTGTGACCTAAGAGTTTAAAAAAAAAAACAAGTTTCTAAGTGCGCTCTGCCCTGAGCCTGAGCAACGTTCCCCAGGAAGCCTTCTCAACGTTTACTTTACGGAAGGGCGGCCTTTAGGAGAAAGTAAACCAGCTTGCACCCTACCCCTCCCATATTTAAGCTTAGGTGCAAATTACATTCTTTGAGCGTTGTGACTTAGGCATTGCCCAGGGGGTGTAGATTTCTAAATGTCCTGCTTAAATCTAAAGCAAGTATTATCCCTCATCATTAGTAGACTAGCTTTGAGACTTTGGGATTTAACCTGAAGGGGATTCTTGATCTGGCGGGGGGGGGGGGGGGGGGGGGGGAACAGGCTGCTGGCAGCAAGCACTGCAGGCTGCATCTCCCTGCACTGCCACAACTACGTTTTAATTAATCTTATTCTTTACAAAATATATATTTTAGATGCCATGACTGCACACCTTCTTCGTTAAGGTTTCAGAGAACCTAGCACCGGCCTCTCAACTTGAAGTTGTGACGAGCGGCAGCAGCTGGCTTAACTAATAATGCTGACCAGAGGTGGCAGGATTTTGCCTGAATTAACCGGGTAGTAGTTTCTTGTTTTCTTTGTTTCTGATGCGAACATAAATTGTATACTTATGTAAAAAAGAAAAAAAAATTATTTAAACTCTCTCTCTCTCTCTCTCTCTCTCTCTCTCTCTCTCTCTCTCTCTCTCTCTCTCTCTCTCTCTCTCTCTCTCTCTCTTCCCGAGGCTGCTCCTCTTTGGAGAAGCCCCGCCCTTTCCGACTGCCCGCTATAAGACAAGTCTTGGGCGCTTTGCGAAGCACTCAGAGCGGCTTCCCGGGAAGGAGTTTCTGTGAGCTTGTTGTGTAAGTAGCCACACTATTATTTTTGAGCCCTTTCCTTTTCCTCTTCCCTCCTCCAACTCCTTCTTTCTCCCCGCCGAGCATCTAGAGCCTCGTTGAACAAGTGAGCGCGGGAGACACCCCCACCCCACCCCACCGGTACTGGGTGATCCTTGGGTTCAGCACTTAAGAAGTTAGTGAGGCTCGGATCGTCTCGTGATCCTGCACGGTCTGGAACTGCCAGCTAGGCCTGGGCTACGGAGTTTGCTGAATTGCTGAACTGATTCAAATGAGAAGACAGGGGTGGGGATTCGCACATGCGCGGTAAAAGCTAGACCTGCAGGTCAGGCTACACACACAGAGGATCCTTTGCAAGGGGGGTCCTCCTAGATTTGGGGCGAATTCAGAAGGACCAGGCGTTGCCTTTTTGGAAAAAGGGACAAAATTGTGTAGTCTTAAAACAAAATGGAAATCTACCTGTGAAATAGCTGTCTCCACGTGTGAAGGTGCTTATCACACAAGTCCCACAACCTGAGTTCGGGAACCCACTCCTGAAGTCTGTACAGGTTCTCGGTGACACGCAAGCGCCCTCACCCACACACTTGCATCATGCACACACGAATAATAACAATAAACTAGATTCAAGCTGAGAGAGCATGCTTGTTATCTCGGCATGTAGCCTGGGCTTCCTGAGCCCACGTCGCAAACAGCTACAAGTCGATAGGAAGGGTTGGGCTTTGGATTGGCTCTCCACCCTCCATCCTGGATGAGAGGGACTTTGTAAACTGGTTAGCCTTGATTGCTTATCTGAAGAATTCACTGGAGTCCCACGTGATGATGTGCTGCTCTGCGTCTCAAACACTTGAGAGCACAGAGCACCTGTGTTTATCTGTTGGTTTTGTCTGGAGGCAAGTCTAAACCAAAAAAATTGATTTCCTCTTTGGAGCAAAACCAGAGAAAATTAGATGGAGCCGCTGCGCCCCCTGGTGGCTATGAAGTCCATGCTTCTGTAGGGAAAAAAAAAAAAAGCCCCTGGATTTGGTGCTCTGTATTTGAGGCTTTTCCTGAAGATTCACTGCAGGAGAGGTGAGAAACTGCAGGACTTTGCAGTCCATTAGGTGGTTAACGTTTTAGAGAAATTCCAGCATGGCCCGGACAGAATTTGCCAGGTTACATTTTCTTTGCCTTGAGAGTTTGTTTTACGCTTTAGCCTGTTTCTGTATCCACACACCTGAGTCTTAACAGGAAAATCATGGGAATAAAATGAGATCTAACATGTGAAGAAGTGCTTAGCATAATACCAGAAAGTTCTAAATGGATGGTAATAAGATGATAATATGCTAAATGATAACAGGGCTGTGTTTTCTGGCTTCAGTGCTATGCCTGGGGGGTGTAAAATGGTTATTGAAGGGCTGGAGAGGTGGCTCAGTGGTTAAGAGCACTGTCTGCTCTTCAGGAGGTCCTGAGTTCAATTCCCAGCAACCCCATGGTGGTTCACAACCCTCTGTAATCGTGCTTTCTTCCGGTGTGTGTCTGAAGACAGCTGCAGTGTACTCCTATGAAAAAATAAAGACTGTCACTGAGTACATGTTTACCATGTTCTAGGCACATCAGGATGGTGCAGGCCAAGAGCTGGACCCTGAAGAAGCACTTTGAAGGCTTCCCTACGGACGGTAACTTCGAGTTGAAGACAACTGAGCTCCCACCCTTATGTGATGGAGGTAAGGGAGATCTTGGCAGGGCTGTGACAGATAGCATCGCATCTGCTGCTGAAAAGAGAATCCTGAGTTTGACTTCAGACAACTGTTTTTTTTTTAAATTAGTTTACAGTTCTGTGTGTTAGCAGTTTGGCTAGTATAGGGTGAGTGATTCTTCTGTAGGTCTCGACTGGCACAATAGTTTTAGAAAAAAAAAATCTCATTTGTCATTCTAAGGATAGCAGGCTCCCTGCTGGGCTCAGGCTGTAGTTCCTGTGAGGTCTTTCTAGCCAGCCAGATTGGGTTATTTCCTTGTAGTGGTCCTCAATGTTTGAGAACTTTTCAAGCTTCTACTTATATTACTTTTCTTAAAAATCTCATAGCCATAGATCTAAGTAGGTTGTCCAGATTCAAAGGCTGGCAAATTCTTTTTTTCCCTCCCTTCCTTCCTTCATTCCTTCCTTTCTTCCTTCCTTCCTTCCTTCCTTCCTCCCTCCCTCCCTCCCACTCTCTCTCTCTCTCAAAGGCTGGCAAATTCCTTTTTTCTCTTCCTTTCTTTTTTCTTTCATCTATCTATCCATCTATCTATCTATTTCTGCTCCCTCCTCTTCTTCCTCCTCCTCTTCTTCCTCCTCCTCCTCCTCCTCTTCCTCCTCCTCCTCTTCCTTTTCCTCCTCATGATCTTAGGTAATGCCTGGGCTACATCCTCAACCCACAGAAGATTTCTTGACTGGAAGGGTAGCCTGTAGGCCGGGACACAGTGGTGGGAGAAATCTGTGTCCATTTTACAATCTGCCACATTAATCTTTTTAGGGTTTTTTTTTTTTTTTCCCTTTGAAGCTTTGATGCCATCATGCCCTGTCCCCAGGTCGGAAGCTTCTTTGATGAAGCTCATGCCTGTCTGGGTACCTTATCCTTCATGGCTTTGACAGAGGAGGAAGTCTCCTGTGTCAGTCTTGGGGAGCCTGATGGTGACAGTGAGTTGAGCATTTGTGCCCCACCAGAGCCTAGACTGTGAGGGCTGTCTGTGGGGTGCTGCAGTGAGCAAGCCTTTGAGAACAAGATGCAGTCGCTGTCCAGGCCAGAGTCACTGTTTGAGTTTAAGTTGCATTGGCCAAAACTTGTGATCCAGAGTTTCAGAAAATAAACAGTTGAAAGTCACTCTAACAAAGTCCATCTTCTTTGGTATTCCTTGAGGTAGGTTGTAAAATACTGTGTGTCCTGGTTAGTTTTTCTGTCAGATTGACACAAGCTAGAGTTATCTGGGAAGAGGAACCTCAACTGAGGAAAACGGCTCCGTCAGATTGCCTGTAGGCAAGTCTTTAGACATTTTCTCTAGAACATTCTTGAAGAACGGTTCACAGAGGAGGGCTCAGCTCACTATAGGCAGTGCCATCCCTGCATAGTGGTGTTGTATAAGAAAGCAGACTGAATAAGTCATGTGGGTAAGCCAGAAAGCAGAGTTCCTTCATGGCCTCTGCTTCAATTCCTGCCTCCAGGTTCCGTCCTGGAGTCCCTGCCCTGATGTCCCTTTATGATGGACTGTGATTGGGACATATAAGGGGACAGAAACCCTCTCCTCCCCAAGTGGGCTTTGATCATAGTCTTTATCACAGTAGAAGAAAGCTAATTAAGATACTATGTGAACACTGTACCACGGTGGTTACTAATGTGGCTTTGGGTAAGTTACTTCCCTTGACCTTAAGTAGGATGGACCAAGAGTTGAAAACAACACTCAAATGGATCCATCTAAGATAATACAAGTAGCTCTATATCATCACCATCATCAACTGGGCTGCACTGAATAGAAAAGCCCTTCTTATTATCAATAGGAAACACAGGAGGGGAGCTGGAAGTAACGCTCACAGTAGGAACATTTCTCTTACATGCACATGGCTCTGGAATCCATCCTCCGCATGGTAGAATTAATTGTGAACAGTACCTTCTGCCCCTAAGCAGAAAGAGTAGGCCTGCTTGTTCAGAATGCCAGGACGTTGTAGCCATCAGGTCTTGGGTCTCTAACTGGAATGCTTTGTTTTGTAGAGGTCCTGCTGGAAGCCCTGTTCCTCTCTGTGGACCCTTACATGAGGTAAGGGTCCTCCCCAACTTCTTAGGTTGTATGTCGGTCCACTTTTTGAAGCACCGCAGCTCAGTTTTAAAGTCCGGTCTTGAGTAAAACGCCAGGCTTGCCCGTTTCTCCCTGGATTGTATCCGTGATGAGATTCATGGCAGCTCATCTTCTGTAGGCAGAGGTTGGCTCTGGACAGCGTGCCTTCCATTGCAACTCAGTGGAGTTGCTTCCAGAATTGGTGTGGGGAAAGATGGGGAAGCTATCTGCACCCCACCCCCATGCACTTTGCCATTTCCTACTCCAATGATTGAGCAGAAGTTACTAAGACCAAATAAAACCAGCTCTTCTCTTGACCAGTATTTTGTTTTAATTACATGGTCCATAGTTGACTCAAACTCATGACTCAGAAAACACTGAAGGCCAGGAAGGGAACAAATGCCTTCATTGGTGCTTCAGCACTTTTTTAACCTAAGTGAGTAACACAGTCATCATATAGTATTTTTTTTCCCAATAGCTTGTTGGCAAAGATTCAGCTTTTGGTTGTACAATACCGTTTAACAGTGTTAACTAGCAAAGGGGCAGGGTGGCTCTTACCTTGAGAAGCTGAGGTAGAAGGACTCCAAGTTAAGACTAGTCATCGGGAGACTCCATTGAATGAAATGAAATGTTAATTACCATCCTTTTGGGGTTGGTTAATGTTGGGGTAACATTATTTTGTGCCGTATTTTGACCGCCATTGACAGACACTCACTCCAAACAAACACAGTGGTAGGGCTCTCACATTCATTCATAGAATGGGTATTTTAGTGTCTGAGGCAGAAACACTTCACACTGTTGCGCACGGTTGTGCTGCCCGGCAGACTGGGTATTGTTTCTGTACACAGGGTCCCAGCCTTTTGCTATTGGCTTAATACTGAAGCTGTGTTCTTCTGACTGCTCTCTCACACTGAGGATGGATTTTTTTTTTTCAGAGTTGCAGCAAAAAAACTGAAGGAGGGTGACAGGATGATGGGCGAGCAAGTGGCCAGGTAATTTGTGTAATTGTGTAATTGGTATTTCCACAAGTCCTGCTGTTTGGATAAATCTCAGTAAGTCATACATTGTTGTCAGTGCACAAATATACCATCTATATTTGCTAAAAGCTATAGATTATTCCATTATATTCTTCCATTTAACTAAACCTACTACTGGTAACAGCTATATTCAAAGTTTTCTACTACTAGTAATTCCTAATGAAGCTTGCATCTCTCTCTCTCTCTCTTTCTCTATGTGTTTGTGTGTGTCTGTGTGTATGTTATTGGCCACTTAGACAAGGATGCTTTACATTGTATTCCCCCACATACAAATCCCACACAAAGATTATATATATGTTTTAAATCTTGAGCTATCATAATTATTAGTGTGTGCTGGTGGGGTGCAGGCATGTGAGGACCATGGTGCATGGTGCACAAGTTGAAGTCAGGCTAGCGTCCAAGAGTCAGTTCTTTCTCTGGGATCTGGGATTCAAGTCAGGTTACCTGGCTTGAGGAACAAGTGCCTTTACCACTGTGCTGTCTCACTGGCCTCAGATACATATTTATCTGCTGAAAAGATGTTGACAAATTATTCTTCAAAAAAGAAAATGTCGTGGGTATCTGCTCCCTTGAGTAGTATCATGGAATCCGTTTGCCTGATCCTTGTGCCCGTCCTTGGCCGTCTGTCTTGGTGGTCTGAGATACACGGGGTGAGGGTGGAGGTGGGGGTTGGAGGACCTTCAGTTTACTTGACCTTGCTTTTGTTACTTGCGATGTTTGTCTTCTTGTGAGTTCTTTGTGTCAACTTTCTCGAGTTATGAGTTATGTTTGTGTCCTTTGCACAAAAAGGCCCGTAGGACTTTTCCTTTGCCTTATTGGTTTGCAGAGACTGCTTCTGTACCAGGGGTGTTAGTGTGACAAATATTCGGGTCTTTGTCTTTCTCTAGTGTCTAGTCGCAGCTTAAAATTTGTAATTGTGGCTTTCAGGTCTTGTCTCATTTGCTTAAGAAAGCTTCCAAAATAATGAAGAAGAGGTATTGATATTTCCCTTTATGCTGAGAGCTAGCCCAGTATCCAGTTTCCTGAGGGAAGGCAGCGACAGCGAAAGAGGTATAGAGTCAGGATTGGGACCAAAAACTGCTGGTGCGGCAGTGGTAGTGCATGCCTTTAATCCCAGCACTTGGGAGGCAGAGGTAGAGGCAGGAGGATTTCTAAGTTTGAGGCCAGCCTGGTCTCCAGAGTGAGTTCCAGGACAATCAAGGCTACACAGACAAGCCCTGTCTCAAAAACAAAAACAAAAACAAAAACAAAAACAAAAAAAAAAAAAAAAAAAAAAAAAAAAAAAAAAAAAAAAAAAAAAAAAAAAAAGAAAGAAAAGAAAAGGGGAGGTACTTAGTTACTTGGGCTTTGCTCTGTGGCTCAAGTGCCCCTCATTGGCCAAGTGAGAGGCTTGGAGTTCACTAACTCTTCATGAGGCAGAGAGAAAAGAAAAGAAAGGAAGAAAGTCTCTTCCTCTCTCTCCCCCTCTCTCTCTCTTTCTCTCTCTCTCATACACACACACATACATACACACACACTCTCTCCCCACCTCTCTCTCTCTCTCTCTCTCTCTCTCACACACACACACACACACACACACACACACTCTGGTCAGACCCAACCACCTATTTCATTAATTTCACAAGTGCACATGCATTCTTATATACATACACATATACCTACATATGTGTGTATGTACATACATATAGACAGATAGACACATATACATTTGGTAGATGGAGCAGAGCCCCAACAGCCACACTTTAGTTTTTCTCTCAGCCCATTTTTTACCTTCTTAGATAAATGTTCTTTATAAAATTACCTCATAGATAAAATGTTACACAAAAGGGAGTTACAGAAGGATGTCAATAGTTCAAAGCAGTGTTTCATTCTATCAGCTCATTGTAAGCTCAAAACAACAGTTTCACATGGCCTTGCTTTATATCATAGTGCACACCTGTGGTCTCATCCTTGGGCTTGACTTAGAATTATGTTTTTCTTTGATCACCTATGGCCTCATTTTTGGACCTGACTTAGAATGAATGTTTTTCCTTGATTACAAATTTATCCCAAGCCTATTTTTCTTCTTAGTGCAATTTATAAAGCTCATTGTATTCCTTATTATGCAGTCTTTTTTTTTTTTTTTTTTTTTTTTTTGGTTTTGGTTTTTCAAGACAGGGTTTCTCTGTATAGTCCTGGCTGTCCTAGAACTTACTCTGTAGACCAGGCTGGCCTTGAACTCAGAAATCCTCCTGCCTCTGCCCCCCAAGGGGTAGGATTAAAGGTATGCGCCACCACCGCCCGGCTCTTATTATGCAGTCTTTACTTACTATTCTATGAGGAGGAGGCACATTCTTTTCTTGATTGTACTTTATTACATCTTTCCCACAAAACAACTAAAACTCTGTAAATTTTCTTCCTAAAATTATTTGAATCAAGTCAGGAGTACTATAAAGTCATTAATTTATTTAAACAGCATTAATTCATGAAAGTTCATCTTCATGTTGATCTTCAGGAAATTTACACAATAGGGTGGGGTGATGTCCAAGAATCATTAGGCTACGTAATAGTGGCAGGAAAGGCAGATTAGGAGCAAGAAGCAATCTTGGGATGAAATTTCTGAGGCCTTGTCTCTCCAGAATGCACCCATGGTAGCCATGCAAAAGGTGGGCTATTTCCAGGAAACTCACTGCCTTGCCGTAGCCTTTCCTAGATGGCTTCTGTCACTTTTATAGGGTTTTTTTTTTTTTTTGTTTTGTTGTTTTTTTCGAGACAAGGTTTCTCTGTATAGCCCTGGCTGTCCTGGAACTACTCTGTAGACCAGGCTGGCCTCGAACTCAGAAATCTGCCTGCCTCTGCCTCCCAAGTGCTGAGATTAAAGGCGTACACCACCACCGCCTGGCCTAGTTTTGTTTTTTTTTTTAATTAAAAATTCTCAGTGGCTTAATTTTATGTTAATTTTTCTCTTCCAGTGCAGTGTCCTCCCCACCTGCCTTACCTATCAGCAACCTTTCTTCTATAAAGTTTTGTTTCATGCTAATCAAGGAAATGAACAAGTACTTGTGTTGGCAGAGGATGGGGGACCCTTGCTCAAAAGAAGGGATGTGGGCAGGGACAGGGGTGGATGCTGGACCAGTTGTGAATGTTCTTTTCAGAAGGCTCTCACAATGGCTAAGAATTAGGGGGAGATTCCCCAGGGTGTCAGTCACAGACTATTAACCTCAGTGCCCCCTTGTGAACATTCCCCACACACTTCTGACTCCCATGAATGGGAAAAGGTATCACATGTCCTACTATACTTTTATCTTTCAGAGTCGTGGAAAGTAAAAACTCAGCCTTCCCAACAGGAACAATTGTAATGGCTTTATTAGGTTGGACATCACATTCCATTTCTGATGGGAACGGACTGAGAAAGCTGCCTGCAGAGTGGCCGGAAAAGTTGCCACTGTCTTTGGCATTGGGGACAGTTGGCATGCCAGGGTAAGTGTTGTGGGTGGGCTTTGTTTGTCAGGATGTCCAACGCTGTAACTTAATAAACAAGGAGAGATGTGAGGCAATGACTAATGAGAGAAAAAATGCTAGAAAAAAGAAAGGAAGGCTCTCAGACTAAGTTTGTGGATAAATACAGAAAACCTTCTATATAAAAGAATACAGTATAACCCTTACGAGGAAGGGAATCTTGGCATTTATGATATCGTAGATGAACCTGGAGGACATTAAGTGAAGTAAGTCAGGTACAGAAAGACAGACACCACATGATCTCCATTGTCATCCTTGGTCAGCATCTTCTTTCTGTGGGAAATGCCTGAGAGCAGAAATTTTAACGCCGGGGAAGGTTTCTGCTGAGCCATGGTTTCAGAGGCTTCAGTTCATCACTGTTGCTTTGATGGATGACAAGGTGGATGATCATGGTGCCAGGGGCATGATGGGGCAGACTTGTCTATCCTTTGGCACTGGGAAGAAGAGAAACACAGCAAGGAGCCAGAGATGCAATGCATCTTTCCCCCACAGTGCTCCCTCCAACTGGTCCCCACCTCCTAATAATGCCATCATATTATGAATCCATGCGATTAATGCTTTGATTACATCAGAGCCCTCATGATTTGATCACTTTACCAATTCCACATCTCTGAACACTGATGCTTTAGAAGCCAAGCCTTGGGGAAGCCATGAGCTTTGGGAAGCCTAGTGTGTGTGTATGTGTGTGTGTGGGGGTGAGCTCATCTCCAAACTGTAATATAAGTGGAATCCATACAAGGGAGGGTGTAATGATGGGGGCTGAGAGACAGGTTGGCCCAAAGACTCAAACCTTATTTAGGAGATGTACGTTTAAGAGATACTGCTGCTGTATGGCAGGACAAACAGTTTAGAATGATAAGTAAGGTCGGAAATTTGTTATGTGTATGTTAATTAGCTCAATTTAGCTATTCTACTATGTATGTGTATTTAAAACATGTTATGTACTATATACATGCATATCTTTATATATCTACATGTGTGCAGTTCTTGTCAGTTAAAGGTAATCTACAAATATTCTTGAGGCTAAATGCAAGAGGGGCAAGATCATGTCAGGGATGCCCCACTTATTAAAGGCTCCAACACCTCCCAGTGTGACCAGTGTGGGAAATTATTTTTTAACACACAAGAGACATTGAAAACCATCCTGTCTTCTGTCTTCTGTAATCCCAGCTACTCAGAAGTTGAGGTAGGAGGATCACGAGTTGAGGGCCAGCTGAGACATAGCTAGACACATCTTTTTTCTTTTTCTTTTTTCTTTTTTTTTAAATTAAGCCAGGCATGGTGGCACATGCCTTCAATCCAAGACTTCTGGAGGTAGAGGCAGACAAATCTCTGAGTCTGAGGCCAGCCTGGTCTACATAGCATGTTCCAGGCCACAAAGGGCTATACAGTGATCTGTCCCAGAAAAAGAAAAGTCCAAATTATGTTTTGTTTTCTAAATTGTTGATTCTTTAAGTTCCCCTTAGGCTAAGGCAGCTTAATAAATTCCACCTAGGACTTCTTTTTTTGTTGTTGACCTTCCTATCTTAGCTCTGTTTTGTTTCTCAAAGGAAGTGAGGTTTTGTTCTTTAGTTCAGTGTGCCTAGTTGAAAGCTGACTCTAAAGATCCCACAGAGGTAGACTGTGAAAGGAGATGCTGGATAACATTGGTATAATTACAGAGCCAGAAAATGTGGCACTTAGGTTGTAGAGAGGTGTGTGTGTGTGTGTATGTGTGTGTTTCTGTGAAATTGTTGGTATGTAATATGTTTCCCAGCACTTGTGAAATGGAAGGAAGGTTGTAATTTAAAAGATTGGGCTACATGGCTGAGGAGAAGGGGAGGGGAAGGGGAGGGAGAGGGGGAGAGGGAGAAGGGAGGACAGAGTGGGGAGGAAGAAGGGGAGGAAGAGGAGGAGTGGGTGAGAGAGAGGGGAGGACGGAGAAGGGGAGGGGGTGAGGGAGAAGAAAGGACAGGGAGTGGGAGAAGGAGGGGGAGAGGGAGAGGGAGAAGGAGGGGGAGAGGGAGAGGGAGAAGGAGGGGGAGAGGAAGAGGGAGAAGGAGGGGGAGAGGAAGAGGGAGAAGGAGGGGGAGAGGGAGAGGGAGAAGGAGGGGGAGAGGGAGAGGGAGAAGGAGGGGGAGAGGGAGAGGGAGAGCTCTATTCACACAGCCTTTTGTTCTTTCCTTAGCCTCACTGCCTACTTTGGCCTGCTTGACATCTGTGGCTTGAAGGATGGCGAAACAGTGCTGGTCAGTGCAGCAGCAGGAGCAGTGGGCTCTGTTGTGGGCCAGATAGCTAAGCTCAAGGTAAGCAGCTTCCTCTAGTCATACCTCTGCAAGACTCAGTGTGCACTGAGAACAGCAGTGCCCGCAGAGTGTTCTATGTCAGCATGCTGTGACTTGCTCAGAAGTTAAAGGCTGAGAGGGCACAATGAGGAGCAGAGAATAGTGAAGTTGAGCTGACCAGTGTTGACAGTCAGGATTGGGCCCAGCTAGACTGCTGAGTACTAGCACTATTCTTCTATTATTGTTGTTGCTGCTGCTACTGTTCCTCCTGCTACTACTACTACTAGTAGTAGTAGCAGCAGTAGTAGTTTTACTAAGTATTCTCTTGCTCAATTTAATTGCCTTCCTTCATGACTGTCCCAAGAATTTTACAAAGAGGGACTTGTAAACCAGGAGTCATCACCCACATAACTTCATTGCAAAGGCTACTGCACCAGAAAGAAATAAGCGGTTAGCATAGGGTGGTAGGGCCCTTGTTTGGGACCTAGCTCCTGCAATAGAAATGTAAGTAGGGTATAGGCTGTGATTTGGGCAGGTCTCTACTCAAGGGATGCAGTCTGAGGGTAAGTGTGCAGGAGAGCAGGCAGCTCAGACCTGGCCGGGATTTGGCTTCTCATAGAGCAGATGTTCTCAGGTGACCTACCTGGGTGGTATAGCTTTGCCAAAGGCTTCTGTATAGGACTTAGGGCATGTTCTTAGAGGGACAAGGGAAGGAGAATAGAGTTGACTCTTGGGCTATATCCAATAGCCAAGGGTCGGTCTTTATTACTAATAGGAGCTTGAAGATGACTGAGGTTGTGGGAGGAAATATTTATATATATAAATACATAAATGGGAAAAGCAGCTGAATCTTAAATACTGTTTCAGTTTTTGTCATGTTACCTTTACAACCAATGAGTTGCATTTGTTTTCCGGAGTCATTTTAGCATTCCATATACCCTTGGAACTGATTTAGTAGCTTTTGGGATAAGTCTGGTAATTGAACCCAGGGTCTAGTACACGCTTAGACCCAGGCTCTACTACTGAACTAAACCCTAGTCCCTGATTTAATAACATTTAGAGAGAATTTTGCCTCTGTCTTTACATGTGAGTTTGATTTGAAGGTTTTGGTTTTTCTTTTTCTGGACTCAGAATGTCTAACTATATTCAGCATAGGCTAGATTTGTAAAGTGGATTAGAAATATTTCCAATATATAGATCGCAAACGTTTTATTAAAAATATGGAGAGCTGGAGAGATGACTGCATGGTAAAGGAGCAAGCTATACCTGCCTGATGACCCGAGTTCAATCCCTGGACCCGAAATAAAAGGTGCACAGGGAAGAGGGGAGAGCCAGCTCCACAGAATTGTCTCCTGACCTCCTGATCTCCACATATGTGCTGTTACATGCATGCATCCATACTCACATGTCACCAGCACACATGAATGAATAATGATAAGTATAAAGTTTTAAAAATCCTTGGGGGGGTGTCAAATGGTGTCCTAAAGAGCCACTGCACTGTGCTGAAGAGATAGCTCAGTACTTAACACTTGTTACCTACCCAAGTTCAGTTTTCAGCAGTCACACGATGGCTCACAATCACCTGTGTGTCCAGCTCTAGAGGACCTAATGCCCTCTTCTGGCCTTCCTAGGCACCTGCATGCACACAAGCACACACACACACACACACACACGCACACACACACGCACACAACCAAAATGCAGCAACAACAAAGACCACAGCACTGGGATAGGATATATGTCTTTGATGGAAAAGAAGAGGCATCCCAGAGTGAAGAGCCTAGGAAGTCAGGTGACTAGGTTCTTAAAAGCAGCATGTTGAAGTGACCTGCGAACAAAGCAGACATAGCTGGGATCTGCTGAGCGGTCAGGCCAGCTGTGGCTGGGTTCTAGTCTGGCTTAGGGACCAGTTTCACCCTCAGGGTCTGTTGAGTTACTGTGGAGTTCCTCATGTGTGGGGTGTACTGTGGTTTGGGTAGGAAATTTGTTCCCACGTGTTGAAGGCTTGGTCCTCCTTCAGAAGTGGGACTTTGGTGTGAAGTGATTGGGTTATTGGGGTGAGGAGAGGGGCAGGGTCCGACCTCACCGGTAGATTGACTACTGATAGATTCATGGTCTGGTGGCAAGGTTGGTAGATGGGACAAACTAGAATGCAAGGGCTTACCTGGAAGAAGTAAGTCACTGGACTCGTGTCTTTGAAGGTTGTTCTAGGTTCTCCTTATCTGTCTCTGTCCCTTCTCGTTCTTCTGCCGTAGTTGAGTGGCTTTCTAATGCTTTGCCCTTCTGCTGTGAAACACATCATATACTCCAGACACATGGAGCCAAGTGACTCTGGGATAAAGCATCTGAAGCTATGAGCCAAAATAAATGTTCCCTCCTTTAACTTGTTTCTCAGGTGGTTGTCATAGCATGGGAAAGTTGACTAGCACAAGGTGTGTTCTTGGGCAACTTGATGGTATAAGCCTGGGAGAGTGGATTTGGACCATGCTTTCGCTTCTTTAATGGACGGCATTTCCCCCGTGTAGGGCTGCAAAGTTGTTGGTACAGCAGGGTCTGATGAAAAGGTTGCCTATCTTAAGAAGCTTGGATTTGACGTGGCCTTTAACTACAAGACAGTAAAGTCGTTGGAAGAAGCTTTGAAGACAGCCTCTCCAGATGGTTATGATTGCTATTTTGATAATGTAAGTACTCATTGAGCTTATCTGATTTTACCAATAAAGTATTACCTAAAAGGGCAGGTTTCTAAAGTTTTCTAGCTAGAACAGATGAATAAAGTACATTCTTGGGGGTTGGGGCGACTTGTTAAACTATAATTGCATAGACCATGGGACTTATTCATGTAAACTGTGTAGCCAGACATAGTAGCTATGCCTATAATCCCAGTACTCACAATACGGAGGCAGGAGGATAGCAGGCTCAGGGCTGGGCTTCTTAGTGAGACCATGTCTTCCATTCTCAAGCAATGAATGAATGAATGAACAAATGGATGAATGGATGGATGAATGGATGAATGAATACATAACCAACCAAACAACTGTAGGATTTTAGACTGGAAATATAACTCAGTAATAGAGCTGTTGCTGACCATGGACACAGCCCTGCATTCAGTCCCAGCAGTGCAAAAGAAAGGAAGTTGTAGTTTAGATCTTAACTATTTTTAGTATCAAAGTGTCTATATGACTGCAGTTTCAGAATCTTTATCACTCCCCAAAGAAACATTATTCATCATTTACCCTCCCATTTTCTTCCCCTCAAAAATGTGTTCCTTTGAGCCTGTCTTTTTTTAACTTAGCAAAATGATTCCATATCCATCTATGTTGGGGTAAGTAGGTTGGGGCAGGATGAAAGATTGATGTCTTTCACCTTCTGAATGAGTGAATACTATCTCATCATATGGATAGAACACATTTTCTGTCTATTCATCAGATCGTAGGCATCAAGGTCTTTATACTTTTTTACCATTGTATAAGGCTACTATAAATGTTCAAGCACAAATTTTTGTTTGAATTTGTTTTCATTTCTCTTGGGTATTCACCTATGAGTAGAATTGCTAGGTCACATGGAAACTTCATGTTTACATTTTGAGTTACTGCCAAAGTGTTTGCACTCTCTTACATGCCTACCAGCAGTCTTAAATGGTTAGAATCATTCCATAGCCTTAATGCAATTGCTGGTTTTCTTATGCCTATCTTAGTCTGTTTGAAGTGATATTTCAAGGTGGTTTTGAATTACATTTCCTTAGGAAAATAACACTGAAGATCGCTCATGAACAAACATGTATCATGTTTGGGGAAACGTGTATAGTATAGTGTTCATCTAGGTTATCTGAGTTCTTTATATTTGAGTACATGCCTCCTTGTTACAGTTAACCTTCTTTATTTGCAGTAGTTGTATTCCAGAATGTCACCAGGAACACTGAATTATGTCTCCTAGGAGAATTGTCTACATGTGAACATTTCTCATGTGGATTATAATCTTTTATTTTTTAAAGATTTATTTATTTATTTTATGTATATGAGCACACCATTGCTCTCTTTAGACACACCAGAAGAGGGCATCAGATCTCATTACAGATGGTTGTGAGCCACCATGTGTTTGCTGGGAATTGAACTCAGGACCTCTGGAAGAGCAGTCAGTGCTCTTAACTGCTGAGCCATCTCTCCAGCCTGTGGATTATATTCTTAAATCCTAGCACATACCTCACCCCCTCCCACCCCCTTTGTAGCTTGTTTATTTACAAAAGAGAAATTAGGCTCAGGCATATTACACTAAGATGAAGTGTTATGTGACTGGCCCTTCAACTCATAAAGTTGACATCCATTCTCTACTCCACTCTGCCCAAAGCCCGGGCTCACTGTCCCCACTGTATTACGGGAAGGCAGAGTTTGCTTGTTCAGTCTCTGCTGAGAATGCCTATGTCTGCAAATGACCTGGGTCCAATCTTGAAGGCACAGATGAATCTTAGAAAGTAACACAGTTCATAAATCTGGAACCCTGTGAGAGAGAGTGAAGGCTGACTGGGTATGGGTTTCAAGGTTTTTTCCCAGCTCTATGAGCTATTGTCATTCTCTGGATAGTATCCTCAGAAACGCAACATTTCGATTACTTCCATTGTTGGTTGGGCACTTGCTTTGCTGCCTTCTCAGGCTCACTGATGTGCACTTCTTTGCTTCTACTCAGAATTTAAGGGTTAGCTCTGACACTCCTGTCAGTGTTAGGAAACATGTATAGTATACGTTTGTGCTACAGTTTGGGAGAGCCATTGACCTTTTCCGTGTGGCTATGCACCAGTTGCATATGTGTTCTGCACCAGCTGTTAAGGTTTTCCCCCTTAGGAACTGTGTTGACATTCATTCATGTGGAAAACTAATTGATAGCAAATGTAATGGTTGCCTTTGGTCTCCATCTGGTTCCACAGCCCTGCATTTTCTGTTTTCACGTTGCTTTAATTGAGCTTTGCAGTATATGTTAAAATTTGAAAGTGTGAGTCCCATAGCTTTGTTCCTCAAATGCCTTTTGTGTAGTCTTACATACCTTTTAGATTATAGGATAATGAGACTATTGGAATATGCAGAAGATTCTAACATTTTACACACTAACTTTATGCTATACAAAGTATGTTCCTGAGGTTAAATTGAAATGTCCCTTTTTTGCAAACTATCTTATGTAATCCAGGTTGGCCTCAGACTCACTATGTGACTGAAAATGACCTTAAAGTTCTGATCCTCCTGCCTCCACCTCCTGGAAATGTCCATTTATGATGTATTTTAGCTGTAATCATTACAACTGCTATACTGATTCAATAAATTTTGTTGATTCTCCTAAATGGATTCTTGAAAGTATTTAAATTTTCTTTCTTTCTTCTTCTTCTTCTCCTTCTCCTCCTTCTCCTTCTCCTTCTCTTCTTCTTCTTCTTCTTCTTCTTCTTCTTCTTCTTCTTCTTCTTCTTCTTCTTCATCATCATCATCATCATTATCTTCTTCTTCTTCTTTGCCTTCTTCTCTTCCTCCTCCTCCTCTTCCTCCTACTCTTCTTCCTCCTCCTCTTCCTCCTTCTCCTCTTCCTCTTCTCCTCCTCCTCTTCCTCCTTTTCCTTCTCCTCTTCCTCCTCCTCCTTCTCCTCCTCCTCTTCTTCCTCCTCCTCTTCCTCCTCTTCTTTTTCCTCTTCCTCCTCTCCCTCCTCCTCCTCCTCCTCCTCTCCCTCCTCCTCCTCTTCTTCTTCCTCTTCTTCCTCCTCCTCCTCCTCCTCCTCCTCCTCCTCCTTCTTTTTCTGGCTGTCTACTTAGGTAGGTGGAGAGTTTTCAAATGCTGTTATACTCCAGATGAAGACATTTGGAAGAATTGCCATCTGTGGAGCCATCTCTCAGTACAACCGCACTGGCCCATGTCCCCAAGGTACCGTGCTCCTGCAGATGTAGGAGGGTTGGACAAAGGGAACATTCACAGCCATGGGGAAGGGATGGGCTGGCTGTGAATTCACAGGTGTGGGCTGACTTCCTAGAGCAGCAAGCCTGTCTGATATGGCCTGATAGTTTTTCTGAAATGAGGAAGAGGCATGGCTGATCCTGCCCTCCTGCTGCACACACTCTTTGATTGGCGGCTTTTATTTCTCTTGTGCTCTTCATCTCTCTCTCCTTCACTCTCCTACACTGAAATCACTCCCCAACTCTCCTTTATACTCCCAGAGGCCCAAAAGGCATATCAATCAATCATGAGCCCTATCTGCTTTGCTTCTGGTCTATGAGGGATCCTGTGCGAGCCTCTTACAAGATGAGTGTCTGACATAAAACTGAGCCCAGTGCTGTTGCTCCTCACAGAGGGCCCCTGCTCTGTTATCAGGGTGACAGATTTATCTGAAGTCATCAAGAAAGAAGAAGAAAAAGGAATCTGTGTCTATAAGCAGTCGATGGGTGATCACAGAACAACTGGTTACTTCTGTTCTGGGCTTGACAAGTGTGAATAAAATCCTGTAGCACAGAACAACAGCAGAACTGCTTGGAGACAGGAGCTTAGAGCAAAAGGGGCTGAGGAAGGCCTGATCACAGAGTCCCTCTTGGGTTGTGGAGAATAAACCAGCTTCAGTAGACTTTGGAGACAAGTCATTATTTCCAACACTTTATAGCCATATTTGCTATTGCACTCAAAATAGAAACCAGTGTTCCTGTTGGCATGGATAACTCAGCAGACATTCCAGAATCATTTGGCAGTCTCACTGATAGGGACAAACCCATCATCCATCTTCTTTTGCAATTGATGCTAAGGTGAAATCTTGGGAAATCATCTGTCTGCCATCCAAAGAGAGCTCCAGGGTACTTTTTCTTAACTGTAGTTCAAATAAGAATAACCAAAGATTTCTAGACATAGTAATTTGATCTAGTCTTTTTAGCAATTAGATTTTATAATTTTAGATACTCAGACAGATCTTAGAGATGGCAACTGACCTTGTCTATTTTAATCAGGTTCTGCCTTGCTTCTAAGGCCCAGAAATTCTAGCACAGTCCAGCTTCATTAGACCTTGGAGACAAGTCATTATTTCCACCAATTTATAGCCATATTTGCTTTGTTGCACTCAAAAAAGAAAATCAGTGTTCTTATCAGGATGTATGGCTCAGCAAAAGTTATTTCAAGTTTCAGCCTATGTGAATATGTGAGATGTGATATATATATGTGTGTCAGTGTGTGTGTGTGTGTGTGTATGTGTGTGTGTGCATGCACATGTGTAGGTCAAAAGTCAACCTTGGGGATCCTCTTGGTGCTGCTTTCCATCTTAGTTTTTGAGACTGTTGTCTCTCCCTGAAGCTGGGGCCCATCAATTCATCCTGATGCCTGGATGAGTTTATCGGATCCTTCTATCTGGAGTAGAGATTTGAATCACCATGCTTGGGTTGTACATGGATGCTGGGAATCTGAACTTACATTCTCATGCCCACATGGCAAGCACTTTACTGACTGAGCCATCTCCCTAGCCAAGGTTGAACCTTTAACTCAAAATGAAACAAGATTAATGAAGTCAGGTTGCTGTGAGCCTTTGAAGAAGCGCCATGCTGCAGAAGTGGTCTGAGCTTGGACTTTACGACTTAAGGCATTCATTCTGCATTTACATATGCCACTCATTGTGTGCCAGTTTCCATTGGTGCAAGACAAGTTTCCATTTTCCTGACTACAAGTGGTACTTTCTTCAAAGTAGTGAATGGACTGCAGCTATTCCAGATGCCAGGGATGCATTGTTCAGCTCTCCCAACCCTTCCATTCCATTAGCATCTACAGCTGACCCATGGAGATTGTGAGACTAATCATGCATCATGCTCTCAGATGCTGGCTGCCAGGCAACCAGTGAAGCTTTTCTCCCACTGTTCTCTTTTTCCCTACGGAATGTAATACAGTCACAGGTTCTGGGGTTTGGGCTGTGGGTGTCCTTGGGGCCATTATTCTCCCTGCTACACAGTTAGTGGCAGTGGGTAGCAGTCCCATGGATCAGAGGGGAGTGGAAGAAACAGAATGGTGAAGGTGGGGAGTGCTTGGAGAACCATGACAGTGATTTGTACTACTTGTGCTTCACTGTGGGCACGTCCCTAGACTCTGTCTCACAAATGCACCCTACTTTTCCAGGCCCACCCCCAGAGGTCGTTATCTATCAGCAACTCCGCATGGAGGGGTTCATCGTTACTCGGTGGCAAGGAGAAGCCCGCCAGAAAGCTATGACAGACTTGATGAATTGGGTCTCAGAGGTAAGGGGACCAAGCCATTCCACCAGCTTCCACAGGCTTCTGCAACTCATAACCTTTCGTGCTGCACTGTTTCTCTCAGCCAGTTTGATCAATGTTTTCAATTACAGTCTTATCTTAAAAAAAAAACAAAAAAACAAAAAAACCAGAACAGACTTTTCTAAATTTCTTGCTTTGGGGTCGGGGGTAAAGACAGTGATGAAGTCAGTGTGTCACTGTGTATCGTGACAGTCCTGTCTCAGCATCCTGAATGCTGGAGTTGTAGACATCGACCACCGTGTCCATAGCTACTCTCAATTCCATTGTTATTTACATCCATCCATTTTTTAACAAAATACCTAGAGGTGTCATTATCTATATTTGCAAGTATAGTTTCTTTCTTTCCATTCTTTTTCAGACCTGTATGTCAGGCTTTTACACTAACCCCACTCTACCAACCTTTGTCAAGGATACCATGTGTCTCTTGGAACCACTTGGCTTTGGGAGCCTTTGCCGGACTCCTCAGTCCCATTTCCTCACTGCTGGAACTTCTTGCTACATGAAGTTGAGCTGTCTTCATCTCATTCAATTCCACTTCTTTGTTCCCTGTCCCCGCTGCCTTCTCTCCAGCCCAATACTGGCACTGAGTCCAAAAGCTTCACAAATGCTCAGCAAACATTTTTCCCAGTAAGAGCCCTAGCGGTTTTTTTTTTTTTTTTTTTTTTTTTAATGCAAGTGCAGATTGACAAGAAAAAAATTGAGAGGACAGTACAGGAAGCTTCCATATACCCTCATATTATACCTTAATTTTCTTTATTATTAAAATCTCCACTAGTATTTGTGTTAGTTTTTTAGGGCCACAGGCTTAAACAACAGGAAATGATTTTCTTGAAGTGCTAGAGGCTACTCTGAACTTGCTTGCTTCTTCAGAGGAATTCCTCCTGCATCTTCCTGTGGTCTTCACTGGGTGTGTCTGTTTTACTTCCCAAAAGGAACCCCAGTCCTATTTGATTATGGCCTACTCATATGACCTCATTATATTTTAATTATGTCTGTAAAGGCCTTGACTTAGAAGATACATTCTGAGGTACTGGGAAATTCTGGAATTCAGCAAAGGAATTTGGGGGGCAGGTAGGGCACAGTTCGGCCCTCAGCAGTATTCATTCTGTATTTTTATTTATTATTCTAGATTTTAGCTTTCTGTCTTATGCAGGCCTTTTAAGGGTAGGAATGAGCTAGGGCTTTGAAGTCAGGGATTCAGACTTTTGTACTCCCTGAGGGCACTCAAACATGTGGCATGCCCAAAAGTCTATAAAGAGTATTCAGCCATTACTGGAATATATTATGAAAATTATCAGATAGCTTGGGCTTCTACATAAAACCCCTATATTAAACCTAGAGCTGGGTGTTGTGGTGCATGCCTGTAAGCTAAGGAGATGAAAGACCAAGAGCTCTGGGCCAAACTGGACTACAGTAGCTAAACCATGTCTCAGTAGAACCAAACATCCTTGAACATGTGAAGTAGATGAAGAATCTTTTCTGACGTGAACCTTTGTCTCCCAATCTCCGAAGTAATGTAGAGGGAACCTTGGTTAGAAGGGAGAGCAGGGTGTGAAGCCCCGCGGTATTTGTGTGTCCTGCACAGGCTGTACCTCTTCCAGTCTTAGTTAAGGTGTAGTGTTTCCTATCATCTGGCTACTAGCTATGATGTAAACAGCGTCAGCTGAGGGTGGGCCTCTCTTCTGAGATCCCCGCATGGTTGGACTCTTGTGCAGTCGACCACTTTTCCTACTATTATTACACTGTGATGTGTTGTGCACACACTGTCCATAGGTTTTGTTATCCACGGATGAAGGGGCCTACACCTCAGACTTCCAGGGTCCTTACGGTGTATCTGATCAGTTTGTTGCTAGGATGGGAAGAGAATGTCATTTGGAAGATGATGTTAACCGATAATATTTGTTGTTTCCACACAGGGTAAAATCCAGTATCATGAACACATCACTGAGGGATTTGAGAAAATGCCCGCAGCGTTCATGGGAATGTTGAAAGGAGAAAATCTGGGGAAGACCATAGTGAAAGCTTAAAAAAAAAAAAAAAAAAAAAGGTCTACGGATCATCCCTGGACGATTAGCTTTTTACCAATCAGTACAAACGTATATTGTCTTATGTAAGGTGTGGCTGCAATGAGTTTGACCTACCTAATAAAACTCATGTGTGGTTTTTTTCCATCTGTGATAGAGAATGAAATCATGACAAACAATGAGCAGGCATGTTTCTGCCAACTTCAGCTCCTCCTGGGTGACCGTAACAAATATTGCCTTTGGTGTCTGTTCTAATTTCATTTCTGTTGTTGTAAGGAAAGCAATTTAGAGGGGGAAAGAGTTTTCTTGACTTACACTTTCAGGTCACAGTCTGTCACCAAGAGAAATGAGGGCAGGAGCTTGAAGGCAGGCATGCTTTGTATTCTGTTAACATTGCCTCTAACTGGGGAACTCAGTCATGGGCATACAGCAGAGACAATGGTGGAGCCCTGCCTGCCAGCTAGCTTGGGCAGGCTGGTGTTTGGCTAACGTTCTCATATACGTAGAGGAAATGGTACCAACTATATGAGGCTGGCTTAGCCTCCTCCACTGATTAGTAATAAAGGGTCCTCCACAGGCCTGTCCACGGGCCAGCCCGATTGAAGCAGGTCTTCTGTTGAGGCTCTCCACTCAGGTGATTTTTGAGTCGTGCCAAGACAGGAGTAAAACAGAACTAAGACAGTGAATTTGAAGGCAAAAAGATTTCTACTCCAATCGCTTATGGATACAAAGAGGGAAAAGAAGCCACATTGCTGATTTATACAGTTCTCAGTGCCTGCCCACACTGGTGTGCTGGGTAGTGAGGCTAACAGATCAAGGAAGGAACCTGTCACTCACGAAAACTGGCACTGAGGAGTGTTAGGGCAAGAGACAAACTTTATACTGTACACTGGTACCTTCTGAATTCTGAACGTCCTGGGAAAACTGCTGACAAATACAATAAAAACTAAAATTCTACAGGTCAGGGCTGTTACATAGAGAAATCCTGTCTTGAACCCCCCATCCTTCCACTGAAAACTAAACCTTTTAAAGCTTTGGTGTCTGTTCCCACCCCTCTTCTTTTTCAAGACAGGATCTCACTATGTAGCCCTGGCTGTCCTGGAACTCACTCTATAGACTAGGCTGGCCTCAAATTCAGAGATCTGCCTGCCTCCTGAGTGCTGGGATTAAAGATGTGCACCACAGCTGCCCAGCTGAAGAGGGTTTCTTGTCTCAGTGGGGCTTTGAGAGACTACAAGAGAATGAGAAAGCTGTCAGTGTGGGTGGGGGAACATGGCCTGATGCAGGGAGGCAGAGTCCAAGCAGGGTGAGGGTGCTGTTTGAACAGGATGGTGGCCTGCTGTGGGGACTCAAAGACAGCAGAACAACCTAGTAAAGGAGTTCAGGCAGTCTAGGTAGAGTATCACCCATAGGATGTCCCAGGGCGGGTTATGTGGTCCCAAGGAGGATGCCACGGGAAAATGAAGGCTCTGGTACAAGCAGCTGGATCCCAAGCAGGTTGCAGAGGCATTCATGCATATGTGGAGGTCAGGCCAGAGTAGAGCTACTGTGTGGCTGTGGGGCCTAGTGGGGGCTGTTGGAGACAAACAGGGCAAGGAACACAGCAACCTAGGAAGTAGAGGGAGTAACAGGTCCGGGAAGTCTTAGCTGGAGGGGAGCAGGGAGCACGTGATGAGGGAGTGGTGGGACACAAGATGGTTCCATGTAGGTTTGCTCCAGCAAGGACAACAGCACCTGGAGTCTCTCACCGTCAAGTAAGGGCTTTAATAAACTGGGGTGATGCTTGCAGTGGGTAAAATGCTCACGGTGCAAGGGCGAGGACCTGAGTTTGAATCCCCAGAACCTACTGAAAAGCCAGGCACATATGTTGGCCCTGGTGTAATCCCAGCATGGAGGAGGGGAAGGCATGGACTCCCCAGAGCAAGCTGGCTAGCCAGACTAGCAGTGTCAGTGAGCTCTAGATTCAGTGACAGCCCTGTCTCAAGGTAGAGAAAGGTCAAGGAAGACAACTGGGAGGGAACAAGTGATAAAATCCTATTTTAATTAAAATGCATGAAAGATTTAAAGATTGTATGAAAGACTGAAACAAAAATGGACTTTTGACTTTAAAAGTTCCCCAAAATGTTAAAAGTACTCTACGACACTATCTTGGGACACCCCTGTGAGCTCCCTGCAGTGCCCTGGAACACCTTGTCACCTAGGTATGACCAATGGCTCTAAACTGTTTCTAGGCTGTGGGGAGCTGAGAGCTGACTGAATATAGAGGTGCAGATGAAGTCGAATATGGTACGGCCATGCCAAGGGAACCCCAGTGCCCCAGACCCATGAGAGTGCCAAAGCTTTCCTGGTGAGGTTCAGAGGTATGGCAAAGCCTTTCTATGGTCCAAGTGCGAATGTTGACAGTCCATGTAAGAGTGCTTGTGAGCTATTGACCAGTGTATGCAAACACTAGCAACTACTGCTTCCTCCTTTGGATGAGGGCAACCTGAGTCTGGTGGCCTGGAGAGACCTCCTGAAGAGACTAGCTCCCCTCCACTCCCTGTGCTGTACATAAGAAACACGCGGAGGGTCTGGGGTGCTATGGTAGTGGGTGGTGCACCAGCAGAGCGAGCATGGCCACCTGATCCCAGCTCTTCTGTCCGCATCTACCCCTTCACTCCCTCACCTTCCCAGACCGGTTTCCAGGATTGATGTGCGCAGGACAGAGCACTAGGTCACAGTCTAAGAGCTTTGGGCACTGCATCTGTCCTTTCCTTGCCTCTTGGCACTTGAAGGTCACATGATGGAACAGTTGCAAGACATTGCAGAGCAGGAAGATACTGGAGGTCAGGCTGGGAAATCGTCCTTTACTGAACTGAGTCACTTGCAGCTTGCTCCCGTCTCTGGCTAACATTTCTTTCCCCACCTCTACTGTCTAATTTGGTAAGCAGCGGAGGCTACAGAGAACTGAAGATATGAGTGGCACTTCTTTCAAAAAAGGAAAAGAAAAGAAAGACACTAGGGCTAATGAGATGGCTTAGCAGGCAAGGCTGCTAGCCAAGGCTGACAACCTAAGTTTGATCCCTGGAAGGCACATGTAGAGGGAGAGGATCAACCCTCATAATTGTCTTCTGGCTTCCACACACATGATATGACAGGCGTGTTCATACATGCACACATACAAACCAACAAACAAAATGTAAAAAAAGTAAAAAGAAACCCCCAAAACAAACAAACAAACAAAAAACAAATCAAGAGGTATTCTTCATTAAATACAACTTTATTTATTGTTTTAATGGAACTGTGATTCACTGTAACTACCGCACTGTACAGGGTGCTCTGAACACTGAAGAGCAGCGGGCGCTTTTCAGTGACACACAAATACATCACCTATCTAGTCAGCATTGACAAACTGACAAATGACACTTGTCTCTGCCCAGCTGGGCTATCATAAAGGATTACATCATCAACATGTTATGCAGACAGCACAAGTGAGAGTGCTATCTGTATGGTTCGTAACCATAAATGAAAGTTCTTCTTACTGGAAATGTGATTATTCTATAGGTTAAAAATACATGAAAAAATATTTAAAGTTTAGTCAAAGGCATATTTCTAAGGCAGAATTGAGTGCAGACACAGAAGCGCATCCTGACGGTATCACAGTAGGGAAAGAAGGGACTGGAAGAGGGGCCAGTGCACATTCACCGACGAATGCCAGTTGCGATTTACAGCAGCAGCAGCAGCAGCAGCAGCAGCAGTAGCAGCAGTAGCAGCAGTAGCAGCAGCAGCAGTAGCAGCAGACACAGAGTTCAAGTATTAAAGATAACACAGTGGACAATACTGAAGACAGTATTTCAGATATATGTCTCTCTTCAACAACTTAGTCAAAAAAAAAAAATCCACGAAACCCAGAAAAATGAAATCTAAATTTCTAACCAAAATACCTTAAGTGACTTTTTAATATGTTTCAGATTGTAAGCGTGCCAGTTATATACGGCAGCTTGACTCCTGCACATGCACACGCGCGCAAAGAGAACCACAGATAGAGGAAAGGAAATCCAAGTATTACAATCCACTCAAAACACTTTGGAAAAAATGACAGTCTGAAAGATACTCATGAAAACAGAGAACACCACACCACCTAACAATTCTGCTCAAGGTCAACATGAGCAAATTACATATTTCTCACAGAATATATATACATTTCTATTATCAAAAATCAGTTGACTCAAAATTTCAAAAATTTCAAGTACTTTTTTATACCTCTTTTAAATAGTTTTAGATGATCTGTGTAAGACATTGCCCAAGGAAAACTTTGATTATATTGTCCCAAAGAACACCTAAAGTTACAAAGAGAAGCCAATTCATTGCCTCAAATCTCAAACTTCTGATTTATTAGAAAAGTTTCTCATCTGTTAAGGAATTTCAGCTCAGCAAAAAGGTTAGTTTCTTTCAAGAAGACAGAATTGGAGCTGAGTGTATAGACCAGATGGGCTATCCTTTTAAAGCAAGTGATAGTAGGTTTGTTTGTTTTTTCCTCATTGCTTGGTTAAGGTGTGTGATTCATGTTGAAAGTGTTCTTACTCCGTTTGCTAAAGCAGACTCCTAAGAGGAGGCAGGTACATATTCTCAGGTTCTTCAGTGCGCACGAGCAGATGATTAGTTCATGAGACCAACGAGTCAGAGAACAAGTAATGACCTTGTGTTCTGTTATCAACACTACCCAGATGACTCACACAAGAGTTTAAGACATCCTGCGCTAGGAAGTCCACCTGAAGATGTCCTTGAACGCTGGCGATGTTCTATGCCAAGTGAGATAAGCCAGGCACAAAAAGACACATATTGTCTTTGTTAAGTGTGATGAGAGTCAGGTGAGGGAAGGAAGTGGAAATGTGATGACTGGGAGAGATGAAGATGGGAGTCCATCTCCAATGAGGCTGGAGATGAGCGATAACTTTACACATAGACACCACAGACTGGTACAACCTAAAAGCAACAGACATGGCTTGTTGTACAGCACACATATTTTTTATGTCAGAAGTAATTCTAAGGTAAGAAGAATAAAAGCAAACTCACTGGCAGACGTTTTGTTGTCCAATGATGGAAAAGAAATTTCTATATGGAAACTCATTATGAAAAGCAAGGTCTTTGTTTAAAACTATAGCTGAGCCGGGCAGTGGTGGCGCACACCTTTAATCCCAGCACTTGGGAGGCAGAGGCAGGCGGATTTCTGAGTTTGAGGCCAGCCTGGTCTACAGAGTGAATTCCAGGACAGCCAGGGCTACACAGAGAAACCCTGTCTCGAAAAACAAAAACAAACAAACAAAAATGCTAACTGAAGCTTTAGGAAGAAATTTTATGAGGAGTCATAAACCATAAATTAAAAACCCTTAGATGACCTGGCAATCTAAAAACTGACTTAAGTACATGGGTGCTAGGTCAGAATGAATGCCTTTTGTGCAATTTATTAGCTATTGATAAATATTTGTATTAGGGGTTATAGTTTCCCTCTAGTACATAGTGATAGAAAGCTCATATTGGATAAGGGATTGTATGTACATAAAGAACTTATTATTGCTGGGCGGTGGTGGCACATGCCTTTAATCCCAGCACTTGGGAGGCAGAGGCAGGTGGATTTCTGAGTTCAAGGCCAGCCTGGTCTACAGAGTGAGTTCCAGGACAGCCAAGGCTATACAGAGAAACCCTGTCTCGAAAAACCAAAAAGAACTTATTATAACTCAACTAGCCTGACTTTTAAACAGATAAGGAATTTGAAAAAACTCAGAGGAGATATATGAAAGGCAGACAATGATGTCAGTCATCCATCAGGGAGATGCAAAAGCATATATTAAAAGCATATAGAAATGCTTCTCATCAGGGTGACTTAACATTTTTTAAAGATTGGCCTAGGTGTAAAGAAAATGGAGCCTTCACATGCTGCTGGCCAGAATTTAAAATGATGTAGTCACACTGGAAAGCAATGTGGCAGTTTCCTACATAGCTAAACAAAAATTTACATGACCCAGAAACTTTACCTGTAGATGTCTACCAAGCAAGACAATTAAAATTAATGTCTACACAGACTTACACATTACATTCACAGTGTTGTTCCTAATAGCCAACCACCTAAGGAGAAAGAAGAGAATGTCCTCTTATAGGTACATGGATGAAGTTTCATATGGTAGAATATTATTTAATGGCAATCAACACCAACACACAACATTTTAATAGTAAGAAATCACATAGGCTAGGACATGCATAAACCTAAAACCATGGTGGTAATAAGGAAACAAAGGCCAATATAAAATGACTAGAAAAGGCCATTCTCTTAATACAAGGTTAATGGTTACCTGGGGTCAGAGATGAGATCAAGAATTATGTATAAATGGGTGTATCCAATGGCTACTCTTATTAGGGTGATGTTTTGAAAAATGGATTATGGTAATGAATGTGTACTTCAGTAAAACTGATGAAAACTCATACAAATAGCAAACCTTGGTTTTAAGCATATGTATTCTATATTTTAATAAAATTGTAAAAAAAAAAAAAAGTTTGATTCTAATCCCCAACTGAGCTTGGGATAAAAACATCCTCTTGTGAACTTCCCTAGAACATTCTGGAACAACTCTCAAGAGTTGTTTTATGAACTTTATTAAATATTTCAATAAAATAAATCCCTAAGCCCATGTAAAATATTCATATAAGCCATGTTCCTTTGATGCCAGGAATGTGTTTACTTGGTCTATTTGGCAACAGCTAGACTGATCAATTTATTGTGTCTGAGGTCTGATTCTTTGGGGTTTTAGGATGAGGAGGAGTCACCCTTATATCCAGAGGTAACATCTCAGACATAAGAACATTATATCAGCAAATATTCCTGATATTCCTGAGCCCCAGATCAGCACTACAGACTCTTCAGACCCATAAGGCCAGAGTTCTGCTTTAGCTCTCTCTTCATGAGCAATTGCCTCACATTTCAACTTCAGGAACTTATTTCTCTACCACAATCAGGCCCTTCTGGAATCTAATGACCTGAGACCCAAAATAATTCAGTCAGTCTTTAGTTCCTTTCCCAGTTAGAAATTAAGATTCCGTCTGTGACAAATTTAAGGAAAACCGATCAATACCCGTCTAGTCCATTCCACTGAAGTCTCACTTCACAAAAGAAACTATCGACTACAACTTATGTGCTCTTTTCCTGACTTTCACTTATCAGTGGGGTCCCTTCAGATTTTAGTGCATGTATTATCCAAAGGGCATGGTAATAAAAAGAAAAAAAAATAACATGCCTGCCATAAGAAAGCCATCTATAAGAGAAACATGGTATTTAAAGTGGCAACCACGACCCAGGACCAGCTGAGCACTCGTGGAAATAATAGACTAATGTAGTCAGCTCTTGTACATTTTAAAAGACAAGCTCTACTTTCTTCAATACGTGAAATTCCGTATTTCTAAGTGAAAGCTTTGTGTGTACATACATACTCCATCCCATAACTGAAAAGAAAAAAAAAAAGTCTAAGGCCCCAATCTGATTCAACCTAACATCCCGTGAGTTTTGTCATACAGAATTCTTACAGAGGTGCGGAGGCTGTGCTCACTGCCGGGAGATAATCCGCCCTAAACAACTAGTTTTGTTTTTTTCTCCTAGAACCATTACCATTATGACTGAGCTGGCTTAGGTACAAGCTCTCTGGATTGTCAATCCACTGAGGCAAAACTCAAAAGATGGGAGAGTTGGAGTGACTTGTGCAAATTAGAACATTCTCTGAAAGCAAACTACATGGAGCTTCCTTGATATGTTCTGTTCTTCACATGCTAGGATCCTACACCAAACATTCCACGTTCTCACTAATCTAGAAGTTCCCTAACCTATAAGAAGGGAACTGTCTACCAGACACGACAATCCCAATGAGTGAAACATGCTCAAATTATTTCTGCAGTGTAAGAGAATCAGATAAAAAGAAAACTTAGAAGTCTTCATCTCTTCAACTCTACTGGTAAAGAAACTAACATTCAGAGGGTCCAAATGACTTAAGGTGACACAGTGGTTGGCTGGCAAACCGGGATGGAACCCAGGTTATGAGAGTCCAGTTATGGTCTTTTCCAGTATGGCAGTGAAAGGGAGACCAAGAAGAGAATTCCTTGAAGGAAGCTTAAGTTTGGCTTCTCAGAATCGTTTCACTTCACATGCTTCCTTCGCATCAACATGGCTTTACCAGGTCTAATCAAAACTGACCACCCTCAAGAAGAGGGACCAAAGGGGAAGAAGTCTATTCCTGGTTGGGAACCCATTGAAGTTGAAGCTTCTAACCAATGAGATGGGTAGTTTACAATTCAAGCTTTGAAATAAGGGCACAATCTGAATTAACCCCCACCCCCACCCCGCACACGTCCTCCATCCATAGGGATTACTGTGTACACTGATGTTTAAGACTGGCTGAACGGCTTTTAAATGTCTTACCACACTTCTTACATTCGTACTGTGCGCTAGTGTGAGTTTTGACGTGTTCAATGAGGATTGTGCTCCGAGTAAAGGCCGCTCCACAGTAATCACATTTGTAGGGCTTCTCTCCAGTATGAGTTCGGATATGTGAATTAAGCGACGAACTCTGTCTGAAAGTTTTCCCACATTCTTTACATTTGTATGGTTTCGCACCAGTGTGACATCTCAAATGGCGACTGAGGCGGGAATGAGAGGGGAAAGCTTTCTCACAGTGGGTACATTTGTAGGGTTTCTCTCCTGCATGGAGTCTTTGATGATATATGATACTACTAAAAAGGCGGAAAGACAAGCCACAGTCCTTACACAAAAATGGTTTTTCTCCAGTGTGGATCTTCTGATGTCGAGTAAGGCAAGAATTCTGTCTAAAGGCTTTTCCACACTCGTTACACTTATAGGGCTTCTCTCCAGTGTGTATCCTCTGATGTTTTGAAAGAGAAGAGCTGTGAGTGAAGGATTTCCCACACTCCTTACATGTATATGGTTTCTCTCCGGTGTGAATTCTCTGGTGTTGATAAAATGATGAGTTGTCGTTGAAAGGTCTCCCACAGTGTTTACACACGAAGGGCTTCTCTCCAGTATGGGTCCTTTGATGCTGAGTAAGAAAGGATAACTCGGCAAAGTGTTTCCCACATTCATCACACTTGTAAGGCTTTTCTTTTCTGTCAGTTTTTTTATGTGGCTTGAGTGAGGAGCTAGCTTTGTGAGCACTTCTACATTCGATACACATGGAGAGTTTTGTACCAGGCTCAAAGGCTTTACCACACTTCCTACACTTACTGGGTTCTTCAGTATCAGGTTCCTTGTCTTTATTTGCAGCCTCATCTTGAAATAAATTCTTCCGGCATTTTTCACACTGAGAGCTCTCAATACAATTCCCTAAGATTTGAGTAAAGGCTACCCCACACTTACTACACGTCTCGGTCTTACTCAATGAACCAATTTTTGGATGTCTCTTACGTTCAGAAGTAGATAAAGGGCGACGTGGGTCCTTCTCGCGTTCACTGCATTTCCTGGACTTTTCCCCACTGAGCTCTCTGCGGTTCACAAGAGCTGAACGAAAGCTGAAGGGTTTCTTGCCTTCCTTAGACCTCTGAGACATCTTTGTTAAGTAGGATTTCCGATGTTTGAGAGTGTCAGGAGTGTGCTTGACACTCTTCCCAGAGGAGGTCCCTTCTGTCTCAGGCTCTCTACTCTCATGGCTACTCCGTTTGCCTTGATCTGTCTTGGGTTTGCCATGCCGCCTCTGGAATTCTGTCTTCAAGCCATAACCACCATCACTGAAGCAGTACTCTACTGTTTTCTCTAAAGTCAAGTCTTCCATAAAAGCATCCAATTCACTTCTAGACTCACTCTCTAAAAGAGATAACAGAGCAAGGATTTCCCATTTGCAATGAAGAAAACTGCTATATTTGGGACTGACATAGAAACACAGTAATGATTTTAAGAAACATTAGTTATCAGTTACAGCTGCATAAAACACCACAAGAGAAAAACCTGATATAGGAAAGCAAGATGAACACAGAGGCTAGAAAAGACAGTGTGGAAGATGAAAAGCTTGTGCTTTCTGTGAGGAAAGGTGCAAGTCTTCACTCTTCTTTCCAATTTTCTATACAAGGTTCAAACCTGCTTACTCTCTCTATACTCAGACCTTATCTTTACATGCTTACCAAGTGGCTGGTCCCAAATGAACACTGGATTTGCACTGTTTTTCTTTATCCTCACAACAACCAATGAAGTACATCTTGTAATTTATTTTATGGACATCACAACTGGACATACAGAGAATCAGAAGCTTGTCCAAAGTCACATGTATTGGAAGCGTTAAAAGCCAGATTTAAGATGATTCTATTTTAATTTTGTAGGAGTGTTTTGCCTGTATGGATGTGTACCACATCTGTGTAGTGTCCATGGAGGCCAGAAAACTGGAGTTACGGATGGTTGGGAGCTGCCATGTGGGTGCTGGGAACCCAGATCCTCGGCAAGAACAGCCAGCCATCTTAACTGCTGAGTCGTCTCTCCAGACCCTAAAGCCATATTTTCTTTGGACATCACAGTCCATCCTTTTGACCCCTATATTATAGAGCCATTCCTCAAAATAGACAAATGTATTAATTTTTAGAGAAAAATCCCAATCACCTCATCAACAGGCAGCACCACCTGTGGTAAGTCTTCAGACATTACCCTGTCCGGCCCTACCGGTCCTAAACTCATAACTAGGTGTCCATTTATTGTTCCACCCATATCGCAACACTTTTAATCCTATTCTTTGGGTCTGAAAACCTACGACCTAGCATGCAATGGCCCAACACATTTTAATAAATCTGACAGGATCAAAGCTCAAAGTCCCATAATCAAAATGGAACTTTCTCCAGAATCATATGTTCATTGTGGTTTTTTGTTTTGTTTTCAAGACAGGGTTTCTCTGTGTAGCCCTGGCTGTCCTATAACTCCCTCTGTAGACCAGCCTGGCCTCGAACTCATAAATCCACCTGCCTCTGCCTCCCAAGTGCTGGGATTAAAGGCGTGCAACACCACTGCCTGGCTCATTGCATTTTTTCTTAGAACTCTCTGAATTCATTTATTAACTGTATTATTCACTCTGGTTTCCCCCTTATAGTGTGTGTGTTTGTGTGTGCGCGCACGCACATGCGCGTGCATGCCTGAATGCATATGGGAATTCACATGCCCACGCTCACATGCCTATGATCACATGCCCATGTACATTCTTGCGTAGGTCAGAGGAGGATTTTGGGTATCTTTTGTCACTTTCCACATTTTTAAAAATACAGGATCTTTCGCTGAACCAGGAGCTGGATGTTTCAGCTAGTCTAGCTGGCCAACAGTTGCTCAAAGTCTTCCCATGTCTGTTGCAAGGCTGGGATTACAGGCACAGAAATCCATGCTTGGTTTTTCCATGGGTTCTGGAGATTCTAACCTGCGTC
Organism: Mastomys coucha; assembly: GCF_008632895.1. NCBI lineage: Eukaryota > Metazoa > Chordata > Mammalia > Rodentia > Muridae > Mastomys > Mastomys coucha. The sequence goes on along the minus strand of NW_022196900.1, from coordinate 19,815,378 downwards.
TTCATGCTTGTCCAGCACTAAGCATAGCACTAAGACATCCCCCAGCTCCAACCCCAGTCTTTAATCCTAAGAGGACACAATCATCTTCCTTATTGTTTTTTCCTTATTGCTTTATCAGAAAATTATGGCAGCAGCACACGCCTTTAACCCTGGTGCCTGGAAGACAGAGGCAGGCAGATCTCTGCGAGTCCAAGGCCAGCCTGATCTATAGAGCAAGTTCCAGGACAGCCAGGACTACACAGAGAAATCTTGTCTTGAAAAACCAAAAAAACCCAACCAACCAACTAACCAACTACCCCAAAGTCCTCCAAAACTCAAAATCTTATTATTCACAAGTTAGGTGAATCTTTTCATATAGAATAGAAAAATGAAGATGTATTATTATTTTTCTTATCTTTTTAAATTTTTATTTATTTTTAATTCATGCACATTGGTATTTTGCCTGCACACATGTCTGTGTAAAGGTATCAGATTCTCTGACACTGGAGTTACAGGCAGTTATGCGCTAACATGTGGGTCCTGGGAATTGAACCCAGGTCTTTTAGAAGAACAGCCAGTGTGCTTAACCACTGAGCCAGCCCAAGTTCTGTTATTTTTCTTTTAGATTTCCAGACTCATTGGTAATTTTTGAAAATGGTGTTTTTAATCAGTTATATAATAATCCCTCCTACCTAATTTATTGATTTCTTTATTGAATGTTTATCAAATTATGTCCCTACAGTCAGAGGTATAGCTTAGCGGAAGAATGCATGTTTAATGTGCATAGAACACTGTACCCAGGTTCTGTACTGTGCCAGTGCGTGTGCATGTGTGTAACTTTACATAATACCTAAGGGATAAAAATGCTTCAATACTCACCTCTGATCAATTTTCAGCTACGGATTCAATTCATAAATGTACTGCTGCTTTAAATGTATGTCTATGAGCCATTTTTCATGTTTACAAGCCATTCTGCTCAAATTATTTGCTTGTTATTTCTAAATTATGTACAGCTAGCTCATTACTAATTAGTATAAGTTAAATAATTATCACTGCTAAGTCTGCTTTTCTCTTGATATAAATGGCTTTTTAACATGTACAGTACTGCAAAGCAATGCAAAACCCATTCTGGGGATAAGCCTCTAAACTGTTGCTTAAGCATAATAAAACAATTGTTTTTAATTTATGTAATTATAGTGGAAATAGCTGATAGGTTGACTGATATAAATGCTTTAGGAAGTAGATCAGAAAAAGGCCAGTTTCAATTTTTTTAAAGTTACTACTATATGTAATTGCATTTTAATTATTAAAATATATACTAAACAGTTATTTTTAATTTTTAGAAAGATATAGAGAAACATAGTAGAAAAACAACATAGTCCCTTGAAGGTTAGCATACTAAAAATGAAGATAAATGTTTTCCAGATGTTAAAAATCCATAAATACTTAACCTATACATTTAGACATACATTTTAGTCATACACACAAATGGAATTGTTATACATATTTACTGGTGGAATTTCCACCTACCTTCTGAGATTAAATCCAAATGCTAATTAAATTATTGTTCTTTTATTCAGATACTCCTTGATTTACAAAGGAGTTATGGCTTGGTCAACCCACTGTAAGTTGAAAATACCCTAAGTAAAAACATTTTCAGCACACTCAACACACCCTGGAGCTTTTAAGTATGAGGTTCCATGAACATGAGTGTGTTGAGTGATGCCGGTGCCCAGCGTTGCAAAGGATATCAAACCACACACACTGCTGGTCACGTACAGTCTCTACTAAACATCATTAATGTAAAAACAGAATCCTAAAACAAGTGATTGCGAGTCTCGTCTGTATTCCCACATACTTCCATAGCTCCTTTCATGTGCCATTCTCACGGTGGGCATTACCTTATTAACACACTTGTTTGGTATTTGATCTTTTAAATGTTGATAATAATGTGCTTCTCAGATCTGTGGGGAGACGGCCTGCTGCCCCTGGGGCTGTGTCCTCATCCGGCCACTGTCACACACCTTCTCATTGTCACTGGTGAAGTACACAGTACATTTCTGTGAGATGTAGACACCTCTCAGGTGACTGCTGCCCCAGGCCTATGAAGCCTGACCTGAATTTTACAAACCATCTTCAGCTAAAGATCCTTCCTCCCTGGCCTCCCTTCTGTCTCCCTCACTCGGAGGCTACACTTGCACTACGATCTCGCAGCAGCAATCCCAACTACGTTTGACTTCACTTGAAATTTCTCTCAACAAATCTCTGTCTTGGGGATACACATCTTGGTGCCCTCTTTTTGGAGGACCCAAACCAGTGGTGCCCCCATTAACATGAACACTCCCGGAAGGTAAAGGCTCTTTTCTAACCCATTAACTTGATAGTCTAGCATTAGGCTCACCCAGCCAGTCACTTTTCATTTCCTTCTTACCTTTTACCGACTCTCCTGGTCTGGGGTCTTTTGAGATTTCTTTTTCCAGTACCCTGGGCAACTTAACCCACTTCAGATGGGAAATCAAGTCAAATTTGGAAACTGGAGAGCCTGCTCAGAGAAAAGATAGAAAATGATTGTTTACACATAGAAAAAAAAGTGACCCAATATTCATATTTAGCCTGTTTCTCTAAGAAAGATAAAGATGCTGTTAAACATAGAGAAGGAGGAATCCAAAGAGGAAGAATGGGAAGGCATAACACTGAGGACAAGAAAATGACGCCTCATATTTCCCCTGAAGTGAAGCAAAAACTTCCCGAGGAGGAAATATCACACAGAAAGTACATTTTAGGGCTCATTTTTAGGAATAGCCATGTCAGGTCCCGGATGCCCAGCAGACATAGTTAAAATAGTCACATGGTGCTTATCTTTCAGATAAGACAACAGAGGATGAAGAGGCTACCTTCCAGGTGCTAGATCATGAAGAGATGTCTTTACCCAAAAAGTCTAGGGTCCCTAAGTTTTCCAGCAGCACTTCCTTATACAGCTCCCTTTGAGATGGTTCCAGCAGCTTCCACTCTCCTCTAGAGAAGTCCACAGACACATCCTCAAATGTTACAGGTTCCTAGAAGATGAAACATAGCATCTGTGAGTGGTATTGGTTCTCAATAGACCTTAAGGATTCAGAGCGGCAGTTAGGAGCTGTGTGTGTGCACCTGTGTGTGTGTGTGTGTACATGCACATACATGCGCATGAGTGTGTAGTGTGTGTGTGCACTTGTGTGTATGTGTGTGTGGTGTGTGTGTACCTGTGTGCGTGCATGTGTGCGTGTTAGTTGGAAGCTGAACTCAGGGACTAGTAAACGCTAGTAAGTGCTCTACCTTAACCTTCTTACTTTCTGCTGTTAGGTAGTTCTTACTAAGTTGCTTAAGCTGGTTTCTGAACCTGAGGTCCTCCTGCTTCAGTAGCTGGGATTATAGGACCATGTCTAACCAGGCCTGGTAAATTTTTTATTTTTTAAAAGGATTTATTATTTTTATGTACATAAATGTCCTTCTCCACATATGTATGTATTCTGCATGTGTGACTTGTGCTTCTAGAGGGTAGGAGAGGGCATTGGATCTCCTGGAATTAGCGTGGAGGACAGTTGTGAGTTGCTGGGAACTGAATTGAGGTCCCTTGCAAGAATAGCCATTGCTCTTAGCCACCACACCATCTCTCTAGTCCAGGCTTGTACATCTTTTTAAAGCTTCAGAATACATATAACTATTAAAAGAAACACAGAACAAATGGCTGGACAATTCCAACCTTTCCCACTTAAGAACCTGACATTAGGGCTGGTGAGATGGCTCAGCGGGGAAGAGCACGGACTGCTCTTCTGAAGGTCATGAGTTCAAATCCCAGCAACCACATGGTGGCTCACAACTACCTGTAATGAGATCTGATGCCCTCTTCTGGTGTGTCTGAAGACAGCTACAGTGTACTTACATATAATAAATAAATAAATCTTTAAAAAAAAAAAAAAAAAGAACCTGACATTAAATATCGACTGTGTAAGACTTCTCTGTTCAAGTTAACCCTAACACATTAATTTCTAAGCTTAAAAGGAAAACCATACAAGAGGATATGACTGACCTCCCCCACCCTCAAATCTGTAGACTATATTACAGGTAACAGTTAAATACATACTAGCAGATGCTGTGAACTTTAGTCACGTGAAGTAGTGTAGTGATGCTTGTTATTACAGAGAGAATGTTTCTCTCCTCAGTCCAGGCTAGCCTCAAACTCATAGGATCTCCTGCTTTGGTGCTTCTAGTCCCGGACTGTAAGTGTGCACCACCACACCCAGCTGCAGCAATGCTTTAAAATATGCAATCAAAGAGAATCATCCAGTTTGGTAATATACTCATGCTTATAAAATATGTTACGGTCACAAAGTATACTAACTCAAATAAAAATCACTTCTCCAGTTTTCTCCTTTGAAACTTGCTTGGAACCCATGCTAGCTTCAAACCAGCCATCTTGACTCACTTTCTTGAGTTTGGAGGTTGTACAGCTGCATGCTATCACATGTGGCTTAAAATTTCATTTTCTAAGCTGGGCAGTGGTGGCGCATGCCTTGGGAGGCAGAGGCAGGCGGATTTCTGA
>NW_022196900.1:19790805-19810810 GCF_008632895.1 Mastomys coucha | reverse complement strand
CAAAGCGCCTTCTGTGTCGGGGCAAGGGTATCTCCTGTGTCTTCAAGAGCTTGGATTAGCGTCTTGTCAATGTTATACCATATGAAACATACCAGGACCCTGAGGCTTCAACAACAGAACTATATTCTCTCATAATCCCAGAGGCCAGAATGGGAGATAGAAGAGCTGGCAGGCATGTACTCTCTTGAGCCTCTGGGGGAGAATCCACTCTGCCTCTGTCTGTCAGCAGCCGCTGGCATCCCTTGACCTTCCCACACTGTGGTCCTGCCCCTTCAGTTGCCTTCCTCTGTATCACCACCACCATCCCTCTGTGTTTACTCTCTCCATGATGCTTAAATGTAGGTGCTCAAGGCCTATTCCCATAACCCAGAACTAACTCCTCACCTTTTCAATTCGATTTTATTTTATTAGTCATTATCTTGTTCAAAACAGGGTTTCTCTGTGTAGCCCTTGGCTGTCCTTGAACTCACTCTGTAGACCAGACTGGCCTCAAACTCAGAGATCCACCTGCCTCTGCTTCCCAAGTGCTGGGATTAAAGGTATCCGTCACCACTGCCTGGCCATCTTTCCAATTTTAGTAGCACCAATTCTTTATCTTAAATCCCATAGCTTCACTATACTTGTAAGAGATGATTTTTTTCTTCAAGCATATCCTATCCACAAGTCCCAGGGACGAGGACACAGACATACTCCTAGAACTCCCTGCTGTTCCGGTGTAGAAGCATTACTCATAACTGTGATTTCCCCCGCCCCCAAGTGGTAACTATGAGTACTGGAAACGTACTGATTCATAACCAGTTGCTTTTCCCAGCTACTGTATGAGTTCTAGTCTTAGTTGAACCAGGGTCTTCCAACTAGACAATAGCATTGTCTCTAAATAATATGCCTTTGTCTCATTTCTCTCTTACTTCACTTGATTAACGAATATGTTCAGGAAATATTGACATTTTTCTTACACTGTGAGTCTACCTACGTGGAGATGTTCTTTACCATATTAGGAAACTAGAATTCTATATCCACCTGGCTCATTTCTTTCAGGACTAACTTTTGGGACATAGTAAAATGCTTCTAATGTAGTAAATGCTTCTGCCCCAAACATTTTGGGGTTGAGGGTGGTATATTAAGTATGTTATAGCATGCCTATGGAGGTCAGAGGTCAACCCACTGGAGTTGGTTCCCTCCTTCTACTCTATAGATCTGGTGGGCTGAAATCAGACTCACCTGTTGGAGCCTTCACCCACCCCACCACCTCTCTGGCCTTAAATGCTTGTTTAGTGTCAGAGTTATGTTACAGCCTGTGAATCCAAATCAACAGGAAGTACACAGTGATCCACAAGTTCCCTTGGTTGACTTTGTATCTTTGTTTCCACTGAAGAATGAAAACCAGTGAAAGGAAACTTACACGTGGCTCAGGATCTGGAGCCGCCTCCACCACCACCACCATAGCATCTTCTCCCAAATCCTCCTCTTTGCAAACGGCAGAAGCCTGAGTGCTAAGACCTGGGAAAAGGGAAAGTCAGCTCCACTCTCTGTACTAGAGCAGCACTCGCCACAACCGGCTCAAGCAGGATGCGTTTCCTAGAATGGCTCAGAGGAAACCTTTCTTTGCTTATTTAATATAAAGGATAGTAGAAAGGATACAAACAACAGCCAGATAAAGGAGAAGCATAGGAGAAAGCCTGAGGGGAAAGGTTCAGTGCTTCTGAATTCAGCTTCAGCTTGACACAGCCAGACGGACATGCCTTCCACGCCCTCTCCCAGGGTAACCACCCTCCTGGAATGCCCGTATGCCGAGCTTTCTTGAAGACAATCTCATCATGGAGGCACGATGAATGACATTAGTGATCATCTCTACTTTCAGGCCCTCCCCTCTCTGGAGGTGGGAGTTGTGAGTTCTATCCTATAGCTGCATCGGAAATTAGCCTTTATGGGCGATTATTTACGGTCACTTCAAATATGATCTCATTAAATCCAGGCATGGCTACAAGGGGCTTATGATAAATGACAAGACAACTGTCTCTCACCTTACCATCTATTGAGGTTCCTGGAACAGGTTTCATGTGCCAAAGAGGAAAGGACAAATGTGTTAATAAAAAGGCATTTATTGCTCTAGTCACTTGGGACCCGTCAAGGGTTATAGGGGCTGCAGGCCCAGGGCAGGGGGAATGAAAACCCAAATACCTATTTTATAATACCACAGTGTTTCATGGTTCTCTGGAGCAGAGTAAAGAAATCAAGTTTCCTTCTCTTAGGATGCAGAACTGCCACAGAGGGAGATCACTTTCTATATTAAAAAATAGGCTTTCCTTCTGAGTTCGAGGCCAGCCTGGTCTACAGAGTGAGTTCCAGGACAGCCAGGGCTACAGAGAAACCCTGTCTCGAAAAACCAAAAAAAAAAAAAAAAAAAAAAAAAAAAAAAAAAGGCTTTCCCCCACTCTTTCCTCAAAGATCTTTTCTGTTCTTGAGTCCACAAAACTGAATTCTTTCCTTTGATATATCTTTAGCTATGTAGCACTCTGTACAATATAGAGTTTAGAAAATATTTTTAATTTATAAGATCTACCAAGGTAAACCAGCTTTGCTCAAATATTATTTATAGCTGTTGACTGAACTAAGGCACTATGCTGACCAAAACAAAATAAACAAACAAAAAAACAAAACAAAAGAACAACAAAAAAAAACCCCAAAAATCCGAATGTGCCCTCTGGGATTGTTAGCTGATTCCTACAGACAATAGCTAAAAAAGCAAGAAAACTCCAGTGTGAGTTTGAGGGGGAACAGCAGTGGGTGGGGTCTGGGTGAGCTCCTTGAGCTCTCACGGGTGGGAGACTGGGTCAAGGCCCCAGGAGGAGCCCGAATTCATAGTGACTGAACATACTGAACATCCTCAGATGACAATTCTTTTTCAAGTAAGGGGGAAAAATTTTTTTTTCAAGTCATACTCTACCATATTATGGCAAGAACTGTAGGCATTTTTTATTGAGCAGCTAGTTGGGGGAAATGACATAAAGAATTATATAAAGATGTTAAGAGGATTAATTTAAGAAACTTGTTCTTCCTTACAGATTGCTGTTAGCAATGGCTTCTTCACTGGAGGACTCTCCACACAGAGGCAGCGATGGACAGAATGGATTCTACCACAAGCTCGGAGCTAGGAGCAAGTATTGCTTCCTGCCGCTCACTTGACTTGTGGTCATACGGATAACTTACATACCTAAAATGTGGGCTGCCTGACTCCTCTCTGATTCACTTATCACTGCTACATGCTCACCCTTCTAAACTCAGGGTCTCTAACGAGTGACTCCACAGTGTAGAACTGGTCACAAGTAATCTGTAAAACAGAATGTTTCCCGTAACCAGTGGTTCCCAACGTTCCCAATGCTGCGACTCTTTAATATCGTTCCTCAGTTGTGGCGACTCCCACCATAAAATTATTTCATTGCTACTTCATAATTGTAGTTTTGCTACTGTTATGAATCATAGTGTAAATATCTGGTATGCAGGATATGATATATGAACCCTAAGAGGTCTTGACCCACAGGTTGAGAACCGCTGCCTTAAATTAGCCCTTATTTTTGAATATACAATTGTAATTTTTATTTTCAATCTTAGCAGTATTGCTTCCTTTGAGAGGTTTACTCTGTATCTTAGGGGACCCCTCTCATACCCCCACCCTACCCCCACACTCCCTGTAACTCTCACCTTCCTTTTCCTCAAGTGTTTGGTTCAAATCTTCTACCAGGGCCACCACATCCACACTACTCTGAGGATGCTGGGAATTCACCCAAATCCTCATCTCGCCAGGCAAAACCCTCAGGAACTGCTCAAACACCAACAGCTCTAAGATCTGCTCTTTGGTGTGAATGTCTGGTCTCAGCCACTGCTTGCAGAGGTCCCAGAGTTGATTCAGGGTTTTTCTGGGTCCTTCGTCCTGTGAGTAGCAAAACCACCTGAACTTCTGCCTGAAAGCCTCCAGGTCGTCAGCATATCCTCTTAACAGACTTTCCTGGACCCTCAGAGTATCCACTCTAGGGACCCTGCTTTGCTCACTCAGAGCCAAAGCTGGAGGGTCTGGGGAGACGCCTGCCATCATGTTTGAGGGCACTAAAGCTTGCATTGTATCACCAGCAGGAATCCAGTCCTCTTTAGACTATCTGAGTATCAGTGTGATCTGCCAACAGGTACTATCTATGCTCAGCAAACTACCAAGGGCTCCAGGAATCCAATTTACAGTCTTGAAGGAGCTGTCAAGAAGAAACAGAAGACATTAAATGAATACATGGGACATTAATTCAGAAAGCATTCATTTTTTCTTAATCACCCATACACAAACACCTCTTCCACCTACACCTATATACTTAGAAGCTCAGAAAAGCTCTGCCCAACCAACTAGTCTATTAAAAGGAGACTCTTTATGGAATAAAAACTGAAGAATTGAATAAAGATAATTAAATATACTCCACAAGCAGACAGTTACTTCAGACTTAATACTACTCACAAACAAAATGAATGGAAGATCTTCCTGGTTCCAAGTGATTCAGGCACAAGTCTATTTAACAGGTCCCGTCCTCTTTCAACAAACACATATTTCCTACCAGTCACTCAACTCTGAAACCCGATTTCACATTTTACTACCAAATTTCTCCTCCTTACTCTTTATTTTTCATATAATAAATAACCAAGCTAGACTCTCTCTATCTTAAAATTTATTTTATGCATATGAGTGTTTTGTGTACCACAAGTGTGCCTGGTGCCCATCGAGGTCAGAAGGCAGCGTTGGATTCCTGGAGCTGAAGTTACAGAAGGTTGTGAGCTGCCATGTGTGTGTTGGAAAGTGAACCTGGGTCTTCTGGAAGAGCAACAAGCGCTCTTAACCTTAGAGCTTCTCTCTCAAGCACAATTGTCTTCAATCCACTCTTGGGCTGTAGCTGAAGGACTTCTCCTAGTGCTCAGAAGCTGGTCCTGTCATTTCCCTGCTTGGAAGCCCTTGCAGGGTCCATGAAGACCAAGTTCAAAGCAGAGGGCACAGAACATTTGCCTAGATACCTCGTAGACCGACAGACATTGCAGCCATACAGAAATACCCCACACAAACTCTCCCTATCCTTTACACCAGAGAGATTCCCACCCCCTCATCACTTGGAATGATGCCTTCCTACTCTTAATGATCCTGTACTCGCTCTTCCAAACTGGGCTCCTGGATCTCAGGGGTGAGGAGCATTGCTGCTCTAGCAGAGCAACCAGCCTTGACTCTATTGCTGGCACATACATAGCTGCCCACAACCATCTGTAACTCTAGTTTCAGGGAATCCAACACTCTCTTTTCTGACAAATGCACAGTGCAGAAGGCAAAACACTCATAAACACAAAATAAAACCAAGGCTGGATACTGCTCAGTGATAGAACACTTGCCTAGCATGTGTCAGCCCTCATTAACACACCACCACAACACCGGTTGCTGAGAACCTCACAAGAAACATATCAAAAACAAAAGCTCCGATTCTTCTCAGTCGTCATGCCATTACCATCGTGTGAAATTCCTTTTGATCTCTAAATGGTCTTTTGCACACGGCCTGGCCTGTGCAGCATGCATTCATTCATCCCATAAATGACTGGGATGAATGATGGGAATGGGAACTGCGGGGACAGGCGTGTAGAGATCACTTACATCTCGAAAATAGGACCCGAGACGCACCACTATTCGGCGAGATATACTAGCCTCTTATTGCAATTAGCATAGCGTTAGCCACCCACCTCAGGACCCAACACCCAGCGCCCGAGATGTCATTTACTTCTTTGCATTAGGGCCCACCATGTCACCTGGCATCCCTTTGGGTACCTGGGACTCCGCAGTGACTGAGACATGCGCAGCTGCTTCAATAGAGGCTCTGTGAAAATGTGACGCAGGTTAAGAGAAAATCAGCGGCAATTTGCCCCACAGGTGTCAGCTGGCAAAGCCTGGAGCCCTCCAGTTTATTAGGATCGCGGAGGAAGGACGATCCAGGTTTCTGACAAATACAGCTAGAGACGCTGCTAAACATCTAATAAAGGGGTCACACACATACACACACACACACACACACACACACACACACACACACATTCACGTGAGCAAACACACCAAGAAATTATCTGGCTCAAATACCAACGGTGGCGAAGTTTTCAAGACCTGAGCACAGGGAGGAATGCAAGGATGGGAGGGAGCGGTGCTGCTGAAGTGCACGCCCCCGCAGCTGCAGCGCAGCGCAGCGCCTGGTCCCCGGGATGCTCTGGGTCCCAGTCCGCCCAAGGCGTGAGCTCGGAGCCCACAACCCGCATAGCTCCAAACCGAACGGCGAAAAGCACCAATACCTGCACCAGCATCCGCAGCCAGCTGCACCGCAATAAGCGTTCAGAACCTCGTCCCGCAGCAGCTGCGCGCGCAAGACTTCGGGACCCACTGCGCCTGCGCGAAGGCTAGGAACTACGATTCCCGGGGTCCGCTGGCCTCGATTTTAGAAACTCCTGTGCTTTCCATAGGCTATTATCTGGCCTGTTGCGCATGGTCACAGAGAAGCGGCTGGGGGGCTCGGCTGCTAAATTATTGCTGCGCCAGAGGCTTAGAGGCCTAGAACACACTTAGGTTTTTTAGATCCATGCAACCCGGCATCCACAGTAACCTTAAATCTTCTCAGCTTCTCCCATTACTACGGTTCACTAAAATTCAAAGTGGAAAAATGTCCACTGAGGAAGCATTAGCGATGCCTTTAATGTAAACCATAAGTAACGCAGCAAATACACTATACAAATGTCATCCTCTGGCTTCCCACACCTGCCACCATGGTCCTAGGCCAAGCACCCTACACAAAGCTTTTGCAATAGCTTTTTGTTTCCCCGCCCCTGCCCATCACTTACACCATTATCTTGGCAGATTATATCCCTCCCAAGGAAGAACTGCTCGGAACTCTACTATCTTAGTTACTTGTTCTTTTACTGTGATAAAATATCCTGACAAAAGCAACTAAGGAGGAAAGGGATGGTCCTCATGGCAGGGAAGACAAGGTGGCAGAAGCCTGAAACAGCTGGTCACGTGGCATTCACAACCAGGAAGCACTGGGCTGTGGATGCATGCTGATGCTAAGGTTCCTTTCTCTGTTTACACAATTCAGGATTTCCTGTCCAGGAAATGGTGCCACCCACAGCAGGCAATCAAGATAATCCCACATAGGCATGTCCATAGGCTGGTCTCCCAAGTGATTCTAAAGGTGGTTTAACTGGAAATGAAAGAGTCGTGGCATCACTGTATCAAGAGATGAGATAGTAGTACTGGGATGTGGAGAGGTACGGCAGCCCTTGACGGGCAGGAACAAGATAACACAAGCGAGGCAGATCGCTTTTAGTAAAGATGACCACATCAGCAAATATCTATCTACTCTAGAAGTTCTTTCTACAAGTATACTGATGATGTAACTCCTTTGAGAGCAGTTTCTAGTTTTTTGAAACTAGGGTGACCTCTCTTAGCTCATTAAGTCCAGAAATGGGCAGAGGGTGCAGTTTAATGGTACTGAAGCTGCCAAGGAGTGTGAAGTGTGGTCCTGGGTTTGTTTCAGGTGGAGGGTGGGTGTCCATTTGAATGTTTAAAAGCAGGATCTATCCATACAACCCAAGTTTTTTTTTTTGTTTTGATTGTTTTTAACTTATTATTTTTTAAAGATTTTATTTTTGTTTGTTTGGTTTGATTTTTTTTGTTGTTGTTGTTTTGTTTTTTTCGAGACAGGGTGTCTCTGTATAGCCCTGGCTGTCCTGGAACTCACTCTGTAGATCAGGCTGGCCTCGAACTCAGAAATCGCCTGCCTCTGCCTCCCAAGTGCTGGGATTAAAGGCATGTGCTATCACCGCCTGGCTAAAGATTTTATTATATATACACACACGCACACACACACACACACACACATATATGTATGTATGTATGTATGTATGTATATGTACACACACACACACATACACATATATATATGACGAGTACATTGTTGCTGTCTTCAGGCACACCAGAAGAGGGCATCAGGTCCCATTATAGATGCTTGTGAGCCACCATGTGGTGGCTGGGAATTGAACTCAGGACCTCTGGAAGAGCATTCAGTGCTCTTAACTACTGAGTCATCTCTCCAGCCCTTGTTTTTAACTTATAACAAAGTGGAATTGTTGTTATTATCTCTATACCCTGGATTTTAAATTTTCCTAACTAGAACAGATAGTTTACTCTTTATAGATGGCTTCTTTCATTCAATATTATGCTATGAGATCTGTCAAAATTGTTGCTTATGGTTATGAGCTAGTTGATTTCATTGCTGCATGGCATTCCCCCGTGACTTGTTATTTACATTACCTTCCTGTTTACACGGCTCATAACTCAGCACATGTTCTGCTAGATGGATAGGGAAGGAAGAACATATGTGTGCTTATGCCTGTCTTTGTAAAGGGCCGGCTGGTTTTCTGAAGCCCTTCTAGAACAGCGGTTCCCAGCCTGTGGGTTGAGACCCCTTTAGGGTTGAACAACCATTTCATAGGGATGCCTAAAACCATCAGAAAGCATAGGTATTTATATTACTTTTCATAACGGTAGCAAAATTACAGTTATAATGTAGCAATGAAAAAGAATTTATAGTTGTGGGTCACCACAACATGAGGAACTGTACTAAAGGGTCACAGCGTTAGGAAGGTTGAGAACCACTGAGCTAGACTCAACCTGGAACTGAAAAGCCAAGGGCCTGCCTACTCCTCCCACCTATGTTACAGAAGAGAAGAGGTTGTGCTGGGAATCGTTTGTGAACCCCAAAAGACCTCCAACGAGTTGTGTCCGATGTAATAGCATTAGAGTCTCCTTATTACAATCTTGGGCTTGGGCTCTCCTCCAACCCAACCCTGACGCAGCAGGACGGGAAGGGAAGGCAGAGCAGCCTCGAACCCTCAGCAAGGCAAAGTTTTATAGGAAAATAGGAGCAAGTGAGGGGGTGAGGGAGTCCAGTCTGACAAGCATCTAACAGAATGACTGTAAGCCAACAGGTGGGTGCTCTGAAGCAAGACTGTATATAATCACAAACAATCTGAAAGTACATCTGAAACGATCAGACTAATCTTTGATTGTTGCTAGGAAGTAGCTAGGGAGTAACTCTGGCCAAGGACAAGCCGTGAGGTCCTTCCTGGTATGTGGGTGCAGCTCAGGTTCTGTTGTAGGTCAAGTTCTCAGGATTTTTTTTCTTTTCTTTTAGATGGAGACTGGTCCTAAGATGGAGTAGGTCTAGCCTCTCAAAGACAGTGCAGAAAAGAGGCATGCCCAGGGCCACTTAGACAGCAGCAAAGTGGCAGCCAATCAGCTTTGTGCAAAAAATAGTATTTGGGGAGAGGAATCCTCCTCCATCTTTAGAAGGAAAAGGACAAAACTGAATTTTAGTCAATAGTATTGGACAGGTGAGTTTTGTTTGTTGGCTTGATTAAAAAAAGAAATGGGCTGGTGAGATGGCTCAGCAGGTAAGAGCACTGACTGATCTTCCAAAGGTCCTGAGTTTGAATCCCAGCAACCACATGGTGGCTCACAACCATCCATAATGAGATCTGACACCCTCTTCTGGAGTGGCTGAAGACAGCTACAGTGTCCTTACATATAATAAATAAATAAATAAATCTTTTTTTTTTTTTAAAAAAAAAAACTTGTTTATTTTCATTTTATATGTGTGGGTGTTTTGCCTGCAAGTATGTCTATGCACAACATGCACTTTTGGTGTCTTTGAAGGCAGGCCAGAAAAGGGTGCCTGATCTTCTGAGACTGGAGTGGCAGGTGGTTGAGCTGACAGGTGGGAGCAAGGAACAGAACCCAGGCCCTCTGGAAGAATAACTAGTGCTCTTCACAACTGAGTCATCTCTCCAGCCTCTGCTTGCTTTTGTAGTCCATGCTGGCTTTTAATGTGCTATATAACCAAGGATGATGATCATGAGCTTCTGATCCTCATTCCTCTTCCCCCTGAGTGCTAAGATTACAGGCATGTGCCACTATGCTGGTTTCATGGGATGCTGGGGCTTGAACCTATGGCTTTATGTATGCTAAAAAACAAAACAAAACAAAAAGCACTCTATCTAGTGAGCTACCTCCCTGTGGCAGTTGTTGTAAAACTTGATATTAGTTGAACACAGTGGTGCACATCTGTAATTCTAGCACTCAGGTTGAAGCAGAAGGATCACTTGTTTGAAGCTAGCTTGGGAAACATAGTGAGACCCTATCCCAAGACAAAACAAAATGTCAGTAGTTCTATTGTTTGCTCCAAATGGTAGCGAGCCATTTCTGAATGACACACTGACATAGCTTATCTTAGGTTGCCTCTTAGGTATTTCTTTAGGACTTTGAAGGTTCGTGGTATCCAGTCTGTGGACCCCAAGCTTGGAAGGTGTGTCTCCTCCTAGGACACAAGTCCTCATTCCTCTGGCTTTGCTGGCACTCCAAGGATCTTAGTGCCAGCAGGGGGCCGTGCTTCCCTCTCTAGGAGAAATGGAGAACTTTCCTCTCTGGCTGTGTAATGCCTTAAAGGGTGACAAGTTCTGGAAACAGTGAACAAACCAGATGTAAACGGTGGAGAGAGGGGAGATGAAGGTGCAGAGCAAGATGCACCTTATAGGGCTGGAGAGATGGCTCAGCGGTTAAGAGAACAGACTGCTCTTCCAGAGTTCCTGAGTTCAAATCCCAGCAACTACATGGTGGCTCACAACCATCTGTAATGGATCTGATACCCCTTTCTGGTGTGGTATCTGAAGACAGAGACAGTTTACTCATATATATGAAGTAAATAAATGTTTTTTAAAAAAGATGCATCTTACAAGTGAAGAGTCTGGAGGAAGTATACATGGAGGGCTTAACCCTCAGTAGCTGGAGGCAAAGCTAACTTTTCCTCAGAACAGAAGGAAGTATGTAGTGGAGGGCATCGGATTCCCCACTGAGATCACATAGCAGAAGGGCGGAGGGAAGTGGGGTGGAGAGGTCGGGTTGTGATAGTTGCTGAAGAGGATTGCTGAGAGGAATACATAGATTCTTTCAGTGTTAAGGGCCCATTTGAGGTTAGAAATCACCCATTCATGCTCCATGAGTGATTTTTCTCAGGATATATAAAGTGGCCCTACAGCAGGACAGAGCAGAAGGATGGACAGTGGGATGGGACTTTGTGAGTGAGTCTGACAGGAGCCCAGAGGGACAAGCATTTGAGCTGATTTTATTGAAATGAAGAAGCTTCTAGTTTAGATGACAGAGAGGCAAGAGGTAACTGATTCAAACAGGAGAAAGGGCCCAGCAGTGGTGTGACCTGGCCTGCAGGTCACATTATTGGGGGAACGAGGAGGGTCACAACCTGTGAATAAAGAATGGGCGAGAGAGATGACAGGACTCAAGGAAGCATTGCTTGTCAAGAGCCGTTTACTTGGTTGAGGAGAGCATATTTAAAGCAAAAATCTTGGAGGGAGGGGGAGAGGAAGGAGGGAGAAGGAAGTTTACAAGGGGAGAGGTAGAGGAAGGAGGGAGATGAAAGGTTACAAAATCTTCTGGGGTTGAGCTCCGGGGTGACAGGTGGAGAGAGGGTGGATTTCTGTGAATGTTCCTTTTCTCAGGGCCAAGCTGGATGTTTCTCTCAGCAATGCAGGGCCAGCTGGGGCAGGTTCAGCCAAGTGTCATTTGGTCCCCAACAGTGGTGGTGCAAGAGTTTAATCTAGGCACTTGGGAGGCAGAGGCAGGCAGATCTCTACAAATTCGAGGCTAGCCTGGTCTACAAAGTGAGTTACGGGACAGTCAAGGCCACACAGAGACACTCTATTTCTAAAAACCAAGAGGGAGGAGGAAGAAGAGGAGGAGGAGGAGGAGGAGGAGGAGGAGGAGTAAGAGGTGGCAGGAAGAGCAAAGGGGAGGGAAAAATAAAATCTTAATTCAAAAGATTTATTCACTACTATACAACCCAGTGGTTTCACTCCTGGGTATTTAGTCAGTAGAAATATAAGAATCTAGCTGCAAAAAGACCACTTGGAAAAGTTTGAGTATGCTTTGCTAATGATTGCTAAAGGCTGAGGATAATTCAAATGCTAGGACCAGTGTATAGTTTTCCTTTTCTCAAAGACTGATGGCTGTGTGTACTGTGCACCCAATGTCCCATGGCTTGTGTGATCAGAGGACAACTTGGAGGAGTCAGTTCTCTCCTTCAATCATGTGGGCTCCATGGATGAAACTTAGGTCCCCAGTCTTGGTGGCCGGTGCCTTTACCCACTAAGCCATCTCATTACCCCCAATACTTGACTTTTCATCATTGTGACAAAATACCAGCAGAGAAAAAGGAGGAACAACTTATTTCTGGTCATAGTTTCAGATATTTTAGTCCATTGTCAACTGGCTCTGCTGCTTTAGACCAACCTGTCTCCATCTTCCAATAACGTCACTTTACAATTATTTTACTATTAGGGGATTAATCCACTGATAAGGTCCGAGTCCTCAGGACCCAAACACTTCTCCATAGTGCCACATGAGTCTTTGGAGGACACTTCATAACCAAACTCAAAACGATAAACTTTCACATTCACATGAGATACCACTCGGCAGTAAAAAGAATAGACTACTGATAAATACAAATATGACCATACCCCAAAGGCAGTATGTAAGGTCACATAAGCTAGACACAAAAGGTACATCCAATATGATTCCATTTCTATCTACGTATTAACCAGGCTTGGCCCTGCTCAGCTTCTAGATCAAATGAGATTAGGCATGTTCAGGGTGGTATGGCTATAGACATAATTCCATTTAAAAAAAAAAAACAGATGTAGAGGCAGAAATCACAGAGTGGATGGCAGGGACTGGGAGAGGCAAGAAATGCTGCAGTGGAAGTCTTTACACGGACTTGTTCTGGCTTGACAGTGGTGGTGAGTGTGCGATACATCCGTCTGTTAAGTAGAAATATACACATCAGATATGTGGATTTTGTTTTAGCTCAGATCTACCTCAATAGAAATGAAAGCACATTACTATGGTTTGATTGTGGTCTGTGCTCCAAAGGTTCTTTGGCTACAAACTTGGTCCTCAGTGTTGGTGTCGCAGTGGTGAGACCTTTATAAGGTGGAGCCTGGGGGAAGGCATCTCATTTAGTTAAACACACAATTGGGGATATTACCCCCAGAAGACATTAATGCTTGTCTGTGGATTGCATGAATTTCTCATAGAGTGGGTTGTTACAGTAAGACCAATTATACATCATTGGTATAACCTGGTATATCAGAGGCCAAACAGATGTGCATGCCTGATCTTGGACTTCCATCCTGTCAGCAGAATAAATTTCTTTTATCTGTAAGCATCCAGTTGCAGGTACTTTATTACAGCATGAAGAAGAGGCCAGGCAGTGGTGCTGCATACCTTTAATCCCAGCACTTGGGAGGCAGAGGCAGGTAGATCTCTGAGTTTGAGTCAAGCCTGGTCTACAGAGAGAGTTCCAGGACAGCCAGAGCTACACAGAGAAACTCTGTCCCGAAAAAACAAAACAAACAAAACAAATACACCTATTTTCATACAAAGTCTTACATGGAACAATTCACAGCCACTTACTTGTAGTGATAGAAAACTAATTCCCTCTGAGGTGCATTGGTGAATGGGTGAACATATGTATGTTCTCTCAATAAACTACGGGGCAAAGGCAAGGGATGCAGTCTTGATACCTGCTGCAGCAAGGATGAAAATAACTTCTAAGCTCAAGAAGTAAAAGGCACAGCGCTGTGTTCCTGAGGCCAAGCTACCTGGGAAGCTGAGGCTCAACGTTCAAGGCCAGACTGGGGAACATAGCAAGAAATAAATGGCCGGGCAGTGGTGGCGCACACCTTTAATCGCAGCACTGGAGCAGAGGCTGAGCCTGGTTGTCTCTTCTAGGTCATGCCACCACTGTTGCTAACCTGACTCTATTGAACTGGACTGCTAATGTATCCATGAAATGTTTTTGAGTGGATCGAGCAGCAACTGCCTGCTAACCTGTGAACTGCACTGCTGTTTCCAGACAACAGAAATGGGAGTTGCTCCCCAAATCCTTTCTAAATAGGTCCATTTCTTTTCCACTACCTCTGGTGGGTGGTAGGCTAACAGGGAGGTTAAAGCATTTAAGAACCCTCATTAATAATAAGGTTAGAAAAAAATTAAAGTTATGGGGCACAGAGATCAGCAACTGAATATACAATACACAGGACCAATCCCCATTACGAAAACAAACATATATAATCTTCAGAAAATACAATTTAATCAGTAGTGGCAGAAAGCAGATCAGTAACAACCTGTAAAGCAATTGGGGAGAGGAAAGGGCATGAGGACACTTTTGGAGAGGACAGACAAGTTCATTATACCATCGTGGGTAGTTTTCTAGGTGTGTTCAGGTCAAAGCTCTTAAAACGTGTGCTTTATCGATCTTTGATTGAACAATAGGTTCAGTCAGCATTTTACACCTCAATGAACTTGATGCTGGAGAATGAATGAACTAAGTAAATGTTGGAATAGTAGGCTGATAACCAGCCTCAAAGACAGGAAGCCCTGAGCAGTACAAGAGTCTACCTCACAAGTAGAAGATCAAGTGTAGAGAAAAAGTCTCCAAAGTGGAGTGGAAATGGAAGTGGAGAGGAAATGAAAAGCCAGAGAATGGGATAGCCCCACCAATGAGAGCAGACATCAAAATGCTCACTCAGAACTTAGAGTGAAGAGGAACTACGAGGCCAGGTTGAACACTGATTCACAAGCAGCTCTGAGGAACAGGGATGTTGGGTTGATTGCCTGTCCAAGTGAGTGAGATATGAGAGGTTTAAGTTGTTCATACTGTTCACACTGCATTGTCACAAGCCAACAGTCAGTTCCCATGCTCAGGGTTGGTTGCCTGATCTGCAAAGGCCTCATTGGGTGGGCTCTGGTCTGTGGGGACTCAAAACGCAGGAGATTCACTGACCTGCTGTCATGCAGCCATGAGGTTTTTTATGTGTTGCTCTCACCTCCAAGACTGTGTTCCCATTTACTTTATATCCTGCTTTTTCCCCGTGATAATCTCTGCTTCTTCTGTAGCCTTCCTCTAACCCTATGGCACCTCTTTGAGAGTAACTCTCTCTCTCTCTCTCTCTCTCTCTCTCTCTCTCTCTCTCTCTCTCTCTCTCTGTGTGTGTGTGTGTGTGTGTGTGGTAAATGCTTATTTAGAAGGCTCGACATCCTAGCCTTTCTCTGGCCTCCAGACCTATTTCTCTATCTTGCTTAGTGTTTGTATCTACTCTGAATTCTATACGAAAGTCCTGGAGAATAGGCTCTTGTCCCTGAATCTCTTTGTCCTATCTGTCTTTGAACTGTCTCTTGACTTTGTAACTGATCTCTCTCTGTGTTATTTCCATCTGGAATGTTGCCATAGCTGCTGAAATAGTTACTTCTCTTTGTCCTTGCTTTCCTGTCTTCCTCACACACTCATGAGCACCTGGGCACATGCATAAACTGATGGCAAAACAATGGATCGTACTGGATCTCAACAAACCAAGGATAACAATGAATTATTAATAAATTACTCCATTCTTATTGTCTCATAAAAGCAGCCATAGAGATTTTCCTGATATTCAAATTTTTCTTGACAGTGAATTCTAGAAAGGCTTTTTCTTGGTCAAAGAGCACCAAAAATAAATAAATAAATAAATAAATAAATAAATAAATAAATAAATAAAATGGTTGATTTACTTAGGTATATCATCATTTTGGGTGTTTTTTCTTTTCTCCGTGTTAAGGAAGAAACTTAGGGTTTAGCCCTGAGCTATATTTCAAAATCTTTCTCTCTCTGAAATTAAAAACTGTGTGTGTGTGTGTGTGTGTGTGTGTGTAGAAAACAGACAGACAAGGAAGGAAGAAACAAAGAAAACAAGGAAGCAAAGATAAAGGCAAGCTCCCTTTGCAGAGGTCAACGTTTTATTCAGTTTTTGTACTTGAGGAAAAGTTGGTGCTGAAATAGTTCAAAACTGCCCTATCTCACCACGAGGGCAGGCTGCATCTGTAGCCAAAGGAAAGGAACTGAAGTACAGACAGCCTAGCTGTTTACAGCTTGTGTCTATCTACAAACATGGCTAGGCTAGTTCACTGCTTGTGATTGGCTGAGATTCAGCTACTCCTGGCCAGTGTGGCACAGTCTGTTTGCACATCAAGTTAAGGTTCCAGTGTGTTCACTAGGACCAGTCGAAAGACTCTGAAGAGCTCTTTCAGCCAGGGCTAATTTGGCAGCTTTGGGCCACACTGAACAATTCCACTCTGCTTATCTTCATAGTGATTGTCTCAAATGTGCACTTGATGGGCACAGACACCTCAAAGGAGGATCTTTTGTGTGCCTGACTGTAGAAATTCACAGTACCTTCAATCTGCAGTGCACGAGACTCCCTCACAGCCTCCCCTCAAGAATCTCTCCACCTGGGACCCCCTCACTGGGCTCAGAAGCTCCATCTTAACTGTCCTGCCCTGCTATAGGCTGATCAGCTCTTTATTAATTAGAGGTGGATGGGCAACAATTTTTATACACCCTTGAGAGAGAAGATGCTTCAATAACAACAATGTTGAGTTTGGACTGCACCCACATCTCTTGGGTACAGAAATCAGCATCTGAATACACAGTGCACAAAGCCATCCCCCAACAGAGTACAGTATAACATTTTGTTTGTTTATTTATTTACTTTGAAATTACATTTATTTATGTAGGTATGTATGTATGGGGGCACACTATGTCATGGCATGTATACAGACATCAGAGGACAACTTGTGGGAATTGATTCTCTCCTTTCACCATGTAGATCCCTGAAATTGATCTTGGAGGCAAGTATGTTTACTGGATGAACCATCTGCCTGGCCGCAGTGCAATGTTTTGATGTATGTATATGTTGTATGATAGTCATATTGGAGTGAGCATGTCTCCTCTCACATATCTGTCATGTCTTCATGTGAGACATTCAAGACTCTTCTAACTTTCCTGAAATGTGTCATATACTGTCATTATCTCTAGTTTCCCTGCTGTGTGCTAGGACTCCATGGCCTCTTGTAGCTGGACTTTGGCTACTTTGTGAGTTCTTCTTTGTTCTGCCTTTCTCCACCCTGGCAACTCCGCCAACACTAGATAGGAGAGAAAAAAAGGATAGAGGGGGAAGAGGGCAAGGTTATTGTTATCTTAGACTACTTCCTGCTGATTAGGGGCGTCGAGCTCCTTGGGGCAAGTTTAATCTTTGCCATCAGTTCTTTTTGTTTCTTCTTTGCGCATGACTACTTAACAAATTATGTTGCGTCCAACCAACAACCCAGCCCAACTCCCGGGGCCCTAGCATTTATACACCCTCTGAAAAGTCCCCAGAATTCCAAATGTCACACAATCTCAGAAACTATCTGCAGCTGGCAAAATCATGCCCCTGCTAGAGCATGAAGCAAATCATAGTCAGCTGCTGTGGACATTCTGAAGCAGCTCCATATCCTACACCTGGGACTAAAATGAAACCGTTTTCCCATAATATTTCTGTTTTGTTTTGTTTTTTTTTTTCAAAGAAACCGTGGTGGCCACGCCTTTAATCCCAGCACTTGGGAGGCAGAGGCTGGTGGATTTCTGAGTTCGAGGCCAGCCTGGTCTACAGAGTGAGTTCCAGGACAGCCAAGGCTATCCTTTTTCTTTTTTCGAGAAACCCTGTCTTGAAAAAACCAAAAACCAAAAACCAAACCAAAACAAACAAAAAAAAAAAAACCAAAAAAACCAAAGAAACCAAAATTCTCACGACAGCCTCCCTTTGTAAATTAAGCTTCACTGGAATATAACCTTGTTCCTTTGCCTGGGAGTGGTCTGTGGTTGGGTAGTTGTGAGAGACTGTTAGGTCCAAAGAGCCTAAATTATATATCCAGCCCTTCATAGAAAATGTCTATTAGTGTTGATAGGTGGCTCAGTGGCAGGGAGTTTATCTAGTTAGTATTTAGTAGGCTCTGGCTTTGACTCTCACCAGGAAAAAACTGACAAAGCCAAGATGACACAGAGCAAAATATTTGTGAGGGATGGTAAGAGTCTAATCTACTGAAGCAATGGACAGAAAGTTCCAGGAGTATTCCCTCTGAGAGCAGAAAATAAAAGCAGGAAGAAAAGACGAAAGAAAAAAAAAAGAAGGGAAAGAAACAACTGTGTCTTATGTTACCTAGGTGTTTGGGGCTCTGGGGGAATTTAAGCACAGCTAGGTAGACAGTGAAACAGAAAGTTCAAACAGTTCCAAACTGATAGGAAGCAGCTGTGGTTTGGAGCAAGAAATGAGGAAAGCAGTATTGACAAGTGGCTCCAAGAGCCAAGCCTGGTTGGCTAATGCTTGGGATCACAGCATGCAGGAGTCTGGGGCAGGAGCATGGTAAGTTCCAGGCCAGTATGGGCTACATGGTGAGACTCTGTCTCAAAGCATGCTCCCATACAAAGAGGGCTGCAAAACTAAGTGGTAGATAAGTCATCTAGGACTTTATTTAACATTTGTTATGATTGAAAACTTTGGTAAGAAACTGAGAATTAGAATGATATGAATGGGAAAGACAGAAGATTGAAGAGGAGCACGGTTCTAGTCAGCTTCGGTCCTCACGCTATGATGCCTTGCTTTCTCTCTCTCTCTCTCTCTCTCTCTTTCTTTCTTTCTTTCTTTCTTTTCCAAGACAGGGTTTCTCTGTGTAGCCCTGGCTGTCCTGGAACTCACTCTGTAGACCAGGCTGTCCTCAAACTCAGAAATCTGCCTGCCTCTGCCTCCCAAGTGCTGGGATTAAAGGCATGCACCACCACTGCCCAGCTTTCGTTATGTTTTCTTTTGCAATGACAAAGCCTCACACACAGAAGGCAAGTGCTGTGCCACAGGACCTTCTCTACCACCGCTTATGTTTTACAAATGTGGAAAGCCAGCTCTAGGTAAGTTGTGTCCCTTTCCCATGCTTGCCCGGTTTGTAAGTAGTTAGGGTAATGTGGAAACCCAGGCACTCTGGCTCAAAAGTCTGCTCTTGAAGTCACCACTCATGCAAAGCCTCACTCAGGTTCTGGGTCTTAAATCTTCTCACTGTGATTTCAGATCCCATCTGCTTCTAATCAGTGACAGACAGTGGTGGCAAGAGCAGTCCTAGGTGGTTCTAGAGGCTTTGAAGTCAGTGATCAATATTAACCATCACACATAAATTTGAACCTTGAGAAAATCAACCACATCACTTAACAAGCATCCAGACTGAAGGCATTACAGAGGATCTTGTGAAAAGGGAAAGCCTGTGACCAGACTGATTCATTGCTGAATACTGACAGACCTTTAAGAGTTAACACGAGCGTTTCTCAAATTATCCAATGAAACAGAAAGTAAAGGAATGGTTCTAAACTCATTCTGTGAAGCTAGCACTGACTCTGATGCTCAAACCAGATAAGAACACAACAACTATAGAGTAATTTTCTTGATGAACAGAGATGCTAAAATTCTTGCAAATCAAGTTCAACAACCTACTGAAAATCATGATTGACTTGGTTTCATTCTAGGGATGAAAGGATAGTTCCACATATGACGATCACCAGACATAAATTTCATATCATACAATCACTTGAGTAGACACAAAATGCCTTTGACGAAGTCAAACATCCCTGAGGAATCTAGAAATTTAAGGTTCATATTTTAGCATAATAAAGTCCATGTGTTCATAGAGTGAACCTATGTTGGACCGTGAAAGGCAATCTGTGTTCTGGTTGAAGAAGGCTTACTCAGGAGACCCAGTAGTGAGCTATGCCCCCTGGACATTAGGCAGCTGACTCCACAAGCCCTCCATTATCCTGTAGATCAATTATGTAGACAAAGCCCCAGCTCCTACTAGTCTGGCTGGACTCCACCCCCACAGTTACCTGGGAACAGCAAGGTATCCCAGCCCACTATAAAAGAGGCTGCTCGCCCCCTCCTCTCTATCTTAAACTCTTGTTCTTGCTCTCACCTCTTGCTTCCTCCC
>NW_022196900.1:19786888-19790764 GCF_008632895.1 Mastomys coucha | reverse complement strand
CCCCCCCCCCCAACCATGGAATAGGCCTTCCCCTAAAGAGCCTCCTCTAATCTCCCTCAGGAAAGTCTCCCAGCTTTTCCAGCCACCAGGTTGGATCAAGGACTCTGCCCGAGTGAGAACCACTCAGCGCCTTCTCTCCCCGCGCCCCCCTTTTCCTTTCTGCCCAGAGTAACTGCCACCCCGGAGCCCCCACCCGTTCTCAGTTCTTCCAATGCCCAAAAGCTAGAACCTGCCATCCTTGGCCTCCGTGAGGCCCACCTGGACTGTTCCTTCCCCAGACCTGCCTCCCAGACGCCCACCCAGTGGGTGGTATGGAGAGCATACACCTAGGGTCTTCGAGCTCTGGTAGGATGAGGGTCTCTCCCACCCTTTTATCTCCCTACCACCCGATGCCCTACAAACCTATAGCTAATACTTTTATAGAATGAAGAGAAATGGAAAGTGGAAAGCAGTTCCTTTAAAATCAGGAACAACGTGAGGGTGTCTTCTCTCTCCATTGTTATTGGTATCATATTTATATTCTCAGTCAGAGCAATAAAGCAAGAAAAAATAAAAAGGAT
Source organism: Mastomys coucha (assembly GCF_008632895.1). Lineage (NCBI taxonomy): Eukaryota > Metazoa > Chordata > Mammalia > Rodentia > Muridae > Mastomys > Mastomys coucha. Next base: position 19,790,204 of record NW_022196900.1, on the reverse strand, counting down.
ACAATGAAATACTAAAGCAAATAATTATTTGCTTTTTGCAGACAATATGGTCATAACCATAAAAGACCCTAACGGCTTCATGAGAAACCTGTTAGGTCTGGTAAATATTGCAAAGTCACAGAAACAAAATCATTGCACAAAGAGCAGCACTCTCTCTATTCAGCATTAATGAACAACTGAGAGAGAGGTTGAGAAAAACAGTCCCATTCACAATAGCCACGAACATACTGACAACCTAGCCAGGAAACATAGCCAAGGAAGTGAACGACAGGTACAAAACCACAGGATGGGGCAGTGGTGGCACACACCTTTAATCCCAGCACTTGGGAGGCAGAGGCAGGAGGATTTCTGAGTTCGAGGCCAGCCTGGTCTACAGAGTGAGTTCCAGGACAGCCAGGGCTATATAGAGAAACTCAGTCTAGGAGAAAAAGAAAAAAACAGAAAAGAAAACCACAGGATGACTGAGATAGAAGCTAGAGCCCAAGATGAAGCCATGGGTACTCCACAGAGGCACCAAAGCCACATTTTTCAGGGGGAAAGATAAGCTCGTTGGTAAATGGTGATGGAGGAAAGATAGGATAGACACATGGACAAGACTGACGTCAGATCTTTTTCACTCTGTACAAAAATCAGACAAAAATGGACCAAAGACCTTAATGTAAAACCTGAAACTTTGAAAGTTTTGCAGGAAAACATTTTAGGGTATGGACACTGGCCACAACTTTTCAAACAGGACTCGAAAAGTCTAGAAATAATAGAAAATAGAGATTGTATCAAGTGAGAGCTTCTTCTTAGCATAAAACACAAATGCCAGGGTGAATAGGATGCCTGCACACTGGGGTGAACCTTCATCAGGTGACCAGCTGGCAGTGGGTAGCATTCAGGATGCGAGGAGAACTAAAAGCTATCAACCCCAAAAGAACAAATGATCCAGTCAGTAAATGGGGGAACAGAGTCTTTCAAAGAAGTACCAGTGATGTATTAGTCAGGGTTTCTATTCCTGCACAACATCATGACCAAGAAGCAAGTTGGGGAGGAAAGGGTTTATTCGGCTTACTTCCATATTGCTGTATATCACTAAGGAAGTCAGGACTGGAACTCAGGCAGGTCAGGAAGCAGGAACTGATGCAGAGGCCATGGAGAGAGATGTTCCTTACTGGCTTGCTTCCCCTGGCTTGCTCAGCCTGCTCTCTTATAGAGCCCAAGACCTCCAGCCCAGGGATGGCACCACCCACAAGGGGGAATTGAGAAAATGCCCCACAGCTGGATCTCATGGAGGCACTTACCCAACTAAAGCTCCCTTCTGTGATAACTCCAGCCTGTGTCAAGTTGACACACAAAACTAGCCAGTACAAGTGACAAGTAAAAATAAGGAAATTATTCAGTATCTTGACTTGCTAGAGAAATGGAAAGAAAAAACAAACAAACAAAAGTCAAGCTGAAATGCTCTGTCTGGCTCTGCCATGCCTGCTGCCATGCCACGGTGCAGAAGTTCTTATTAAAGAAGCTTCCAGAAATAAGAAGTGGGCTTCTTTCCTCTAAAAGAAAGAAAGAAAGCAAGAAAGAAAGAAGGAGAGAAAGAAAACAAACCTTGGAAAGGATACATGGGAAAGGGAGCCCTTATATGGTGTTGGTAAGAATGTAAGTTAGTATTGTCACTAAAGAAACCAGTATGGAGATTCTTCAATAACATAAAAAATTGCAACCACTGTATGATTCAGGAACATCACTCCTGGGTGTACCTTGGAAGCCATCAAATCACAATATAAAAGAGTTCACCTGCACATCTGTATTGGGACATTACTCATAGTAGACATGTGAAGGAACTAAAGGGTCCATCAGTACATAAATAAGGAGTATGTGGTGTGCAGGTATACACAGTGGAGTATTGTCCATCCATCCACCCATCCAGACAAGTTTGTCATTTAGAGTAAAGTAACTAATAGCTATTAGCATATGAACAGAAATCAGCCAGAACAGGAAGACAAACACTGCTTGTCCTCTCTCACATGATGAGTCCAGACTCTAAACAGAAGACAGGAAGGTGGGCTAGGTCCTGTCTGGGAAGAGAACTAAGGCAAGTGGAGAACAGGTGAGGTGAGAACACCATCAAAGTCCATTACAGATGGGTATGAGAATGTCAGAGGGCTTGTCATATTTGTACAGTTAATATAGGCTAGTAGGAATGGAAAAATAAAGGCTAGTAGAAAAGAAAAAATATAACAGCTTCTTCTACCACAAGAAATGAACAGAGATATTAAGCACATGAGCAGAGATGGTAGAAAAGCATCATACTGGAGTTTGGGATGTAAAGCTAGCAATACATACCTGTCTATCTAACCTAGAAAATGCTTGCAGACAATCTAATGCTCTGTGCACCTGGCCCTGGGACAACTCCATTCCGGAGGCACCATCTGTCTTTCCTTTCACCTCTCTTGCTGGTCCTGGATTCTCTGCTAGTTGATTTTTTCTCTAAACTAAATCATGCCATAGCTATAGTCTACCTTCTTTCTCCCCATTCATTTTCTTCCTCTGTTTTCTTCCTCCTCCCCTTTCCCCCACTTTTCCATTTTTCTTCCTCTTCTTTTTTCTCAGCACTGGGACTTGAACTCAAAACTATGCCACACTGTATAAATAATTTTGAAATATGTAAACTGTTCTGAAAACCATAGTATAGTGTAAAAACATCAAATAAACAATCCTACTAATAGAGAGGCTGAGATAGGAGAAGCATGATTTCAAGACCATTATGTGGTACACAGCAAGACACCGTCAAATACAAACAAGCAGAAGTTGTAAATGGATTGTACAATATTGGACTTATTTCTCCAATTACCAAATTAGAGAGACCACTGGATGACAGCCAACAAATTTCTAATTCCTTATATTTTTGAATTTCAATCAATTAGGATATATTGGTAATATTGATTTTCATATTGAGAGATATTAAGGAAAAGTAATTGTTACTTCCTGTTATTTTTGTTGTTAGAGGTAGAATTATGTTTGTGTGGGTTTGTTGAAAGATTACTTTCTTGCTTCTTCTAGGGTATAGTTTTGCTCCTTATGTTGGTGTTTTCCATCTGTTATCCTTTGTAAGGCTGGATTTGTGGAAAGATATTGTGTAAATTTGGTTTTGTCATGGAATATCTTGTTTTCTCCATCTATGGTAATTGAGAGTTTTGCTGAGTATAGTGGCCTGGGCTGGCATTTGTGTTCTTGTAGGGTCTGTATGACATATGCCTAGGATTTTCTAGCTTTCATAGTCTCTGGTGAGAAGTCTGGTGTAATTCTGATAAGCCTGCCTTTATATGTTACT
>NW_022196900.1:19777245-19786694 GCF_008632895.1 Mastomys coucha | reverse complement strand
ATTTCCTTCACCTGTTTGATTGTGTTTTCCTGTAGTTCTTTAAGGGGTTTTTGTGTTTCTTCTTTAAGGGCTTCTAGCTGTTTATCTGTGTTCTCTTGTATTTCTTTGAGGAAGTTATTTATGCTCTTCTTAAAGTCCTTTATTATCATCATCATCATCATCATCATCATCATCATCATCATGAGAGGTGATTTTAGATCTGAATCTTGCTTTTCTGGTGTGATGGTGTGTCTTGGACTTCCAATTGTGAGAGAACTGGGTTCTGATGATGCCAAGTAACCAGAGAGCCCCAACATCTTCAGCAAAGTGGCTGTATATAAAATTAACTATCAAATCAGTAGTCTTCCTCTACTCAAAGGATAAATGGGCTGAAAAAGAAATTAGGGAAACAATACCCTTCACAATAATCACAAATAATATAAAATACCTTGGTGTGACTCTAACCAAGTAAGTGAAAGATCTGTATGACAAGAACTTCAAGTCCCAGAAGAAAGAAATGGAAGAAGACGTCAGAAGAATGAAAGTTCTCCCATGCTCATGGATCAGCAGGATTAACATAGTAAAAATGGCCATCTTGCTGAAAGCAATCTTCAGATTCAATGAAATCCCCATCAAAATTACAACTCAATTATTCATAGGGTTAAAAAGAGCAATTCTCAAATTTATTTGGAATAACAAAAAAACCCAGGATAGCAAAAACTATTCTCAACAATAAAAAAACTTCTGGGGGAATCACCACCCCTGACCTCAAGCTGCACTATAGAGCAATAGTGATAAAAACTGCTTGGTATTGATACAGAGACAGGCAGGAAGATCAATGGAATAGAATTGGAGACCCAGAAATGAATTCACATGCCCATGGTCACTTGGTATTTGACAAAGGAGCTAAAACCACCCAGTGGAAAAAAGACAGCATTTTCAAAAAATGGTGCTGGTTCAACTGGTGGTCAGCATAAAGAAGAATGCAAATCTATCTATTTGTATCTCCTTGTACAAAGCTCAAGTCCAAGTGGATCAAGGACCTTCACGTAAAACCAGATACGCTGAATCTGATAGAAGAGGAAGTGGGGAAGAGCCTTGAATACATGGGCATATGGGAAGATTTACAATATCTAAAAGATTAAGAATAACTGTCTCTTGAAACCTATTCCCCTACCTTCCTTTAAGTTTGCCTGACCTCTGGCAAGGCTCAGGCAGCCCTCCCAACTTGTTTATTTATTGCTTCCTCAAGCTACCTTATAATAACTACCTCTCAGCCAAAGTTCTTTTTTCCCCAACTTGTTAACCCTTTCTGTCCTGACAGTGTTATATTCTATAATGATATACCATATAAATGTCAGAAGAGTTCCCAATCTCTTTATGGATTATGTTTATGGATTAAAAAGTTTTATTTGGATATTAGAAGAGCTTCAATTCAAAACTATGAGTCTTAAGGCTCAAACCTAACAAAAATTGATAGTAACTTTTTAAACAATCAAATCCTTTAATGTGTTCAGAAATATATTTGAAGTCATATTAAGAACTGATGCAGTTAATTACAAAATTAAGCTTTATTTAGTCTCATGTTGTATGTTTGTAAGGTACAGCTTAGAGCAGATAACTAAAAACAGACAAAGGCTGTTTAACTCAGATAGGCTTGGTAGGAAACTAGCCCTCAAACCTGCTTATATTCAGAGATCTGCTGAATATGGCATTTATTTGTTTAAATTTTCCATGAAGAACAGAGACTCCCAGATCCTAACAGTGACACCCTCCAAGGTCTCCAAGAAGATATGGGCACAGTGATAACGGTCACCATCTGGATTGTGGTACCATAACCACTGGGCATAATTGCCTCAATTCTTTGCTCCATGTCAGGGCCCTGCATGAACTGTGAACAAACAGAGAACAGCTGGAGAATTGATTGCTGTGAGTTGCTTAAGACAAGGTGAGGTCAGTCTCTTCCATGTTCCTCCTCCACAGAAGGCCTCTTCCTCTTCTAGGCCTGAGAGCTAAAGACTGCCATTGCTGATATGTGGTTCAGTGGCAGAGAGATCTTTTGTAACAATGGGAAGCATAGATTAACATTCCTCCAACTTCAGGGACAAGCCATAAAATAGGAAATGATCCTGATAAAGATATTGAAAAAATGTTATCAAGAACAGTCACAGACGACTGTCCAGTTTGTCAATAAACAAGACCCAGCAGCCACTGACTCTTCACCTTTATATGGGGGAGCCAGTTCTGGCAGGACACTAACCATCCTCCCACTAAGGAAGATGATTGATAGGCATGTTTAAGTAGAACAACGGCTATGAATAAAGAAGAAATACAGGCACTAGAACAGTGAGTCAAAGAGCAGCTGGAGGCTCAACATATAGAAAAGTCCAACATATGTCTCTAGTAAAGTGAAATCATTTTTTGCATATTATATCATAAAGCACATTACAGGCATGCAATGCAATCCTACAGGATGAGCAGTTGAGGAAAGATCTAACCATAATTTAAAAGAGATGCTCAATAAACAGAAAAGTGTTACAAAGACCCCCCAGAGATAGATTACATGGTGCTTTATTAACTTTAAGTTTTTTAATGCTAATGAGCAAGAAATAACTGCTGTTGAGAGATATTGTAAAATTTCTGCTGATCCCTCTACATGGGAACAAGTCTGAAAGTGGCGGAGTCATGTATGTCTTCAGCCAGAACTTCAGCAAAGCATAATCAATAAATCTTGTTGGCTACAGGGTCCTCAGGACATTATTATATGCCAATCTTTGAAATGGCATGTATGAAAATTTTTTAAAGATTTATTTATTTATTTAGTTAGTTAGTTATATGAATACACTGCAGCCGTCTTCACACACACAGTAGAAGAGTGCATTGGATCCTATTAGAGATGGTTGTGAGCCACCATGTGGTTGCTGGGAATTAAACTCATGACCTCTGGAAGAACAGTCAGTGCTCTTAACCGCTGAGCCATCTCTCCAGGCCATGGATGAAAATTTATATTACAGTTTGATTATACAGTCTGAACTGACTTATAGAGAAAGACAGATGACTTTCTTGCTTGAACATAGAGCAGAGAATCACCTTGAGCTGATTTGTGCATACTGCACAGTTCATACATGTGAGTTAGTCAGGGTTTCCTCCTGTGAAGAGACACCAAGAACAGGCAACTCTTACAAAGCACAACATTTAATTGGGGCTGGCTTACAGGTTCAGAGGTTTAGTTCATTATCATCAAGGAGGGGAGCATGGCAGCTTGCAGGCAGACATGGTGCTGCAGGAGCTGAGAGTTCTACATCTTGATCCAAAGGCAAATAGGAGAAGACTGACTTCCAGGCAGCTAGGAGGAGGGTCCAAAGCTCAACCCCACATACTTCCTTCAACATGGCCACACCTACTCCAACCAGGCCATACCCTCTAATAATGCCATTTCCCATGGGCCAAGCAAATTCAAACCCTCACAATGTGTTAATGCATAAATGTATATTACCTTTAAAAGTTTACAGAGCAAAAGGACCAAACACCAAAGAAGACAAGTAGCCCAGGTGATCGAGCCTCACAGAATCCCTTAATAGCTGTTTCCTGAAAGATTTTATGAATTTTACAGGAAAATGAATGGAACTTAAGAATATCATCCTGTGTGAGGTAACCCAGAGCCAGAAAGACATGTATGATATGTACTCACTTATAAGTGGGCATTAGCCATAAAGTGCAAAATAACCATGCTACAATTCATAGACCCAAAGAAATTGGGTAATAAGGAGGTCCCAAGGGAGGATGCACAAATCTCACTAGAAGGGTAAATTAGTTATAGGAGGTAGCTGGAAAGAGGGAACTGTGTAAGAGAAGGGGTGAGGAGTAGAACAGGGATGTCAATTAGATGTGAGGGGACAGAGGGTGGGAGAGGGCTGGGAGTGTGTCTTTGTCAAGGTTTCTATTCTTACACAAACATCATGACCAAGAAGCAAATTGTGGAGGAAAGGGTTTATTCAGTTTACATTTCTGCATTGCTGTTCATCAAAGAAAGTCAGGACTGGAACTCAAGCAGGTCAGGAAGCAGGAGCTGATGCAGAGGCCATGGAGAGATTACTGGCTTGCCTCCCCTGGCTTGCTCAGCTTGCTTTCTTATAGAACCCAAGACTACTAGCCCAGGGATGGCACCACACACAATGGACCCTCCCCCCTTGATCAGTAATTGAGAAAATGCCTTACATCTGGATCTCATGGAGGCATTTCCTCAAGGGAGGTTCCTTTCTCTGTGATAACTCCACCTTGTGTCAAGTTGACACACAAAACCAGCCAGTACAGAGTGAGAATGGAAATCAGCAAGGTCATCTCTGGTATCAAGTTGGAGGCCTGGGATGGGAGAAGATATGGGGAGTCTAAGGGGTGACTCTAGCTGAGATTCCTACAGGGGGGCGGGGGCAGATACAGAGACTGAAGTGGCCATCTCCTGTAGCCAAGCAGGACTTCCAGAGGAAGGAGTGGGGCATCCATCCACCCACAAATCCTTCAATCTGAAATTTGTCTTGGTTACAACATGTGCAGGGATGAGGATGGAGCAGAGACTGAGGGATGGCATAAGTCAGACCAATAACTGCCCTAACCCTAACCTAAGACCCATCCCATGTGAGAGAGTGGACTGCTGACACTATTTTTTTTGTAGCCGCTGACACTATTAATGATCCTCTGCTATGCTTGCAGACAGGAACCTAGCATAACTGTCTCCTGAGAGGCTTCATCCAGCAGGGTTTGGAGGCAGATGCAGAGACCCACAGCCAAACATCAGGCATAGCTTGGGGAATCTTGTAGAAGAGTGGGAGATAGAAGTGAGCAAGGTGGAGGGGTCAAGGACACCACAAGTAACCTACCTATACAGTTAACTATCCTGGGACCATGGGTCTCACAGAGCCTGGGCCACCAACCAGGGAACACGCAGGGGCTGGACCTAGACCCTCTACAGATTTATGGCAAATGTGCAGCTTGGTCTTCATGTGGGTCTCCTAACAAGTGGAGTGGTGTGTCTTGGTTTCTGTTCCCTGCCATTACATCCCCTTCCTGCTACTTTTGGGTCTCAGTGAGAGAGGATGTACCTAGTCTTGTTGGGACCAAATGTGTAAGGGTGGGGTTGTACCCAAGGTGGGGGACTCCCCTTCTTTGAGGAGAGGAAATGGGGCAATGAGTGGAGGTATTTGTAAGGACTGAGAGGAGGGAGGGGGGCTGTTATCAGGATATAAATTGAATTTATAAGTCTGCATACAGAACAACTTCAAAATGGCTATCTAAGATTGTTGAGTCTCATATACTGTTCCAGACAGGACTTCAGTTAAGCCCTGGACTTTCCCATCACACAGACACTAGATAGCCAATGTTACAGCCAGCTTTCTTAGGACTTGACTATTATCCCAATTTTCTTAGGACCCCAAAAGATGCTGGCACCCTCAGCAGGAAGCAATTTTACAAGAATAATTTCCCATACCCAAGAGGTGGGTGAGTGGTTTTTGGTCATTCGATGTGTGATGGATGTTAAGTGGGGGGGTGTTACTGCAAGTAGTTAATGGTCTTGGTCAGGGGAAACAAAGGGAAGGAGGTTGGATTCAGGAGTCTCTTTTTCTTCTTTATATTTCATCTATCCTTCTTTCTCTCATATCTAGTGTTAAGAGGGGTTGGGGGAGAAGGTATGGAAAGAGAAATGGGGACATAGGGATGATATGATAAATCATTCAAACTATTGAGTCTACTTTTAAACTAAAGAGTGTTTGGGGGGGGGGGGTGCTGGAGAGATGGCTCAGTGGTTAAGAGCACTGTCTGCTCTTCTGAAGGTCCTGAGTTCAAATTCCAGCAACCACATGGTGGCTCACAACCACTCATAACAAATCTGACACCCTCTTCTGGAGTGTCTGAAGACAGCTACAATGTACTTACATATAATAAATAAATCTTTTTTTTTTTTTTTTTTAAAAGAGTGTTTGGACCCCATTTTGGCCCTGGTTTGGGCCTTGAGGACATATCCGAGCCTGGCTCCAGTTTTGAAAACTGTGTCAGTAACTTCCATACTGTAGTGACTTCAGCACGTCCTGCTTAAGCCTGCCTTTGCCTAGCTACTGCTGATGTAGAATAACTTTGTTGCCTCTGTCAGTCACCCCATACCCTTCAGTTACCTTTTCCCTCCACTTTTCCCCTCCCCCATGTCATCTCACTTCAGTAAAAAAAACCCCACCTCCTCTCTCAGCCCTTTATAAACAAAAGACTGATACAATTAAAGAAGTTCCTGCTTTGACCGACTCCAGGCTTGGCTCCAGGTTGTTATTCTCTGGATCGCAGGAGATCGGAGCTGGGATCATCCCACTTCAGCCAGGGACCTACTCGGCTGGACCAGGTTCTCTCCTCTCAGCCTGGACCTGCTGGCAGAGAGCTGGCAAAAGAGGGTTAACCAGCAAAATATTTTACATCAGTATGGAATTTTGAATATTGATAGAAATTTAAGGTTACATTTTGCTATAACACTCTATGCACATATGTTTCAACTCTTTAGGCATTGTACTTATGGAGCTAATTTAAAAATGTAAAGTTCTAGTCCTTGAAAGCTACTACTACAAAATATTAGGATAATTAAAATAAATGCAAGTTTGTAGTCAGCCTGAAGTGGAAACTTAAGGGTCTTTTGGAAAGTCAGTTGTGTTGGAAGGTGTTTTAGGGGCAAACATGTGAAGGAGTGTTTTCCTGAAGTGGGCACTGGTGAAAGACTAAGGAAGACTCGTGAAAGAACCTTTAACTGAAGCTGACACAGGAGAAAGGATGCTCTGCTAAGTAAGCATTTGAAAAGACGCTTGATGAATGATTCATCACTAAGGACACTGATGTATTGGTCTGCTTTTATTGTGCAGTTGAGCTCCATTTGTCTGGACTCCCTAGAGAGAAATGCACCAAAAACTTCTGGTGGTGTGCTGCAGTTTTCTTGCCATTTCCTCAGACTTGGGCTGATTGGCAGAGTGATGCGGCTGAGACAGACATGCATGCTGAGGCAAGACACGTGGAGAACATGTGATGTTTGAAGGTCATATAAAAAGAATTTGATGGCCTGTGACTGAGGCTGAGCTCGGCTTGCCTATAAGAGCTATCTGTGCAATGCTTGTGAGTCTCATGTCTTTGCTGATCTTGGCTTCTCTGAGAGAGGCACAACTGTGTAGAGGCTGAGGCCTGGCTGTCTTTGCTAGGTCATGCCACTGCTGCTGATTCATTGTTTCTCTCCCGACTTTACCAAGCTTGACTGCTGGTGTATCTGTGAAGTGTTTGCCAGTGGATCAAGCTGTTGCTGCTAACTAGTGAACTGAACTGCCGATTTCCAAAGAACATTTCTAAACAGGCCCACTTCCCCTGTAGCTTTTCTTTCCTACTACCTCTGGTGGGTGGTGGGCTACAAGGAAGGTTAAAGCATTTAAGAATCATCATTAAAAATAAGGTTTGAAAAAGTTAAAGTTACATCAGTCAATCAAACTTGTGTTCATGTTATGTATTAGTTTAGATAATTACAGATGTAAGCTTTTTTTAGCCTCTGTATAAGTTTTCAAAGTTAATTAGATAGTAAATAGTTAGAAACAAGCAATGTTTGCCTATTCAGATGCACTATAGATAGATGGTCTTCAAACACTTCAGAGATCTACAGAATATGGCATCTAGGGACTTCTTATTAACAAGGTTTTTCATGAGAGTGAGACACGACTTCTCCTGGCACACCCCCATTCTACTTCAAAGAAGAAATTGGACATCAAAGAACCTCCATATGGAGTTTGCTTCAAATGTGGCAGAGCTAGCCACTGGGCAAGAGACTGCCCTTGCAACTGCAGTTGCCAAATACAAATGGACTGGACATTGTCAGTGTAATTCTTACCTGATAGGTTTCATAATTGTTCTTGCTGTATATAGTTTATTGGCATTTTAGAAAAAGCCTTTTATTGGACTAAAAGGTGGAGATGTTGGAGTGATGTTTTATGCACCATGTCAAGATTGTCTATGTATTATATAAATGCTGGTTTCTGATTTAGCAAAGATCTGATTACAGGCCAGACTTTGTAATTGTTAAGTATCACCTGTCTCAGTGTTTTGCAAACACTCCCTCTCTCACCTTCTGATTGGTTAAATAAAGAGCTGAAAGGCTAATATAGCTGAGGCAAGAGGAGGAGGCAGGAATTCCTTCAGAGACAGGGAGGCTAGGAAAGAAAGGGGCATGGACAGAGGCAGAGGAACAAGCAGCAAGAGGACTAAGATTGAGAGATAGTGAGCATAGGGACATAGGCCAGGGCAATATTGTCGTGTTAGAAAAGCTGATAATCTGCCCAGCTCTAGTGCCTAAGTTATTAAAAATATATTACAAACATATTTATTATAAATATAAGTCTTTGTGTCATTATTGAGAACTGGTGCTGGCATAGAAAGGCCTACAGTTATGTGTATGTACCTGCACACATGTGCACACAGGTAGTGGTGGTAAGGTACATGGCTATGTAAATCTGCAAAAGGCCCTACCATTCTCATTAAAAGTTATTTCTCCAGTATAGAAATACATAATTGCATAAAAAATTTTGATAGAATTGCTCACAACAGTAAAAATGAAGAACCTAAGTGCTCACAAAAGGATCTTTGCATATGCATATCTGTGTGGGAAGGTGTGTGTGTCTCTCTGTGTGTGTGTGTGTATTTGTGTGTACTTGTGTCAGTTTTCAGGCTAGAGTTCAATGGCAGATATCTTTCCCGATCATTCTCTACCTTATCGTTTTTTGAGATAGGGTCTCTCACTGAACCAGAATTCTTGGTTGGTAGATTAGATGGTCAGCAAACCCCAGGGAACTCCCTGTTTCTGCCTACCCCGTAATGGAAATTATATCCCCATTCTGTGCTTCTGGCTTTTTATGTAGGTGCTGGGGCTGGAATTCAGGCCTTCATGGTTGCACAACAAGCATTTTACTGACGCAGTCATCCCCGAGCCTTGAAAGCACAATTTAAAAGCCAGCCCCCAAAGACAGTTTAACAATATATTTTGTTATGTATTTATCAAGCAGACATTTAAAAGAATGAATACTTCTGTACTTTCTGGTCATAGAGGGTAAGAATGCAGGTTTGAGCAGGTGTAGTAGCGCATGTACTCCCAGCTCTGGGGACACAGAGGTAGATAATTGTGGAGGTCTGGTCTGGTCTACACAGTTAGTTCAGGGTCCTCCTGGCTTATGCAAGTTTCCCTCAGAATAAGAGTAAAAGCAGTATGGTAGAGCTGAGTTTCTATCCCTGTGACAGAATACTCCTCTATGGCTACCTGATTAGTCAGACTGAATCAAGTAAGAAAACAAAACACATTCAGAGTACTGACAGCATAGTTCAGTGATACAGCCTTTTCTTTCTTCCTTTCTTTCTTTTTTCTTTTTCTTTTCTTTTTCTTTTTTTTGTTTTTTTTTTGTTTGTTTGTTTTT